>NC_089801.1:30033258-30633258 GCF_029633855.1 Hoplias malabaricus | reverse complement strand
GGTCACAGAAATGGCTCTAGAGATTATGATCATTTATCCTAACAACTTTCAAAACATTTCTCTTTGAGACTTTAGTAACCCCCTATAATGTTGAGTCCAGCTCAGCTGCACACTGTAGTGAATGGTAGCAGTAGTGATGCACACAGCTGAAGGGACGTGAGGCGCAGTGAGTCAAAATTCTGCTCTCAACTCTCTGACCTTTTTTTATACACTGGAATCCTCACGTCACATTTTCTCACCCTTCAACAACATCATCAGAGTCCACACTTCAGGCAAGGTCTCAGACCTTAAGGAGAAGAATTGGGACAGAGGAAAACAGCAGACAGAAAATATTCAGAGGTTCAGAAATCCCGACTGGACACATTATTTAAGTCCCAAAAAAAAAGAATAAGTCTGAAATAAAGAGGACATATGGTCACTTGCATATATCCAAATGTTTGTTGACACTCCACATAATTGTGTGAATTCAGCATTGCTCGCACGCACAATGTATGCCTTGCAAAGACTGCCGTTTTTTGGCTGGGGAGAACTGGAAATTGTCATACAGAAATATATCATCAAAAAACTAGGCTATTGTTCTACAGAGATGGATTTCAGAATTAGCTTGATAGCTTAGGCCCAAAGGATTATCCAATGAGAACGCCGATCAAGTCTTTTCATATCGGACAGGGTTGTTTCAGGGTTTAGGTTTTCAGGCTAAACTGAAATATCCTGCTTTGTGGAATACCCCCAGAACTTGATCTTGCCAATGTTTATGTGGTGAAATACAAACAAATCCTGATACTGGAGCAAAGAGTGGTAAATTCACTTTGAAAAGATGTTTGAGAGAAAATGTTGGTCAAGCAGGTGTCCACAGATGTTTGCCCATGTAGTGTAACTGCTAATATCATCACAGGGCATTGTATATATAGAAAAATAGAATTTGTTCTGCTTTTATGAGAACTCGTGTGTTTTTAGTGTGTACAACGCTGCAGAAGCTGTTCTTCCCAAACCCTGGGGTGGAGAGTACAGTGGAAAAGGAGCTACAGCTTCCTCAAAGGTGAGCTAGAGGTGCTAAGTTATACAAAACTATAAAATAAAGATTTGTTTAATCATCCTTAAATGGTGACACTGGGATTTATCATTCATATGTTTTGCAGATGATGTTAAATCACTTCGAGCCGTGGCCAACCCCGACGTCTCAAAGTAAGCCATAGTTAACTGGACTCTATATGAGGTCTGTGTTGTATTTTAAAAGCAGTCGATATGTGGATCAGCACCAAGTCTGAGACCATGGTTGTCTCCCAGAAAAAGCTCAGGATTTCTCTTCATTCATGTAACAAGCTTTTGCCGTTTATCAAAGATTTCCATGTAGAGGAGTAGTGATGAGTTTTGAAGACTCTGTTTTTCTGCAGAGTTCCATGTTTAAACATAGTGAGATTAACCATAGAGACAGTAGTGGGAAAGAGGGAACTGAGCCATAAAGCAAGGCTCTTAATTTACCAGTCAATCTACATCTCCACCCTCTCCTGTGGTCATGAGCTTTGGGTAATGACTGAAAATACGAGGTTGCGGATACAAGCCGCTGAAATGATTAGTCTCTGGTGGGTTGCTGGGTGTTTTCACCTTATAATATTATCAAGACTTATTCCTATTATAAATCTCAATTACATTTTACATTTTTGAGGTAATGATCTTAAATGTCAAACCTCCCAAGAGCTTGCGAACCAAAGTCATAATGTTTTTTCAAGGAGCAGCGAAAGGCATATACCACCTACATTAACCCTTCATCTTCAGCACTGTGTGTACAATGACTGTTGAATAAATATGTTGATCACATCTGATATGTTTTAATGTTTAGGATCCGGAATATTGGCATCATGGCCCACATAGACGCTGGGAAGACCACCACCACAGAGAGGATGCTGTATTACTCTGGCTATACTCGGGCACTTGGAGGTAAAACCTGTGGAAAAACTGCATTGGATTTCTTTACTTTCTATACATACCCTATAGAGTTACACTTTATAGATTTACAGTTACTGACTGAAGCCCATCAACTAAAAACATACAGCCAACAGTTTGCTTTGGTCAGAAACTGACCCATGACAAAGTGCTGGTGAAAGCACCATAATTGTAACTTTACAAGATTTTTCCAACAAGGTAGTGGCCACAAAGTCATCGTATTTCCTTTTCTGCAGATGTGGATGATGGGGACACTGTAACAGATTATATGGCTCAGGAGCGAGAACGAGGAATTACCATCCAATCAGCCGCTGTTACCTTTGACTGGAAGGAGCACAGGGTTAACCTAATAGACACACCAGGTATGACCACACACACATACCTGCTCGTATGATTATTTCCATGTCTGTCTGCAGGATACAAAGAATTTGCAAATAAATAGTGCTCAGTTAATATAAATTCAGTCATCTCTAATAACTTTTAGACACGGACTCAGAGAACATTTGTTCTGTTTTCAGGCCATGTGGATTTTACGCTGGAAGTTGAGAGAGCTCTCCGTGTGCTGGATGGAGCTGTGGCTGTTTTTGATGCTTCAGCAGGAGTAGAGGTCAGTTAGATAACGGGACTTTGGTATTGTTAGATGCCCAGTTGATTAATCATTTATACTTTCAGGCTGTACATACCTAAAAGCTTGAACGCAAGTAAACAAACATTACTCACTGCTGCCCTCTAACAGAGTGTGACCATTTGCACCTGATCTTGTTCACGTCTGGGGCTGGGCTTCGGTGCAGGGAATGCTACCTCCGAGTTGAACCTTAGGCAAATGAATGCTACGGCCACATTGCAGTTAACCAGTCAGGCATGAACAGACCGTACCTCGTCTGGTTCTGATTGGAGCACAGCAGATTTTTTACTTTTTACTTCCCTGTGGCTTCAGTGAAATGCCCACACAGAATACAACACAGTGAAATGTGGCAGGATACTGTTAAGGTGAACTTATCAAACATCAAAACATCAAACTGTACTCACTACTGCCCCCTAATTGAACATTTGGTTTGTTGTTATCTACATACATGACAGGAAGCATAGCATTTAAGTGTTATTTTTTATTCATATTTAAGTATGGAACAGATTGAATGTGTGTGTGTCTTTTTATAAATTTGCAGGCGCAGACTTTGACAGTGTGGCGACAGGCAGAAAAACACCAAATACCATGTGTGTGCTTCCTAAACAAGATGGATAAACCAGGTGCCAGGTAATTCACATACACACTTTGATACACCCACTTCCACTTTAGTTAAGTTGAGATTCTAATCATACACCCTCAGAAAAAAAGGTACGTTAGAGGTACATTGTTGTCACCAAAGGCACAAACAGTGTAAATGTAGCTTTAAAGGAACAGCATTGGTGTTAAAGTCCATTACATTAGGTACATTACATTCTCCTCTCCAGAACGAGAGGTGAATTTTGTTAATCTTATCTTATAGAACTGTGTAAAATAAAAGAATATAATATAAGTCCTGAAAATTAAATGGGGAGTATGAAATCAATACATTTTGAAGCCTTGAGGGTACCATCAAGAGACAGAGTTTTTCTGACAGTGTTATTGTGGATGCCTTGGCTGATGTACTGTTCTCCATGTATCGCTTTTTAGTTTAAGCTCATTATTATGCATTATTTTATCAATTAGGAACTGCATTATCTAGGAACTCTGTCATGTAGCAAGTTTAGCAAGATCTTTTTTATTTTTTAGTTATTCTTCTACTTATTTGAACATTTGAATTATTTGGACTTTCTACATTTTCTTCTCAGTCTGAGTTATTCTTTAGAAAGCATCAGGAGGAAACTGAAGGCCAACCCTGTTCTTCTTCAGGTAAAGTTTTACCCACTGATCCATTAACTCCCATTCTAAACAAAAGTGGACCATTCATTGATTTGTTGTAATTGTGAGTGACTTTGACAGGTTCCCATTGGCTCTGGAAAAGGCTTCACGGGATTGGTGGACTTGATCACCAAGCAGCGAATGACGTGGCAGGGGAAGTCTTGTTCAGAAGATGGTCGTGTCTTTGAGAACAGAGTCCTCCAGTCCACAGATGATCCGGAACTCTGGGAAGAAGCCAACAAGGCAAGAGGAGCTCTTTTAGAACAGGTACAGTTGTCAAGAGATTGTGTCCCCAAACTTTCGACCACCCGAGCAAATACACTGGTCAGCCAAAAACATTTTTTTTATTTCTTAAACAGGAGGATTTTATTTTCAAAGCATTTGTATATTTCTGAACATTTTAAACATTATTAACAAATACTTACAAGCTTACCCATGTTCTTTGCAGTTAGCAGATGTGGATGATGAATTTGCAGAGCTGCTTTTGGGAGAATACGGAGACAATTTTGACGCAGTGCCTGCTGAGAAAGTAAGCATTAGATACACCATCTCGACTAAGGGGATGTGTTTATATATTTTAGGTTCCCAGTACAGTAAATGCAGTTGAACATCTTTGTGTTTCAGTTGCGAGAGGCTGTGAGGAGAGTGACACTGTCCCGTAAAGCAGTTCCTGTGCTGTGTGGCAGCTCTTTGAAGAATAAAGGTGTTCAGCCGCTGCTGGATGCCATCACAGAGTATCTCCCTGCTCCCAACGAGAGGAACCACGACCTGGTGTACGTCCTGTTTTTTGTTAAAACTTCAGCATCTGGGGATGGCTAGCAAATATCACATCAGTAAATATGGCATTAGGAATGTAGTAAAATTGAACTTCAGATAATGCTAATAACCACCAACTTGTTAATTTGTACCAACAGACAATAATTATTTACTCAGCTTAATGTGGCATCTCATGCTTCAGTGTACATCAGACCTAAACAGGGCTAAAAAATATTATGAACCTACGTCTACTGACTACAATAAGATGCAGTTATTAATATGACATAGTAATGAATGTGTTTTGTATCTTCTGCGTGTGCGTTCTTAGGCGCTGGTATAAGGACGACTTGTGTGCCTTGGCATTTAAAGTGGTCCATGACAAGCAGAGAGGGCCTCTGGTGTTTCTCAGGATTTACTCTGGCTCTTTGAAACCCCAGTCATCTGTTTATAACATTAACAGAAACGGAACGTAGGTCTAACATCACTGGCATTGATCGACAGACTATACACAATACACACAGACAATTTAAGGGCTAAATTGCACTGAACGTTATCTTTCTTTTGTGCTGCAGAGAGAGAATTAGCCGAGTGCTGTTGCCCTTTGCAGACCGCCATGTTGAAATCCCCTCACTTTCTGCAGGAAACATAGCCCTCACTGTGGGACTCAAACAGGTGCTGATTTCTATTAAAGAACATTCTAAAACGTCTCTCAGTCTGAACCTAAAGACTGAAACAGGACTGTAAAATGGGTGGGACATGACGTGAATCATACACTGAGATTGATTAGAGTTTGAACAGCTGGTTTTTTGAAAGCATTTGACTCATATTCTTGAATCAATTCTTTTGAACTGTTCATTTAAAGGAGTCATATGTCTGGTTCAACTGATTCAGTTTCATTTTGAAGAACTCTCATAACATATTCACAGAACTTCTGAAGTGTTAGTTCAGTTATAACTTTCCTCACTTCCCTGCAGTACAGATGTGTCTCCAGCTGTGTGCTGTATCTGTCAGACAGTGTTCAGGTGAATCACATTTCATGTGCAGTGTGATTCTTAATCAGTTCAGCCTGAAATGCCTCAAGCATGACATTGTAAAGACTGTTCTCTGAGCCCCCTGTCTGGTTTTTGTGGTGTTTTCCCTAAAAGCAGTCGTGATTATTGGTAGTAAATTACCAAATACACTTCTCTGTCACATCCTTTAGATCTTGTGATGAGCAGACTCAAACATTCGTCAATGTATTGACTACAAACTAGTGCAGTATTTTCACTGATTGATCGGGTTGTGGTTGGAGCAGGAAAATATCATTTGAAATTATTTGCATGGGTTCAGAACTGACCTCATGTGACTTGTCTGTGAGGAATTTGCTGTGTTCTCCCTGTGTTAGTGAGGGTTTCCTCCCTCAGTCCAAAAAACCCAAAAATGTTGGCAGGGACCGGAACCATTGTGGCCCTGAACTGGATATAGCAGTTACAGAGTATGAAAGAATGAGTGAATGAATGAGTGAATGAAGAAAGTTCCATTTTCATTTCAGCTTGACTTTAAAAACCAGGCCAAAACTGGTTGAATTGGTTCTAAATAATAAATATATTGGTTATTTATTATTATACATAAACATAGGAAGAAGCATATGTTATTCTTACTTAGAAAATTAAATTAAAGTGTGTTTTGGTCTCTTCTGTATTATATAAATTGGTGTGATGTGTTTTCTCTGACTCAGACAGTAACGGGGGACACCATTGTCTCATCCAAAGCCTCAGCAGTAGCTGCAGCCCGGCGGGCTCAGAGAGGAGTTGAGGAGGCTCAGAATGGAGTTGAGGAGGCTCAGAGAGGTTCGGGTCGAGAGAGCAGCAGTCTTGTGCTGGCGGGAGTGGAGGTGCCTGAGCCTGTTTTCTTCTGCACTATAGAACCTCCCACCATGTCCAAACAAGCAGGTAACAACTCAGAGGAGCAAACACAATATACAGGCGACACTGTGTAGACTAGAAACCAAATCCTCAGCCTAATCCTATGTTTTAAGATGGATGAAGTGTGTGGTGTTTATGATCTGGTTTCAAATACTCTTGATCATTTCTTCAAAAATGTATATTTAAAATTTTTAATCAATCAAAAGTCTAAAAATCAAATGTTTTCTGCAGTTGTTTATTATTTTACACTATTCAACTGGGTGCATTGTGTTACTTTTACCATACGTCAACTGAGTTGATGTGTAAACCTTATTTACAAAAAGAGGTCTGCCCTTTAATTGGCTTTACCTCAGGTTTCATAATCTATTCTCACAGATTTATTTCAGATGGACACAGGTTTACTGATTTAAATACGCAGGTTAAGACAAGGCTTCCCAAAATCTGACACAGATGGCAAAAGCAGCAGTGAACAACAGAGGGCAGTGTGGGTTTATTTTCTTTTATTTAGGTTAGGAAACCATCTTTATATTGTGTCTACTTCTCCAGTATTCTTTTGACTTGTAATTATTAATATGTATCACAATCTAAAATGTTTCAGTAACAATGATATAATGTTAAAACACATTTTCCATATTTCAACATGCATTATTCACAGCATCTGTCAAAGACGTTAACTACAGGGCGCTGCAAGCAGTTCATTGCACTCAATTTTAGAGTTAGTTTAAAAATATTAATATTCACCAAGTCAATGGGTTTATGTTTGATAGTGATGTCATGTTTCTTGTTTGTTCTGACTTGATATTGTACGTAATTATATCAGAATTATATTGTATCGACCAAAATAATGAAATATGTCATGATCAGTTTTGACCATATCATCTAGGCCTACTTTAGGGGATGGTTTTTGGTGATGAGGATGATGTACTGTTTGTTGCCCATACCTTGGGTCCATTTTAACTCCTCCTCTCAATGCTGCTACTGGCAGATCTTGAGCATGCTTTGAACTGCCTGCAGAGGGAGGACCCCAGCCTCAAAGTCCGGACAGATCCAGACTCTGGACAGGTGACTATCCGCTTTTCAGATCATTTGATTTATTTTTCTCTAAGGTTTGAGGTTATTTTACGATAAATTTTGAAAAATGTTTAATGAAACACCTTTAACAAGTGCCCTTTCTTGTTTTTACTGACTCTAGCCCACTTTTTTTGTGCTATTTATCTGCTGCCCTCTGCCCTGTCCATCAGTGGAAAGAGACCACCACAGGACCTCTGTTGACCTGAAATTATTAGGATAGTCATCGTAAACTAGAGAATAGTCCCACAACCAAGGCTGCAGGTCATTCAATGATAGTCCATTTAGTTTGATGAATGGAGTAGAAGGTGGCTGTTAAATTGTGAAGCAGGTGATGGGCTACAGTCAGTGATTGTATATATGTAAATTGAATCGAAATAGAAAGTGTGCTTGATAAAATACTTTGTGGGTTTTTCTTACTAATTGCAAACTATCAGATCCTACTAAATCGGCCTCTGATGTCCAGTTACATTATTATACATTGCTTTGTTTTTATATTTTATCCATTTCCCTCTCACTTTGTGTGTTATTCCAAAGACTATCCTGTGTGGTATGGGAGAACTTCACATTGAGATTATGCACGATCGCATTAAGAGGGAGTACAACATTGAAACTCATCTGGGCCCTTTACAAGTGGCCTACAGAGAGACCATCCTCCAGTCAGTAACAGCTACAGGTAGGACAAATGACCCGTCAGTGAAACACAGAAGAGTTAGGGCTGTGAAATTCAGTATACTCGAGATAATGTTGTGCCCAGGGAGGACATACACATATTCACGTATTGATGATAAAATAAGGCTTTGATGTAGTATGTGAGCATTGTTTAAATTTTGAAACATACAATTAACTTCTACAGTCCTCAGAAATATGGAAACTTAGCTCTGCAAAACAGACCATTTTGAGTTAATCTGACATAATGAAGCATGTTGTAATTTACCTGGGGGTTATGAAGATAAACCATTAAATGTTGTGCTGTTCATGTCTGGCAGGAAGCAGCTTTTCACAGGATCCACACCTTCCAAAAAGTAGAAGCTGAAGCATATTTCTTCCAGATGAAACTTGTGATTTTAGCTTGTGCTTCTTTTAAGCACAATACAGGACGGACAATACAGACAGTCAAGTAATTTACATACATCAGTCTTAAAGGCACTTTAACAAAAATCTGTTGGAGTTTACATGAAATTATAAAGTGTATTGTAATATTAATGTGAAATATGAATACTTTTGCTAAATAAAACCACACATATATAAACTCCATTCAGTGGATTTCAAGGGAAAGAAGAAAAGACACAAAGAATGTGGCTTGTTTGGATATTTATATAAAAACCTGGCCTGAAAATTAATCTTTCAGCAACACTGTGCAAACCCTTTTACAGCTGTGGTTATAAACAGCGAAGTGAATGGCATGCAGTGACCCAGTTAGGAGCCTGACCTAAATCCTGGTCAATGATTGGACCTTGAGGCTCATCAAAAACACTCAAGAAAGTGAGATAAAAAAAAAAAAAAAAAAAGTAAGTAGCAATGTCTCAGAAGCACGATCATCTGTCAGAATTCCACCTTCTGTATAATCCCATAATCCCAGATGGTGTATGCTTGGCATTTTAAGTGATAAAAATGAGTTATCTATTTTTATCTATTTTACAAGTGAAAGGAGTTTCATTATAACGGCACACAGCAAAATAGACTTCTCCAACAAAACACAGAGGTATTCTAGAGCAGAGGTCTTCAAATCCATACCTTTGATCCAGGTTCCAGGCTTTACGGGATTTAGAGTGGTGAGCCAGGATGATGCTGTACCTGGTCAGTTAGGTGCATCAGCAGTTTTTAAGCTATTGCATCATACCAGTCGGCCATTTTAAAATCCCGCCCAGGACCCTGGATCCAAGGCCTGGATTTGAAGACCGTTCTAGAGTTTCCTAGCATGGGAGTTTAAAGGCTATAAAATGATTCCCAAGGAAAGTGTTTAATGGTTTGTAATAAGCTATTCTACCGTTTTATGGTTGTGATATGAGTTAATAAATCCTGCCCTCTCAGTAAGTTTAAAGCTAGATATAGTACCAATAAACTATATGAGGTAATACAGGGAATAATAACCATTATGTTTAAACCACCAGGACAACAATATTTAATTGGATTATTCAGCGTATCCAATTAGAGCTGGAACTTTTTTCTGCAGTCTGAATGTCCAAACACCACATGATATCAGACTTTTTCCCATCAGAAATAAGCCATATTTTAAGTTTAAAATCAAAATCAGGGCGGTAAATGAATGAAGTCTCATTTAAATCCGATCTCGAAAGTTTAATGATGTGTTTGTGTTGTGTTTCAGACACTCTGGATCGTACACTGGGCGAAAAGAGACATATAGTAACTGTGGAGTTAACTGTGAGCCCCTGGGTGGAGTCTGTTACCAGCGCTCAGTGTAACATCGCTTATGACGGCAACATTGAGACTCAGCTTTCAGCAGAGGTCAAAGAAGCAGTAGACAATGGTGTCCAGAGCGCCTACCTCCAAGGTGACCGGCTGCAAAGTTTTCACCTCTTTTGATCTCAGAAAACCCAGACTCTCTGTTTACGTCTCTGTGTGGTTTGTCTGGAATCCAAAGGTTTGTGAATGGTCTTAGTATTTGGTTAGACTAGAGTGGAGGGGGGGCAGCACGGTGGCGCAGCAGGGACCTGGAGGTTGTGGGTTCGTGTCCCGCTACGGGTGACTGTCTGTGAGGAGTTGGTGTGTTCTCCCCGTGTCCGCGTGGGTTTCCTCTGGGTGCTCTGGTTTCCTCCCACGGTCCAAAAACACACATTGGTAGGTGGATTGGTGACTCAAAAGTGTCCGTAGGTGTGAGTGTGAGTGAATGTGTGTGTTGCCTTGTGAAGGACTGGCGCCCCCGTGACCCTGAACTGGATTATCGGTTACAGATAATGAATGAATGAATTAAAAGATTGGATGGTTGTGAGTGGGGAAGACAGCAACTCTGAGCTGAAACAAATCAACCAAGCATTCACTTCATCATTGAGGACACTCCAGTGGGCATCAAAATCTGGTGCTAATACCTCAGACGTACAAACGTGTTCGTGAGAACCCTGGAGTTTTCTAGGAGCACTTCAGACACATTATTCACATATAGTTTCTATTGCATGTTTTTTTTTTTTAGCCATTTGAATGTACTAAGCTCTTTGGACCCCCACAAACTGCCAACATCCACCAGCTCAAACACACACACACACAGCCACATAAACAGCAGCTTAAAACTAACTTTCTGTCAGATGTCAGAGACTGTCAGATGCTCCCTCACTGGCTTCCTGCTCACTCCACAGTTGTCTTTTTGAGTGAGGGGGTCTTTTGGTGTTTTTATTAAGTGCTTTGTCTTATTGTTATAATTATTGAAAATTTTACACACCTGCTGTTCTCCTGTGCAGGTCCGGTGCTGGGTTACCCTGTGCAGTGTGTGAGCACAGTTATCCAGAGTGTGTGTGTGGAGCCAGGCTCTTCTCTGGCCATGGTGTCCGCCTGTGTGTCCCGCTGCATGCTTAAGGTACTATTTTATTTAGTCACTCTGCATCATAAAATCTCAGACCTATACATAAGAGTTCTGTTATGTCACTTTCGAGAGAGAGATATGGCTTTGTTGGCAGAAACAAAGGGATGTTATGGAATAGTACATTTATAATGCCTTTCACTTAGTGCGTCTGTTTGTAGGCCCTGCAGCAGGCAGGTGGGCAGGTATTAGAACCTGTGATGTCCCTGGAGGTGACCGTTGGGGAGGAGTACCTGAGCGCGGTGCTCGGTGACCTCGCCCAGCGCAGAGGATCAGTACATGACATCCAGAGTCGCCATGACAACAAGATGCTTCTGGCCACAGTCCCTCTGGCAGAAATGATGGTGAGTGGAAATGCGTTTTTCTGGGTTTGGCAACTTGTACATTTGGAGTGTCTAAATGTACACACAGCTTTTATAACTTTTATAACATATGACAACCAATAGTACAATCTGCACATTAACACACTGTAGAAAACACGTGGTTTTGAGCACAGTGAGTTTAAGTGGAACTGCCTTCTTTAAATACAGTACTTCCCTGGTCACTAATAAAAAGTCCAAATCTGTTGAAATGTATACAATTATCTAAATTAGTTGTGAATATATGTAGCCAATAACTTTGTAATCACTTGTTTAATACTCCAGGGCTATTCAACGGTTCTGCGCACTCTGACCTCAGGGAATGCTACATTCTCCATGGAGCTGTCCAGCTACGAACCCATGAACCCTCAGGCCCAGAACACACTGCTCAACAAGATGGCTGGACTGTCCTGATGGCACTTTCTTTACCTTTGCACACAGACTCTTGGGTGCCTTTGCACTTTTCCAACCTTCAAAGAACAATGTCCACAAGTCTTTTATTCAGATGTAGAGTTTCCCTTTTATTTATTCATTTCTAATAAAACATTGTCAACATTAAAAACAGAAATAGTTTGAGTTTTGTCATTAGGGATCACTGATACAAATTGTATTGAACCCCTTTTAAAAGCTAGTGTGACAAATAGACTACAGTCAAGAGGAATTTGCAGTTATGTTCATCTCAAATGGATACAGCAACAAAAGTGTGTATCTGAGTGTGATACACTGTCTGAAACTGACAGCACAAATTCCAAATGACAAATATACTCCCAGGAGATTCCCTCCTACAGGTCGTATAACAAAAACATTCAAAAACAAAGTGCTGCATTTATCCAAATGCATACATTTTTCTTATCATTAATTTTCACATTGAAAATATTCTCCAAATTGTCTCAGTGCATAATTGTGCTGTAGTTGATCATCATTTATTTTTGGTGATAATTCCACTGGTCCCATTCTGAACTCACTGGCCACCGTATTCATGAGGACAAAAGCCTATATACAGAGGCTCTGCAGCGATACCTCTCCTAAAAACAAAAATAAAATCATCACAATTTATGTAAAATATGTAAAAGGATATTTAATACAGCGAGTAAAATGTAGTTAATCAAAGCATGGGAAGAAGCCCACTTGGGCCACAGTATTTGTAGCTAAGAAAACAATAAAAAGCATTGCTGCCTTCAATAAGGACTGTGCCCAATGTCCAAAACACATTTTAGTGTTAAGATCGTCTTGACAGGGAGAGAGAGTGTTCGCTGTGTTGCTCACTCTACCATTTAACAATTCTTTGTTCTAAGACAGGGGTGTCAAACTAGATCCATGGAGGGCCGTGTGGGTGCAGGTTTTCTTTCCAACCACGCAAAAGCCCCACACTACTGAAAGTCAAGATCTCATGATTAGATCCTATGATTAAAAACAGGTGGAAAGAAAACCTGCACCCACACGGCCATCCGTGGATCTAGTTTGACACCCCTGTTCTAAGATGTACTTAGGAAACCCAGCCCTTTCTCCCATGACTCTCCTTCTCGTTATGAAACAGCCATTACACTGACACCTAGTGTCAAATAGAGGTATTGGGGCTTCAGTCCGACGAGGGGGACAGCAGTGAAAACATACATACGCATACAAGACGGCTTTCACACCCACCTGACCATGCGGCAGCGGTGTTTTGTTAGACGATCGTAGGCGCTGCCCACGTCCTTCACATTCTCATCACTCCACAGCCTCTCACCTACTGCACTGGCTCGAGGCCTGTGAGAAACACACACACACAAACCTCACACTTCAGCTCTTTTCACTGTTACTCAGCATGTATCAGCTTGAGGTTGTGAACTTCACATTCTTCAGACAACAGCGTCTACTTTGAGGACTGAAGAAGAGATACTGAGAGTGTTACGTGCTTCCGATCTGAGAACAGTAGTTCTCAGCAGTAGCAGTAGTCTTCTTTCTTAATACAGAATTGAATGGGGTCACACTGAGCTGGACCACTTCAACTTGGCCCGTGTGGATAATTTATAGTTGATTGTTACTCACTGTACCCCAAACATGCTACTAGAACTATACAGAACGATGGACAAACCCAGAAAAAGCTGGGGATGCTGTGTAAAATGCAAGTAAAAACAGATTCCAATTCGGTGCAAATCATTCAAAAGTAAAAAGACTATTTTAAATCCTGAAAATGAGAAATTATATTATTTTATTTTAAAAATATATGCCCATTTTACACTTGAGATGCAGCAACTAAGGGCACTGTAAACAAACAGGTGCATCATAAAATGAAACACACGGTGAAGGAGACCTGAAATCTTTATATTTATACAGTGTTGTGTTGCTGGCATCAAATTCAAAACGAGTAAATATTTTCTAAAAACCAATAAACATTCTCAGTTTCAACATTTAAAACGTTGTAGTCTTTTAAATGAAACATAGGTTTAAAATAATTCACATCATGCTTTTATTTACATTTGCCACAAAGTCTTAATTCTTTTGGAAAAGTGTTACGTAGGCTTCGAGATTTCTGCTGCTGTTTTTAAACTCTGCAGATATAGTTTCCCCATTGGATAACAATGCCATTGTATATTTGAGGAGAGTATGTCATTATTTAGGATTATGTAGATCTAGGTTAACTTCAGGGCCAATCACTGTGAAGTGTCATACCAGAGTCGAGGGGTGAGGTTGGTGGCGTCCACATATTCTCCCCAGAGACAAGCCTCTCCACCAATCACAAGCTTCTTCTGCTCTGCCGTGCCTGTGGAGTTGAGTGGAGAATGATGGAAAAGTCTGTTATTCCTCATTTATAACAAATACATCAAGGTCTTTACTATAGAAATATTGACAACCTTTCACAGTTGGCTCTATGACAATGGACACAAACTTACATCGTCTGTTGTCCTAACACTCTCTAGGGTGAAGCACACAACCTACAACAAGACTCTTAGAAATGTTATTGCTTCACTCAACAGGCCTGTAACATAACCACACCCAGACAATGACCCGTGGATTCAGCACATTATTTTGGAATCAAAATGGTCGCCATTAAGTCCACAGTGCAAAGTTCTGCAACATTACAGAATGAAGAAGGAATCCCGACAACACACGCCTATCACCTGACTGAATTAGATAAGCTACACCTGACAAACAAGTTTAAGGAAGTAAGCCAACAGGTACAGTAACTTAGAGGAGGGTCTGTAGATTTCAGACAGAATTTAGAGGCAAATGCACAGTATTCACTAAAGCACTAAGCCAAAAATGTCATTTAATCATAAAGAAATTCACACACGAACACCAACTGGCAAGTTTCAGTTTGTGAAGCAAAGCACATCCAACACTAATCATTAAATGCTCAGTAAATATAAAATATTGTTTATGTTTAATGTTCTGTTATGATTTCTCAGGCCAACTTCCAGTGTTCTGGGTTAGTTCTGTTTTGCTGTATCTGTGCATTTGTTTTCTAAAAATAGAAATCACTTCTCCAAATACAGGCTAGTCTTCAACTATGTTTTATGCAGAAATTGCGAAACGTAACAATACACGACGGCCTTTTCACTACATGCCATGTGCATAAACGTTTCTCTGAGGTTTGTGAACGGTTTGGACCAGGTATTATGAGAAAATATAGCAGTGCCACAGTGAAAAGTCAGATATTTGCAAAAATAATCTATTTAAGAAAGAACATAACTGCAATCTTTGAAGCAACTGGTAAAAATAAAGATCATCTAAAAACAAGGCCATGCCATAAACAGGTTGTGTTTTTACTGGAGGGAGTGTCACAAAGCAACAGCATTTTATGACAGCAGCCTTGGGTTCAACATCCAGCATGAGCAGCAACACCATGTTATAACAATAAAAGTCAGTGTGCAAAACTGCCAACACTGCGTTCACCTACTTCAGTAATATGACTCAGTTGTGAACCACTCCGGACCAAAATGTGCTGTATTTCACACTCCATTTACACTCTCTGGACTCAACCTAAACCATCGGTAACTGTATTTACTTTTGTATCTCTCACAAAGCCACACACCATTGAAGTTCTGAGGGTCTGCTTTGTAAGCGTCTTGCCAGTCTTGGCCGAAGGTGATGCGGTTTAGGTACCAGGGCGAGGAGAGGAGGGCATGGAACCCAGCCGCTGTGATCCGCGCCATTTCATCCTGGTACTGTGGCTTCACCTTCCACACGTGGAGATGCGTGTCTGCTTTCAGCTACGCACAGACACATACACAACAACAGTCGCAGAGATTACAAAGACGCATGCTTCTCACTCACAGGGAAACCACTGGAGTGCAGTAGGGTGCGCTAATTCAGAATGGTGCTTTCTGATAAGAAAAAGGCACATTCACACAAATGTTAATGCTGGAATGTTGTGGTCTTATGGTGCGTCTAATTCTCCCCACGCTTTTGGGGGTATCCTTATGTTCTAATATATGGGCTGAACACTTAAAGGAACTCTGTATTATATTTTTAACTTATAAGTACAGCTTCTAATTCATTGTGATGCTTCACTAACATGTAATAATGAGAACAAAGCCTCTGTTGTTGCTAGTCTGGGCTCAACACTGTAGAAACTGCACTACACAACTCCCCACTGATTTCTGTAGTGCTATAAAAATGAATTACTCTAGAGGGAGCTCTAGGAGCCCAAAACCTAGATCTTACCTAGTCTTACTTTAAGTCTTATTTCAATATTATAAAATATAAATTAAAGATTTAAATCACTACTGAATACTCTAAGAATAACATAACCATAAAAAAATGTTTCATACTCATATATGCTGCTCAAACTTCAAACAACAACCATGCAACCTCCCCAGCATCACACACAAGAACACTGTCCATGAAGTATGTGCTATACTTGTGTTAGCAGTAGAAATGAACATTTAAAAGCTGTGCCATCCACCTGTTAGAGCAGAGCTGAAAACCACTGTTGCTGTTTTCTCCATCAGAGCTAACAGGGGTGAGATTTGTTACAGCGCCACCCTGTGACAGAGCAGTGCTTCTGCGATGATAAGTTCAGAAAAATGAAGGCAGAACTTCTCCATTTCAAGTGCAAAACAGACTAAAATAATTATTTTCTCGCTGAATTCATGTTTATTTTTGTTGTAAGCTGTTGTTGCAAAGGACACCCCCAAAAATATTTTGTGGCTTGACTTTTGCACCTTGTTTGTATGGAATTGATGTTCCAACTCTTCAAATATTAGTGTATTAGTCCACAGTACATATTGAACACCTATAGCTTGAGCGTGAATATGCCTTTAAAAGTTTTAAAGGAGTTTTCCGTAGTGACAGAAACATTGTGCCTTAGTCTCAGGCTGTGAAATGCAGGCAACATACAGTGAGAGAGAGGGGAAGTCACACATTCAAGAGTGAGTAGCGCAACCTTAGCCCACACTGAAGTAAGAGTGTTGTTACCTCTGGGAGATTATGACAGTGACTTCAGTAGAAGTGTCTGGGGCAGTTAGACATTTTAGTTGGGAAAGCACAAACATGCAACAAAAGAAAGCACGTCCAAAGGCCATGTCCAAACAACAACTTACAAACCAAATCACGAGGCAGAGGTTAAAACGTCTTAAAGACCAACAGCCGAGGCACAGTTACTTTTAAAATGGAAAAGCAGGTAAAAACCTCTCTGTGTGCTCCTCCTTTCACATAAGTGTGGTTTAAAATGGAAGTCTGAGAGTGAAGCATGAAGTGCACACACACACACACACACACACACACACACACACACACACACACACACACACACACACACACACACACACACACACACACACACACACACACACACACACACACACACACACACACACACACACACACACACACACACACACACACACACACACACACACACACACACACACACACACACACACACACACACACACACACACACACACACACACACACACACACACGTCTACTGTGACTAATTCAAAGCCTAACAAAACAATTTTGGGATTTTAGCAATGCCCAAGCATTCAACATCCATGACTGTCCATTAACATCTATTCAAACCTCTTCAGCTAGTTCCATTCGAATAATACATGTAATCATCTGCCATAACTCTCTCTAGCACAAACACAGCTATGTTCATCTGATCACAATTAATTATAGTTATTAGTTATTAATTTCACTTTCTACAGTATTAATATGTAACCACACACATCTTATTTGCATGTGTGAGGTTTCTTTTTTAACGTTTAAATGTCTATTATATTTTTGGGTTGCAATATTTTATTCCTATGATAAATAGCTCAGTCCTCGAGGTCACAGGCCTTTCACAACACTAAGCATTTTCAATGTTAACTAGGTTTAGCAAAGACTGCAAACCTCAGTTATTTGTTCACTGCATGTAAATAAGTGCTTCGTAACAACAGGTCAGGTTATCTGATGGTTTTTAATTGATCAGCTGATCACCCAGTGGAAAACGCTCCTGTGTCAATAGGTAATGTTTACTATGTCTGTGTAATGCTACACACTTCTGCTGACAGCACTTGTTTCCTGGTAGCCTAAGGTTGTGGATTTAGGACAGGGTCTTAAATGCAGATAGATATGGAGCACAAACATAAAGAAACTCTTTCTGCATAATTCCAAGTTCTCCTGACTCTTCTTTGCTGGGAAAATTTCCAACTTTATGCTATGTTTAATTAAAATTCAGGTAAATTCTATAGGTCTACAAATATGTTTTAAAGCTTTTTTTTGTGTGTAATATACAACTGTAATTCAAAATTCAAACATTCTCTTGCTTTTTGTCATTTTATAATGACTGTTGCCAACTGTTGTCATTTTACTCAACAAAAAATAACCTAAAAATGATGTGGAATGAAAATGGCGAGCGAGAAATGTTGATCTGTCACTGCATTCATTAGAAGTTACACCATGTTCATGTGACTTTTGATTTAGACCATTTAAAGATGGTGGTTTTTATTATGTTAGCGAAAGTAGCGTGTTATTATTAATTAATTAATTCATTCATTGGGCACAAGGCAGGAACACACCCTGGAGGGGGCACCAGTCCTTCACAGGGCAACACTCACACACTCACACCTATGCAGGCTATCGCCTATCCACCTACCAACGTGTGTTTTTGGACCGTGGGTGGAAACTGGATCATCCGGAGGAAACCCACGTGAACACAGGGAGAACACACCAAACACAGACAGACACCTGGAGTGGGACTTGAATCCACAACCTCCAGGTCCCTGGAGCTGTGTGACTGAGACACTATCTGCTGTGCCACTGTGCCGCCCCGTGTTAATATTATTATTATTTTTTTTTAACAAAATTACAATTTTAATTTTTAAATACTACACAGCAGTTACTATCAAATGACAAACGTGTAGAATAATTTTTGGATTTCAAAATACGACTATACAATAAATCCTACAAATGCTTTAAAACCTATTTGTACATGTAATTTATCGACAGCTATGGATCACTTGCAAATATTTATTTTTGAGCATAGGCGCTGAAGATATTACTGGTAATAACCAAATTACGCTAACGTAGTAAAAACAAACTACAACCCAGTGCCTTTGTTATCCACTGGGTGAATAAATGGAGATGATTCATTGAAGAAACCAACCATCAAAACTGAGCGGCTCGACCTTGTAGTACTTCTGCCAGTCCTGTCCATAGCTAATGTAGTCCAGGTACCAGGGGGCCGAGAGAATGGTGGTGAAACCAGACCCTGTGACGTTCTGAAGCTCCTTCTCCACATTGTTGTTCATCCACACTTCCACGACCGTGTCAGCCTTCAGCTGCAACAAGCACACAACTTTGTTGTTGGACAAAAGGCCTTTTTTGCACAAGCGCAGATGTGAAATTTTGAATATGCAGCATGAAAGGTTAGTAAAGCAGCAAGCAAGGGGTAACAGTGGAAGTCAACAATTACTTCCAAAGGTCAGCATAGTTAGTAGAACTCAGAGTAGTAGAATAACTTCATTTAAACAGAACCTCAACTCAAATGATTGAGGATCTATTTATAGGTACACAACAAATACATATCATCACACGATTCCTTGCCTCATCATCTATGATCTCAGATTGTCCAGCACAATGCCACCAGTATCTTACCTTAACCCCATTGTCAAAGACCTCCTGCCACACCATGTAGCCTTTATTGGTGGAACTCACAATGTCAAGGAGCCTGTTATTAGACACATACCATACATTAGCTACAAAATAATTAGATGCTTTGGCCCTTGCATTTACTTGCATTGCATTACTTACCGCTGGATGTAGTAGGATTCAAGTTTACTGTAGTCCTGGCCAAAGCCCTGCTTGTCCATGAACTTCTGAATGTCGGGGTTGGACTTCCTAGTGACACAAGAAATCAGAAAGCCTTTTTTTTCCATAGGTGAGTGCAACAGAGCTGTAACTACACTCAAAAAGGTCAAAGGAACCTGTGCTTAAACCTGCCATTTGAGTGAGTATTGATGGTGATGCATAAAAAAAATTATATCACAGCAAGAATTTGACAGATTTGTTTAAGCAAAGTAAAATTACAAAACGACTACTGTGTGCTTGTGACACAAAGTGAATCAAAATAATCAATGAATTTTGAGCTTTGTCAGAACACATTCTTTACACTAAAGCAAAAGGCTACAGCTCTACTTCCAAAACCACAGGAGATGCCCTGCCCATTATAAATCAGTAAGCATATCAATTTCTTCATTAGAATCTTGTCTCTCACCAGCAGGAGAAATCCACCTCATCTCCCCCCAGGTGGATGTAGGCATCGGGGAACACAGTGCTGACCTCTTTGAAAAAGCGTGTCATAAAGTCATATGTGGTGTTCAGGATGGGGTTCACTGGGCCGAAACTGCCTGAAGGACTGCTGCCAGAGTAGCATGGGGTCAGAAGATCAGTCTGACCTGTGCAAACAAAGATGGTTTACTGGTTATTAAATATATAATGATTGACATTTCTAAATGTATATATTTCTATCATAAAAATAATTGGCAATTATAAATGAATGCATGCAAAGACTTTGGAGCATTCTGCTACATTTACACTGAAAATTGAAGGCTGTTTTGGGTGTATGTTTGGCTGTCTGTAGTAAATGTTGGGCTGAATACAGAATTATACCATAGAATGTTGGCCAGAACAGTTCTTATAACTCTTTTAAAAACGTAACATTTGGATGTTTGGATAATTAGCTACTAAAACTCTAGCTAGCTGTTGTTTGTTTGTTCTGTTATTTTAGCCCACTATGAAGTAATGCCCAATTATATATTCTGTAATTATACATAGCATATGAGTGTGTCTGTGTACCAAAATACCATTCTCTCTGATTTGTTTACATTCAGAATGCAGCATCTATTAAGGTGGAACAGTATGTTTGAGGGGGAAAAAAACAACTGTTGTACATGGCTGAAGTATAACTCCAAGTCTTCATTTACTGTTTGAAGTACTACCGAAACTCATTTGTAACTCGAATTGTTTAGTTTTGTAGCTCTTTCAGTCACCATATTTTACCCATATCCTCATCTTGGTTCATGCTTTTCAATGTTTGGTGTTCTCTCCATTGTCTAAAAACTCGAGATGCCTCTGCCATGAGAAAAAAAGCCTAGCATACTGGATTGAGACAGTTTGTTTTTCACTCATTTATAGACACTGTAACTTCGTAAACAGATTAGACTGTTTTTGTGGCGCTAGCAAA
This sequence comes from Hoplias malabaricus, assembly GCF_029633855.1. Lineage (NCBI taxonomy): Eukaryota > Metazoa > Chordata > Actinopteri > Characiformes > Erythrinidae > Hoplias > Hoplias malabaricus. Next base: position 30,612,149 of record NC_089801.1, on the reverse strand, counting down.
TGGTAAGAAAACTTCTGAATTTTAAAAAATGTTTTTTGCTTACAATCATGAACGTCCGCTTTAAATAACAAATGTATTCCCTCATTCTCTAGCCAGACTAGTATCTGCGAGTGAATGATTTGTCTGAATGTGAAGGATATGACATGTGTAATTACAATCAAATGTTCATCACTGACCTTTTCCCCATGACTGAGTGTGTCCTGGAGTGTCAAACTCTGCAACAACTCGAATGCCCCTCATGCGAGCGAACTCAATGACCATCTTCACATCAGATGGGGTGTAAACGTGTGTGAATGGGTGAAAGGCTCCCTGTCAAACCACAAAAATACAGGGTGCGTGTTTGTTACTGGGATAAGGTAAGCTAGGCCATAATATCAGTTAACGTTTTAAGTTCATAAACATATCTTAATAAAAAAAAACACACATATAAAGTAGTATCACCGTCACTTGCACACACATTTAATTCTACATAGCTAGCATTATGCCATTAGAAATGTTTTTCACCGCCTTAAGTCTTAATGTCCTCTCATAATTTCTTATTAATTAACTGAACTTGGGAACATGGGATATGGAGAAGGAAAACCAGGGAAACACAGGACAAATATAGTAACTACATCTATGATTTTATTTGCCATTCTGCACTTTATGTTTGACTTGTTTCACATACCTGCTTCTCCCAAGACAGCAGGCAGAAAGGATGACAAAAGGAAGTCATTTTTAAAAATCAACAGCTGGTAAATAATCTGATCATTTATTCTATCTTTAACAATTAAACTGTTCTTCTATAGGGACACTATATTTGTATGGATAGAGGTGTGTCAATTCTTGTTGGGTTAGAGGTACACAGAGGCACACTCCAAATGGAGTGTTATGATACTTTTCCCAGAATGCCTTGTAAAACACAGAACAATGGCCACACGAGCATTTATAACAACAATTTTATATTCTTATTTAAATATTTTCTTATTTTAATATAGTAACATACACTAGTCACTTCAAAGCAATGTCTCAGTAGTTAGCTAGTAAATATCCATTTCCACCTTAAATGGTGAAGCAAGTACATGCTGGCACCGTAGCTGCTGCAACATTTAAGGATTAATTAGAAGGTTTGAAGAAAAAGCTGCAGAATAAGAAGCCGAATTTAACTTAATATAATAGAAGAGTTATGAGTGGGAGATATGATTGTTAAACACTTCTGAAGGCACATGGTGCATTAAATTTACAGCACTGCACTGTACGACTCCTCTGATATCACTGCAGACTGATGTGTCAGCAGAAGCTCTGAAAGGGTGTCACATTTCACAGGGGAAGATTTAACCACTACACTTTGTAACTAGTTCCAAGGGGCAAAGTGAAACTCAAAAACTAGATGTATTCGTAAAAATAAGAAATTGGATTTGGCCTTAATCTTGCAACAAGGTTTGTATCTTATTACAGCTACTTTTTACCTCATTCATAGCAAGTGGCATGATTTACTTGTAAAGGATAGCAACCTACACAAACCATCTTACTGAACAACTGAACAGGCAGAAGGAGGAAATGTACAACTGCAACAATACAGGAAACAAAAGGAGCCCACAAGATTATCACTGTCTGGGAAAGACAGTAAAGTATTTCAGTAAATATAGCTCACCTTGTGACTGAGATCAGGGAAAGTCCGACTTTGGAAGGGGAATGAGTGATCGTCTACAATGTGCCAGTGGAAAACGTTAAACTTGTTCATCGCCATGGCTTCCTATTAAAAAAGCATGAGAAATCTGGTTACAAGGAGAATATATTAAGAAAGTAGCTCTGCTAGTTTTAAATGTTGTGTTATCAGAAACACTACAAGGCTTCACATGTCTCAGAGGAAGCATCTGCTTTCCCTCAACCTCCCAGTGTTGGTGGCATTGTATGTGACTGGGGGAGTGTGTGACCTATCTCATTACAATCAAGGGAAAAAAAAGGAAATAGCACAAGGCACCTGTATTTTTGCCCATTTTAGATATAAACTAATTTAAGACCCTAAATTCAGAAGATTGCTAACTGCATGAAGCAAGAACTAAATGCTAAAAAACTAAACAACTCTAGTTTTTGTGGTAGATGTTTCCTTTCTTTTCCGCCCCAGACAAAACACCATTTAATGTTCTATAGAGTTTTGTCCAGTGTAAAGTCCAGGGCTTGTTTCAATGATAAACATCATCACCTCAACCAGATCTTATGATGTACTTCTTTTTTTTTTTTTTTGCTAGGTCATGAGGACTATTGTACTCTGACAGCAGAGGAGCTGCACTTTTCTAGTTATGCGAGTAAAACCACTTCTCTGAACTGCTGCTTCTTTTTTTTTTATTCTCTGTCTGACAAAGAATGTATACAGAATATCACACACCACAGAAAGGAAAGCAGAGGCTAGAGGCCCCTGAACGTAGGCAGGGCTGAAAGTAGCGCAATCTAGAAGGTTAATGACAGCACTTCACCCTTATGAATTCACTATCTGTGAAGATCAATTATTAAGTATTTCACACTACAACTACAAACTCCATCAGCCTCTTCAGAAAGATGTGGATGGTGCAAAATGACTATGTTAAACTCCCTAAAATGTCTGATGTAAAATCAGCAGTTTTTCGTAAATCCAATTCAATATTTACATGGCATCGAGCTTACCAGATTTTCCAAAATGAATCTGAGTGGCAGGTAGTGTCGGGATGTGTCCAGTAGGATGCCTCGATGGGCAAACCTTGGGAAGTCTGAAATACTGGTCTTGTTGACATTGTGCTAGAACAAAAAAGAAGTCAAAGGTCAAATTAATATTATATCATTTGCCAAATGTAAATATGCTGATACCAATAGAATTAATTGCAAACAAACCCAAAGGAGTAAACTCACCGCTCCATAGTCATCCTCATACACCAACTGACTGAAGGTTTCAAGTCCTAAGGAAAACAAAGTCAGGAACAAGTTAATGTCAGAAAATATGGAACTACATTTCTAAAAAAAAAAGCACTGTGATTGCAGTTAGGTGAAGGTTTCAACTCATCCTGGCACATGATTGAATAAGTGTCGTATTGTGTCATAAATCAATATACTGTAGAGTCATTGTGCTTTATCATCTCTCCAGGAATGCATTATTGACAACATTATGCAACTTTAACAGTGTGTAACACATAAACAAATCCAATAAATTTAACATTTAAATGGGTGTTGGATCTGCTAGGCCTTGTGCTCAGAGGTGTTAATAAACTGCTCACAAAACCTCACAACAGAATTTTTTTCCTAGCTGAAGAAAGCTTTTAAACTCATTAACATATTTAAATTGTGTAAATGCAATACATATTTGTGGTCACTGGAGATTCTGCCTGTGTGGGTAAATGCTCGTACAGTACAGCTATCCTCACTGAATCTGTGCTGATAGCACCCCTTGTGGAAAACTTTCTATGTGCTAAATGTGGCTTTATAATGAGGTTTATTTAACTCTTAAGACAGAACATTCAATCATACACAGAGTTACTGTATAAATGGAGCTATCTTTTTGTATAACATCTATAAAAGAAGGGAATGTTTCTATTGGTCTGTTCATCATGAAATTTTCCACACGTGATGGACAGCTGCTGTGTTCATATATAAGTAACTAAACATCAATTGAATGAACATACACTTTACTTTGGACAGTAAATATCATGATCAACAAGTATTAGACTGTTTGTGATTAAATGAGCGTACCTCGCAATGCTCCCCACACATTTGCAGCTTTAAGAACTGCTGCAGGTTGGTCCACCTCAAGACTGTCTGCACAGAGGAGAATGATTTGGGAAAGGTTGTAAAGCATGGCACTGCAGCGTTAAGTAGTTCCACAAGATTAAACCTGTCCAACAAGACGCCATCTGTGTAAACCACTGTAACTGATAGCTGTTTCAAAGCTGGAACTTCCAACTGCCAGTACGACTCCAATAATCACGTCCTGCATGACTAAAGTGTTGCAAGATGCACTCTGAAACAAACTAGTCCATGTGACAATCCAAAAACTCTGATCAGTTGGAATTTATACAAGTTTTAGACCGCATAGAGGTGGTGAGATTTATGTAAGACTACAGTTTTCAAGTAGTAACAGGCCAGTAAACGATAAATGGTCAAAAAAAGGCTACTTGAGCTTTCCATGGTCTAAGAAAAAGTAACCTACAAGAAGGTTAAGGCATTTAAATTCAGATTATCCTTGTCCAGAAGCAGATGTCAGGTCACATATTGGATTACGGTAATCTCTGCTCTTCTGTTGATGTTCCGCTTCCAATTAACAGATTACAGGGGGCTCTGAACACAGCAAGGAGGAACTCACATGACTCGTCTGACTTAATACTGGGGTAACCATCACACTCCGGGTCCGCAGCCGTGATCAGCACCTGCAGCTCCAACACATCAGAGTCGAACACGTTGTTTAGGTTCTTCCCATGTTTCCTCACATCCCCGAAGATGTAGTTGTAGTACCTGGGAGACAGGAGGTTAAGTGCTGTTTAGGGATTCCGATAGGCCCAAAACAGCCAACCAACAGTGTCTGTTGGGCAGTGTCATGTGACCATTAGCGAAGTACGAGCACAGTGGCCCCGGCCCATCTCCAAGAACCCTACAGATCTTACTTCCAAACACCACTACCTTTTATTTCCAAACTTGTAATTCATACAAAACTAGTGAGTGAATACAAGACAGTGTGAAGTTGCTTGTAATTTGCATGTACAAACGGGGTTGTCCATGCGCTTCACTAATTGCAGAAGTGACTACTTGAATTCCGATTCCTCTGTTTGCTGCTCTTAGAAGAGAATGGCCTCTGGCTGCCCCTCCCTCCCCTGGCTTCTTCCTAATAGTCCTAAGTAGTTTTCAATTCCTTCCATTGTCTCCCTTTGTACATTAGAGCTTTTATGTTCATAAAGGAACTGTAACTGAACAGGTTTGGTGCATTTTAAAGTCCCTGTACAGTCATCAATTAAATCCCCAAAAACTTTGATGGCTTCGATATTACTCTCCACATTCACATATGATTATGTAATTAACCCCTGACCTCATAATTTGATGTGGTTTGATCCTTAGGTGTATGTGAGAATCTGAATCTGACTGTGTGAGACTGTCTGGGGTTGATACTTCAGTTTCAATTTAAAAAAATAATAAATAAAACCAGATTTGACTGTTTATTAATGAAACACATCATTAAAAATGGTTACTTTCGATTGAGAGGTTCTTTAAACGCTTCTCCTCTTAACGAAAGCACTGTAAACACTGTACTTCCTCATTATTTTCCTCACTGCCATGGCTACTGAGATTCGCCTGAAGCTGTAACATTAACCTAAACACCTCGGAGTGTAAGTTTACATTAAAAGAGCGCAGTTACCTTCGGAAAGCGTTCTGGAGGAGGCTGCAGCTCGGCCCCGCCGTGGACCCTTTGCCGTGGACGATTTGGAAGCTTGTGGCGCTCAGTCGGAACGCTGTCCCGGAGCTCTGGACCTTCTGCGGCAGCGGCCACAGCGCCACTTCGTCCGCCTCCCGGCGCCTCTGCTCCCCGAAACTGTCAAAGAGCCAACCGTTACACACGGTGAACGTGAGGAACAGCGCGCAGAGCCTCAGGAACCGGAGAACACCCATAGCTGACACCGCAGGCTGTTCTTCACAGTTCAGCTCAGCTCTGTCAGCAGAGTCGAAGCAGCGCGGGACAGAGTTCTTTAGATTCGCGAGGGGCGGGCCTCGAACTAAGCGGGAATCACGAGACTGCGGCTGTATTCCAAATAGCTGCCTCCTGGCGTTGAAGTGCACAAGTGTGTATACTAGGTTACTTTATACTTTACTATGTGTACGGTCGTACGAAACGTATGGCTTTTGATGATTTTATGAGTAACACTAAGTACACTAAGTACATACATTTAACACTAAGTACAGAGCACAAATCGACCTTGGTTATTTATTTATTTATTTTGTTGTAACATTGGGGGGAAAAGTACAACTAAAACAAAATGTGTACTACGTAAGAGCTATTTCACAGTATATTTTGTGATTAGTTATGTGTCTTCCACTACCTTCCCAAGGACCCTAGCAAACAAATGTCACCACAGAGGTTCTTCCTTTCAAGTTCAGAATCGTAATGGGGGGCTTGTGTGCTTTTAGGTCCTTTACACCTTTATTTGCTACACAAAACATGGGAATCTCTTCTTTGTTTCGGCATAGCTGCTCGAGATGAGGGTAGGGACATGAGCTTTGCCTGACATAGACAAGGACTACTGACGTGCAGACTGACCAATTAAATGTTTACAGAGAAGGTTATCGACCAATAACGGTAGCTCTACAGTCAGAGCGTCCAATCAGAAGATTTTAGGCTACTTCACCACGCCCCCTTCTCACTCAAGCGAACCAATCGGAGTAGGGGAGGGCGGGACTAGTTTGTGAAACGCTTCTCGAAGTTCTATGTAAGCTCTAGAAAAACAAAATCCCGGACGTTTGTGAAATTCCGCCCGGACATTGTTTAAGTCTATAAAAGAGAAAATGTCCGGGTAAAAGAGGACGTCTGGTCACCCTAGAAGTAATGCACTGAAGTGGACAAGAAAGAAAAAAAAATTTTGATGACTGAAAGTAAAAGTTTTGGTGACACTCATTTTGTTAAGTGGGATATTATGAAAAAGGACATAAAGCAGCTGCTGGCCTTAGCAGCTAAGTCTTTTTTTTTTTTTTTTTTTTTGCAAAATATGAATGGGATAGGGAGCAGGGGGTTGTTAGAAATGTTGTTTCATGTGCAGACACCTGCGCTGCAGACTTTTTCAGTTTCAATCACAATGACAAAAAATACTTCCTCAAAAAGTCAATTCATATTCACATGCCACTTTTCATCATCACTTTCTCACATGTGACATGGAAAGCACTTCAGAACATGAGAGGGCCCACATGGGGACTGCGTGAATGCCTCAGTGTTCCTCTCTGTGTAGCTGTGGACAGACTGGTCTTGCTGACACAGTCTAATCATGTCCTGAATTCACATTCTCAGTCACCTGTTTGACCTCAGTTTCTCTATTTACTGTATTTCCTGAAGTCTATCACATGGATCTAGATGAAGAGGCCATTCATCTTCAAATGACTGAGGAGAATAAAATGTGAACTTTAAATGAGGAAAACTGACAAAAATAAAAAACCTTTCCAACACAAATTAAAGGAACACTAGGTAAGATTCAGTGGTTTCCAACCTGCCAGAGTTACATAGTGCAGATTCTGCAGTGCTGAGCCCAGAGTAGCAACAACAAATGGTCTATTCACCCTACTACAAGTTTTGGAAACATCACAAAAATTTTGTAAGTGTAATTTTAAGGTACAAATAGTACATGGTGTTTTTTTAAAAAAGAAAACCACACATATGACAAATATCATCATGCTTCTTATCACAAAGTCTAAATTTTAGAGGCCAAAGGTGGCCTCATAAATACTGAGAAATGTATATATTATGAGTTGTCACAGTGTGGGGGAAAAACGTGTTTACACACTGACATTCTGGGGACTTGTCTTCCTTGAACAGAAGTCTAAGTGATGTCCCCACAGTTCACAGATACAAGATTGTGCATTTAAGTGTGTGTGGACAGAGGCATTAACCAGACTTTAATATTAACAAATTAAAAACATTAATCATCAGAGCACACACACTGGTTCTCCCCCAGATAGCCACCTTCCTGTCCAGACAATGATGCAATAGTGCATTTTCATTTTCCTGCATCTCTTGTCCTCAGCAGCCAGATGGGAACATTTACTGTATTCCTAGTCCACATCATGAATACAAGGTCTCCAAGGTTTGCTATATTTTTTACACCACCGGAAAACCACAAATAAACCGATATTCCATTTTCACCAAGTAGATTTGAAACCACTAATTATATTACAAACCACCAATTATACAGTAAAAACATATAGCCAGGGTCCAATTGGGAGTTCAGAGGGTTGTAACTGGGTTCAGTGGAATCAAATTGCAATCTATCTGCTCTGAATCTTATTCCAAACTGACATGTGCAAGCAATGAATCTCTTGACATTGTCAGAACACATTCCGCTCTTTTAAATGATGAACTGAAAAGTGGTCTAACTAATGTTTACATTAACATAACCTTTATAATCTCATGGCTCCACCCAGTGGTTGCAGTAAGACGATGATAGATCTGCACTTCTAGATGTTGGGGTACTTCAAATATCATAATAAGTATACATTTATATTTACACCAATTGGCAGACACTACTAGGGTCCTGGACTCCTAAAGTCCTGGGGTCCTGGTTTCAATCCGTGCCTCGGGTCACTGCCTATGAGGAGTTGGTCTGTGTTACTTTCCTCCATCAAAATTGTTCACATGTGTGAGTGAATGAGTGAGTGAATGAGTTTGCCACAATTATTCAGAGTATGTTCTATGATCCTGATCTGGATTAAGTGCTTATAGAAGATGAATAAATGAATATTGCACACTCTTATTATGTTATACACATAGGGTAATGTAGCAGAAATTTTCCCTATTAACTCTAATTGGTTTAGCACACTGCTCCCAAGCTGGGCATCGAACCCCAGTCTGCTGTGAGGAATGCAGTGGCATTACCCATTTGCACTACACCAACCTCAATACAACTGACAGAATTAAACAGTCACTGCAATAAGTGGGTACAGGCAATGATTGAATGACTTAAACAGTAAGAACCACTGTTATGACAATAGCTATTATTGCTGCTCTATTGTTGCTGTATTTTGCCAAAACTATCACTTAGATTTAATGAAAAAGCAAGCAGATGCGCATGCTTTAAAGCAACAATCGGCAAAATATTTGCCTATAAATAACAGCTTTGAATGCTTTACTGACATGTAATAGCGAGAATAAAACATCTGTTTTTGCTACTCTGGCTTTAGCACTGCAGAAACTGCACTATGTAACATTAGGAGGAGAGTAGGTGACCACTCCCTCCCTCCCTTCCTCCCTTGATTTCAGGACAGTACTGTAAATATGAATTACTCATTGCAACAGTGGAACTATAGGGGGAGCCCTGGTGCCAAAATACTTCAATCTCAGTGCTGCTCAATTGAATGCTGATATACAGACCTTTCACAGTTTATGAGAATGTAAGAGCACTTACAAAAACCCCTAATACGACTATTTATGTATTTATTATATTTTCTCCTTGGCTCTCAGTCATCAACAGCTGCACCCATTTACTTAGGACTCTCCCAATAATACAGTGCCACCAACCCAGCAAGGTAAAGACATACACATGCACCCATTCAAGACATGTAAACACTCCTCCTGCTTTTTTTCAAACTGCTGCTAACACAACTTTATTGGAAAGTCCAACTCAACAGAGAAGACACATCAACTGCCCGACTGCTGGTAAGACTCCAGCACTGTGCTGGTTTTATGAGGGGAGAGGGGGGAGAGGGGTATCCCCCCGACACACACAGTGAGAGGAAAACATTTTAAAGCCATGTTTTGCTCATTAAATATGCAGAAAGCTCACACAGCCATTTAAAACACAAAGTACCTACAAACAACACTGGCCTACACTGCACAGCCAAAGACCAACGCAGTCACAGAGAAACGAAGAAATGGTCACCAATAGGATAAAAACAAGCCGAATACACCTAGGATTTTAGGATTTAGACTACATGCTGTAATGTGTAATTAATGTGTTATTATCTATATTTCTTTATCTATAAACACCTGAGGGCCAGACAACGGAAGCGGTAAAGGTTTTCAGACTTTGTGTCCAACAGAGGGCGGCGTTACACTGTAAATCTTCCTGACTCTGACTCTGAGTACACAGCAGCTCAGGACCGGTCCCTCAGTTCCATATTGAACAGGCCAGTACTTTTAACTAATAAAGACTAGTATTTATGTCCAGTAATATCGCTCCTAACATTAAAACACTTTTACTGATAAAAGATATTAACACCATATATTTAAAATAATAAAAGGCGCAAGGAGAACAACAAAACAAAATAATCAGGGACTGGGTTTCAGAGTCATAGGTAAGCAATTTGAAAGAGGTCAGTCTGCAACTGCTAACTAAGAGACAGAGGCAGAGAATGGAGATGAAGAGGAGTTGGGTTCCTGAGTAATGGCCTGACCACCAACACTGTCGAGACTCGAGGGAGGAGCAGGGAGAAGGAGAAGATAACTTTGTATAAACAAAAAGACCAGAAATATATTCATTGTCTGTAACTGCTTATCCAGTTCACATTAAGTTCATGGAGACTTACATTTACCTGAACCCTTAAACATATCTTCACCTTATAATTCAATGATTTATACTGTGGGAACAACTTACTGTTCCCAAAAGCAAGAAAAACAACCACAATGTGAAACTTGGCACACACAATTTTGCTTCAAGGCATTATGGACATTACACTGATTACATTCACTTCATGGAGACCTAGGCTAAGTAAAGGAACACTAGGTAGTATTTACCTGAAAATTACATCTTCAACACCATTGTAATGCTTCACTGACCTGTGATAGGGACAATGGAGCCTCTGACAATCACACTCTGTGCTTACCACAGCAGAAAATGAACTCAGTAAGTTTTGGACGAGGGTAGAACCCCTTCCCTCCATTGATTTCAAGACTGTGTTGTAAAACTGAAGTACACCCTGGAACTATATGGGGAGCCCAAGAGCAAAAATACCCAATATTTTCTAGTGTTTAATTTAACTGTAACTACTGCCAAACCCTACCTTCGCCCCGATGTCAACTCTAACAATAACATAATCCCAAACGTCCCTCTATATTTAAATAATGTCTTCAACTTAAAATGTAAGGTGTATGACGTGGGGGGGGGTATTCCCCACAGTATACAGGTTTATGGTTCCTACAGTGTGTAAGAAAACAAATAACAGGTTACAGTCCCCAAAAATGAGGAGAACCTGGAACACACACCATCTCAAACACACACACACACACACTCCTACGCCTGTGAATAATTTCCCAGAGTCTGCCGCATCTGCACTGGCTCCTCGATCATCTTCTTCAGTCTCGAGCTTCCCGCCCACCTCGGCCCCGCCCCCTTCCTCTGCTCCCCTTCATTAAAACAGCTCCTCAGCAAACAGTCGCACTCACACACGCACCCGCAGACACGGCGTCCAGCACCACAGCCTTAACACACGGACAGTGCTCGAAAACTTCGGCGAACTCCTCCGCAGACTGACGGTTCCCCCGCGGAGTGTGGCGGCTCTGGAGTCCGAGGAGGAGCGTCGTTGTCCGGGCACTCACACAGAGGCGCCTCGCTGCTGCTCGCTCCGCGGAGAATGCGCCTGTTCGAGCTGTAAACGTGGATATGTTTTGAACTCCTGCTTTCAGGTAAACAGCTTTTCATTAAACTCCACTGTTTCCAGACGCTTTAGTCTCACAGCTTCATTCATCAGAACAATGAGGTTTGCAAAGGCGCTATAAGAGGCTTCAGTTAGTACCTTAACCACTAACAGTGACTGTGTTGAGCAGGTGCTGTTTATCTGTTTAAAGACAGACTCGATACAGAAATGTGTTATTAATGACATGACGTGGAGTTCAAAATTGTTAAAAAAAAAAGTTATCTTCATATATTGTAATATATATGTTTTTGTTGAAAAATCCTCTGCAAAAGAGCTGCATTATATTTAAAGAAAATAATAACAACAACAACAACAACAACAACAATAGTAATGATTATGTACATTTGTACACATTTATAAATACTTTTTTCTTATGGAATTGTAACCTGCAACCTTTATAACACAGAGATGCTCCTATTGACCAGTTATATTTATTTCAAACAGTGTATCGGTCTTGACCAATATAGCTATAGTATATTTCACTTTTAAAATATGCAAAATGTACCATTAAAACAAAGAACCAGAGAGAGCTCTGTGGGTGTACTCATGCAGTAATCAAATTCATCTTCATTATATTAATGTCAGATCAAAACCTCACCAAAATAATGACTTTTCTTTTAATGAAAACGAATGATAATAAACAGTCATTTGTTTTAGACTCAACCTTCATGAATTTTTCTCCCATTAAAAAGGGTTAGATACGGACGTTGTTGATATTTATATGGCAGACGTTTCAAAAACAGATAGGTAGGTAACTAGATAGACAGGTACATTTCCCGACATATAGAAAGACAGATAAATGGAGATAAACAATAAGCAATTTCAGCAGAAATAAGATGTATATGTGTTATTTCGCTATATCGCAGATATCTGAATGTATCAGATGTTTGAGGCACCATGGAAAGCCTTTACACTAGACTGCTGTAAGGAGCAGTGCAGTGGAATGGTTGGTAGTGTGCCAGCCCTGTGGTTTTGGCTTTGGTCTCTCACAGTAGTGAGCGATTTAAACGAATGATCGGATGGCATCAGGTGCCATGTATCACCTTCGTTTGCTGTTATGCATTTAGTTGGGGGTAAGAAGTACATTTGGGTCTGCACGGCATTAGGGGGAACCCAATTAAAGGCGCCCCACCGGGACGCTGACATCCAGCAGGGGCCGAGGGAGGCGTATCGGTTACATGGAAATTACGACTGATTGGATTTGAATGCGCTTTGCACAGGCGAGCAGATGGTAGCCGGTGACACTGACACACTTACTGTTGACTTTGAGCCCAGTGCGCGTCTCTTTGTTGGTTTTGCCTTGACTGTGCAGAGTGCTTGTGGTGTTTACATTTAAAAGTTCTTTCCTCCTCTTCTCCCTTCCTTCCTCCCCTCCTCTTTCCCCTCTTTCTTGTCCGCCTTTAGACACCTGGTAATGATTAAACTGGCTCGCATTCCAAGCGGCTAGACATCAGAGACTGATCCAGTGGGTTTCCGATGTGTGTGAGTGTGTGTTTGCAGAATGACATCATGTTCAACGGTCTGTCTTTGCCCTCTGTGGGTTTTGCTGATATTGATCGAACCCAGTGAGTCACATGTGACTAACCCTAAACCTATCTTGTAACTATCTCCAAACCAGGAGACCACAACAGTGAGTAGTTTGCACTTGGTCAGATTGTTCTTAATGTACCTTGTCCTGTGGCGGTACGATTAACAAGGATCTGAGTGCTATGTGAAAGGTGCACAAGCACCTTTTGGAGTGGGGGGTGGGGGGAGTGCCAAATGCAGTGTTAGTAGCGAGTAAAACCAGTAAACAGATAATGAAGCTAGAATAATTGGCATGTTACTTGAACATTTAGAAAATTCAGAATGCAGTAGGTTATAAATACACAGTATACCCAAAATCCGGACACTCTTTCTAATCTGTACATTCAGATGCCTATAAAAATGAAATGGGATGTTCTGAAGTAGCTACACATGACCTTAAATTAACCACACTCCACCCCAAGCATTTCCCAGAAAGGTATAAATCCCCCAGCACTGAACTGGGCTTCAGTAAAACTGCATTCTCTGAAGCAATAGTGCAATGTCAGATGAGACACAGTGGTGCTGCGATACAGAACTAATGTTCTTGTGGCTGAGTTCTGTCAATACACTTCCGAAAAGAGTAGAAGCTGTTACTGCAGCAAAGTGGAACAAACTGCCTATTATATCCCTTCATGTCATTAGAAATATTGACGAGTAGTTGTCTATAAATGTGGACGTATTGTGTATATATTAAGAAGTGATATGTGACTGAACCCCATTCTGATTGAATGTGTTGCTTCTCCTTGTTTGTTTCTAGGATTCAATGAAAATGTCGGTCTGCGTCCATGAGAACCGCAAGTCGCGGGCCAGCACGGGCTCCATGAACATCTACCTGTTTCACAAGTCTTCGTACGCTGACAGTGTGTTGATGCACCTGAACGCGCTCCGGCAGCAAAGGCTCTTCACGGATGTCCTGCTTCACGCGGGCAGCCGTTCCTTCCCTTGCCACCGGGCAGTGCTGGCTGCCTGCAGCCGCTACTTTGAAGCGATGTTCAGCGGAGGGCTGAGAGAAAGCCAAGCCAAGGAGGTGGACTTCAGGGACTCTATTCATCCAGAGGTTAGGGCTGCTCAGTTATGGCAACAATCATAATAACTGTAATTTTAGGAATATTATATCTACACTCACTGTCCATTTTATCAGCTCCACTGACTTTGTAGTTCTAGTTACACACTGTAGTCCATCTGTTTCTCTGCATACTTTCTTATCTCCATTTCACCCTGCTCTTCAATGCTCAGGACCACCACAGAGCAGGTATGATTATGGTGGTGGATAATTCCGGATCATACATAATGCATTGTCGCTTTAAAATTTAGTTTGGTCGATATTAATATGGTCATTTTGTATTCAGTTGCTTAGTATAAGAGGCTAACATCTGCATCATTCCGTCTTATCCAGGTGCTAGAGCTTCTTCTGGATTATGCTTACTCATCCCGCGTAGTCATTAACGAGGCCAATGCAGAGTCACTCCTGGAGGCAGGGGACATGTTGGAATTCCAGGACATCCGTGATGCCTGCGCTGAGTTTCTAGAGAAGAATCTTCACCCATCCAACTGCCTGGGCATGCTGCTCCTTTCGGATGCTCACCAGTGCACCCAACTGTCCCAGCTCTCCTGGAGCATGTGTCTAAGTAACTTCCCTGCCATCTGCAAGACAGAGGAGTTCCTTCAGCTGCCCAAGGACATGCTGGTCCAGCTGCTCTCACACGAAGAGCTGGAGACGGAGGACGAGAGGCTGGTCTATGAGTCGGCCCTGAACTGGGTGAACTATGATCTGGAGCGACGGCATTGCCACTTGCCTGAACTGTTGCGCACCGTGCGCCTTGCCCTCCTGCCTGCCATCTTCCTAATGGAAAACGTATCCACGGAGGAGCTGATCAACTCCCAGTCCAAGAGCAAAGAGTTGGTGGACGAGGCCATCCGATGCAAGCTACGCATCCTGCAGAACGACGGTGTGGTCAACAGTCCTTGTGCCAGGCCACGCAAGACCAGTCATGCCCTTTTCCTCCTGGGTGGTCCCACCTTCATGTGTGACAAGCTGTACTTGGTGGACCAGAAAGCCAAGGAGATCATCCCAAAGGCAGATATTCCCAGCCCACGAAAGGAGTTCAGCGCCTGTGCCATAGGCTGCAAAGTCTATGTGACGGGGGGCCGGGGCTCGGAGAATGGCGTGTCCAAAGACGTTTGGGTGTATGACACCTTACACGAAGAGTGGTCCAAAGCGGCTCCCATGCTCATAGCTCGATTCGGCCATGGCTCGGCCGAACTCCGCCACTGCCTGTATGTTGTTGGAGGTCACACGGCTGCGACTGGCTGCCTTCCAGCATCACCATCTGTCTCTTTGAAACAGGTGGAGCAGTATGATCCAGTTGCCAACAAATGGAGCATGGTGGCACCTCTGCGTGAAGGCGTCAGCAATGCGGCGGTCGTTAGCGTTAAGCTCAAGCTCTTTGCCTTTGGAGGAACAAGCGTGGCCCATGACAAGCTGCCCAAGGTCCAGTGCTACGATCCGGCGGAGAACCACTGGACTGTCCCAGCGTCTTGCCCTCAGCCGTGGCGCTACACAGCAGCTGCCGTTTTAGGGAACCAGATCTTCGTAATGGGTGGTGACACAGAGTTCTCGGCCTGTTCCGCGTACAAGTTCAGCAGCGAAACCTACCAGTGGACTAAAGTAGGAGACGTCACAGCTAAGCGAATGAGCTGCCAGGCGGTAGCCTCGGGCAACAAACTCTATGTAGTCGGCGGCTATTTCGGAACGCAGCGCTGCAAAACTCTAGACTGCTATGATCCTACGTTGGACGCCTGGAACAGCATAACCACTGTACCCTATTCCCTAATCCCTACTGCCTTCGTCAGCACCTGGAAGCATCTCCCAGCCTGACAACTGCATGCCTTGGCTGTCCTGTGACTTTCCTCCATCCTGTGAGGTAGGTATGCTGACCTTAAAAGTGATTTCACTGCCAAATTCTCACGGCAAAGGTACAAACATCCATCAAATATT
Organism: Hoplias malabaricus; assembly: GCF_029633855.1. Lineage (NCBI taxonomy): Eukaryota > Metazoa > Chordata > Actinopteri > Characiformes > Erythrinidae > Hoplias > Hoplias malabaricus. The sequence goes on along the minus strand of NC_089801.1, from coordinate 30,596,260 downwards.
GAAGTGCTTTCATATATTCACTATATTCAGGAGCAGTCTGATGGATTTACGGGAGGTATATAATCAGTTTAACTTCAAAAGGTACTGTGCAGCTCAGCCCTGTGTACAGCTTTTATGAATGAGTCTTGAAGGAATTACTACTCTCTGAAACTTGAGGGAATTCCAGGAGGACGGTTTAATGAGACGTGCCAAGCCGCTGCCAATTAAGGTCACAGACCTGTTAAGATAATGTCTGATAATGACTTGTTTTAAAGGCTTAATTTTTAGCTTCTGGCTGGGTAAACTGCATGTTCGCACAGAACCTTGTGCTCGTAATAACAGCTGGTGGCTGGCATGGTGATGTTTATCTATGATTTTACTATAAATCTCGGTTTCTGTTTTGTCTTTCCTTTGGGAAGTGTTCCAGAGTGGAATGAAAAATTTAGGCCAAGCAAGTAGCGGTTACCTTTGTTTACATTCACGAGTAATTCATTTTAGCTTTCTCTGGCTTCTGTGTACAAGGACAGGGATGCTTATTAAATCAGGAGTAAATTGAGTATTGATAGAGTAATTAGATTCCTCCACAATTCAGCAAGAAGTCGCCACGTGCTTGGAATGTCAACCAGGTTGTACATTTCTGCATCAGTTTTGCTCCCGCCATGAGATAAAATGAGTTGTTCTGATGAGACTTTATAGTCGTTCCTCCTCCTCAACGAGTCTCCAGTTACAGTGTTTGTGTGAGAGCGCACAGATAAGTTTAAACGGAGCGTAAACAAATTCAAACGAGCATGGAGAAGAAGAGAACAGAGCACAAGTGGCTAAAATCCAGGGCTTCCATGCCCTTTCACATCGACATGTTATATATTTGGCTTGGTGTTGCTATAGCAACTTTCAGATAACATATTGCTTAATCAATATAGCTTTAAAATCAGCATGAACCCGCAATCGCACTCTATCACATTTTTCTGTATCGTGTCATATTTCTAAGCCACAATATCCTGAGCTCCACCTACAGTTGCAGAATATAATTCACGTTTACAGCACTGTCCTATAATCAAGGGAGAAGGGGCTTCCTACCTCCCTCCAGAATTGACAAAGTTCAGTTTCTACAGTGCTGAGCATGGAGTAGCAATAGCAGAGCATCAAGATGATTGTAAAGCTGTAATTTAACAGTAAAAATATTGCCTAGTGTTGCTTTACGGTGAGTCTCTGAGCTACTTGAGCATATTCGCTTGATGATGCTGGGGTAGGTGTAAGAACTTATTATTGGTTTATAGTATGTTTCCCTGCTCATCTGTGAACTGTTGTCATAAAACTTCAGATATTTTTGGGGTAGAGTAGGTAAGGGAAAAATAATCATTATGAAATGATTTTAATAATCAATTAAATAATATGATGAAACATGCTTAATATTAACAAAGACATAGCACACAATTTTAAACTGATTATAACCCTATTAATAGGTGTTGTGTTTTTTGTGAACACACTACAAAACCCTAGTGTCGGCCTGTCACAGCCATGAAATTTAGTTGATGAATAAATGTAAATGCAATTAATTTTATTGGTTTTTAGCTATTTCACTTATTAGCCTCTGGTAGCTACAAACTGACCAAAGAAACAAACACAGCTGCTCCCTAAAGGTGTTCCCCATTCATTCATTCTGTAAACACTATCCTGATCATTGTCACAATGGGTCCGGAGCCTACTTGGAATCCTTGGGCAGAAGGCAGGAACACACTTGCCCAGACTTGGACAGGTCACTAGTCACAGGTTACATTGAATGGCATCATATACTCACCCATTCACTCACTCTCACACACAGTCAAAATGTTACCAACAAACTTCAGATAAACAAACCTAACTCAGCCTTGCATCGAAACAAGAAAAAACTGTAGCATCAACCCAAAAAATAAAAACATTTATGTGAATGAAATATCCTCAGGTTCTGATTTACAAATTGTGGCAGGCTTAGCTTCACACGTATTTTCCTGAGCAGCGGAATGCCTGTGAGTTTGTGTCTGATTGCCCCTTGTGTGTCTGGATGTGTATGGGCTGGCTGATACAGCACTGTATCTGATCTCCCTGCAGCTTTGAAAGCCGACTGCGTGTCTGAGACAGAGTGAGGGAACGGAGATGAGTGATATCTAAAGCTTCTCAGAGCCTGAAAGAAGTCCCATCACCCGAGATTTGGCTCTTTCTGCTGTGACAGACATCAAAAACCGCCCAGCGCTGTGCTGTGCAATTGAATTTTGGCTTGTGCTGGGAAAGAAAGGGCCAGTTACTGTACGTTTTCGCTCGGGAAATGTAGATTGAGTGTGTGTTTTGGGAGACGTCTCGTGGGATGTCTGGTTGAGTTATGAGTGTGCAGCGCGGGGCGTAACACGAAGGGTAATTGAAACGGAATAGAAGATTTTTATTGTCCCTGAGGGGGAAATTTGTCTAAGGGTGGGGAGGGGAGGGAAGAAAACAAGCGAGAATAAGGAAGGAGGGAGGGCTAAGAGAACACAGAGAGAGAGAGATAAATAGAAGGGATAATTAGATCAACAATATGCATGACCGTGCACTAGCATTAAGACTGGCCTGGATAATCGGAGTATTGAAAATGCCTCGTTATGTTGGTGTTCATGTCTATGTTTAGTGTAAGCTTATTGTGAATTGTAACCATAAGTAGATTTCATCAGCAAAGGCAAAGTACATTTGAATATATTAAAAATAGGTTACATGAAAATTGTATGAAATTACATTTTTTGGCCAAAACTGAACAAAACAAGATTTGGCCGAAAGATGAATACCAAGTACTGAGCATGTTTTGTTTTGCAGGTTTTCAGTCATTTTGGCACTGTTTCACATTTACATAAATTGCCTAAATGTATTTTGCCTTGCTTTTCCAAAAAAAAAAAAAAAAAATTAATAAATAATAATAAAAAGAATTAACATCCCAGCAAACCAACAAAGCTCACCCTCTACTAGTTCTTCACGGTGTCTATTCTGGAGCTGAGAGATCTGAGCCGTACAGGGCTACAACAGTAGCGTTAGCTGAGAAAACTTGACCATAGCATTTGTTTCTTTACCAAAAGACTGGCTGCCTTCCTCTGTGTAAATCACCAGTCACATGTGATCTACTGTGGCTTCCTGTGTCTCAGTATGGCTTTAAATTTAATGTAGTACTGTCAGAATTGGCAGCGCTGAGGAATTCGGGGATGTCCAGGATTGTAATCAGAAAAACACTTTTTATACAATTCAGAAGATATTTCCTCACCGTTTGCTAGCTCTTCAGTCTGTTTGCGTGCTGAAAACTAGTCTACTGTGTTTTCCGAAGCATGTGAAAAACCAAAACAAACTGTCTCGTTTGATATGCCAGTCTGTGTGTTTTTTAAACAATGGCGGGAACTCCAAACGTTGAAAAGCATTAACCAAATTGAGGATAGTGCTGTATTCCTACTCCGCAGTTGGGCAATGGGTGGAAATGTCTCCAAACTCAGGAGACGACTAACTGCATTACTACAAGTTCTACAAATCTAAACAATTTGAGTTACCAATGAGTTTCTGTAGTAACTCAAACAATGAATAAAAACGTCAGTTACATACAAACAACAGTTTTTTTTTTAACTCAGACACACCTCTCTACCTTAAATGAGGCTGCACTTCTGAATGTAAACAATCAGAGAGAACTGCTTTTCCCACAATCATAGATGCTCTGTTTAACCTGTGCAGTGCCAGTGTGTATGCCTCCATTATAAACAATGGCGTCCAATTTTTAGACACGGGGTATGCAGCCAGTGGGGGACTGGCTTTACATTAGTTTGCAAATGTTCTTTACAACTGTACAACCTAAATTTGTCCCTCTGCTCTCATTGTTCTTTTCACTTATGTGGCCGAAAAAGTTAAGTGCTTTTTTTTTTTTTGCCATTTCTAGTTGAAGAATTTCGGTTGCCAAATATTTCGTACATCCCTAAACAGGTTTATTTTCTACATTGTCTCACCTGACCACAAATAACTGTGCTACTTTCCTCACAACTTCTGAAGCCAGAACTAAAATACACACACACATACATACACACACACACACACACACACACACACACACACACACACACACGCACCCTTCATTACATAGTAAATGTGTCCAGAAACGTTTGGTCAAGCATTGTAGATAACATAAGTGGACAAACAGAGGCCACTGTCCTGGAAACCATGGCAATGGAAATAAAAGTAAGTAGAAAACCAGCATGTCAAGGAAAGCATGTTAGTCTGAAATGTACTAACTATGGCCAGACACACTTAGCTTCACACTTTTTTTTTAGAAGCCAAACATTTACATACGAGCCCTGAGGTGATGTAAATTTAAAATGGACTGTGCGCAAGGCCAGTGAGAATCTTCTAGAACAGCCCTGTTTTTGTAGCAAGGCCAGAAGCTGGGAAGGAGACTGGATATCAGGCTTCATATTCCAAGCCTGGATGTGCCAGGTCCATCTGCAGTTAATCAAAAAAGGAGGGGAACGAGATTAAAGAGAAAGGGATGTGAGGGAACAAGATAGACAAGGCATTTGCTCTTATTCAGCAAAACATCCTCAAGGAGGTTCACTCCCATGGCGTCTGAGCGAGCCATGTTCTTGGGGAAAACATCTGGGAACATACACATCCAAGAGAACGCGTATTAGGAAAATAGTGTCTCTCATGATTCACAATTGGCTGAAGATGTCAGTCTGGGTGTTAACCCCTTCAACAGCGAGAGATGGTGTGTGACCTCGTTGTGCAGTTCCACCCAAATAGTTCATACCTCTTGCAGTTCAAGAGATGTGTTTTATGAGAATGTTACATATCTTCCTATTTCCAGTACATTTCCAAATGTATATTAGGTGTCATAACAGTTCATGGAAGATTACTTCAATATATGGGACACATAAATCATTGGTACTGGGGTTCTTAAAACCCAAGCTGTTATGAGTGTGACCTTGATTTAGATGAGGTTGTTTAACAGTACATTCTTTTTTTGATGTAATAACTAAATTTTAGGAGTATGACCATACCCTAACTCCTCCCCTCAGCCCTGCAAACTCATGTCATTTCTGTGTTGGACAAAGTCGCTCCCATCTCCATACTTTCTTTTGTATTATTCCATCCAGCGGGACTTTACACACATTCCGAAGCTTTCTATAACAGGATTGAAGCCTTTTATGAAATTGTGCATAAATGCAAGGCAGACTGACAAATATCTTTTTTTTCAGTGGGTTGTGTTGAATCAACACAGAGCCTACGCCAAAGCCTGCGCAAGTGCCCTATGCAGTTGTGAGTGTTTATACTGGTGCGTTGGTGGGTCTGCTGCACCCTTGCCATTAAACGCCACCAAAACACTAGGGCCGAATCTCAAATATGTTTCTCCACCGTATGTAGGTCATAAATGAACAGTTTCTGTATACAAAAGTGGATTGGATTTAAGATCATTTAAGATTCAAACTGGGCTTTAAGCTTAAACTCACCCTGTCTATTAGAGTGGACTGTCTGCGTGCAGTAGTATTAGTTTTATTATTAGTGAAATGCACCATGTAGGGATATGTAGGGTGTTATTAGGGAACAGAGCATAGTTTGCATGTGGTGCCAACATTTAAAGCAATAAAACATTTCTTATTATGATTTTGAATTTTATGGAATGGAAAGCCATCATTTTATTGCTTTGCCACATTTTTTATGAACCAAATTAAACAGGAAATATGCAGAGCTGTTGACCCAGCATGAAAATCAAATGCAAATGTAATTAGTTGTGTGTCTGACTGGTTACAGATATGTAATTTCAGTTGAATAAGTGTAGCTAAATGAAATAATAATTCAAACTTTAAGGGGATAAAAGGGGAGGAAAAAGAAGGAGTGTGAAACTGCCAAGCGAGATTACTCCATTCCTTACCCCCCAAGGTTCAGCATTCATCTTTGCTTCTTAGAGGCATGGTGACCAAGTCTGTAATTGTGTGTGTGTGTGTGTGTGTGGAATGCCTCCCACCACGAGCGGGCAGTTAATTTCAAAGTGGAGGTCCCTTTCTTTTGTCCATCGGGACATTCCTATGCATTTAAATGGCCATGAAGTGTTCTTAGCAGCTGACCCCCACCCCCAACCCCAAACCCTCTTTTTCCCCTTTGTAACAATGAGATGGCTCACCGCTGGCCAGAAGAGTGGGAGGAAAGAGTGCCGAGAGAGAGAGAGAGAGAGGGGGGGGGGGGGGGGGGGGATGAGAGGGAATAGAACTGGAGGAGGGAGAGAGGGTAAACAAAGCATTCTCTCCCGTGTGTTTTCCCCTCATTGCCGCCTTTTCTCATACTCCTCTCTGCACTATCTCTCTCCCGTGGGAGCTTGTTTCCTGCTGCAGAAGGCATTGCATAATTCATACTGGCTCACACTGTTCTGCTTATACACTGTGGATATGACGGGTCACACATATGTCTGTATAGGAGGAAGGAAATAAAAAGGTTTTTAAATGAATGTATGTTAATGTAAAAAGACCTTATGCTGAGGTTCATTTGGTTCATTTGTTATGAAATATATATGCAGTGTAAAGTATAATGTATAGAAACTAAATAGGGTGCTGTGGAGCAGCTGCACATGAGCCGTAGGTCTTCCAGTGCCAATTGTAGGCTAAAGGAATACAAAGTAAAACAGTCTTTTAGTTGAAGGGATGTTGATGGGCTTCTCAAAAACAGTTTCCTCAAAGTAACAGCTACCTACAGAAAACACTGGGTGTAATTAGCTGTGCTGACCTACAGCTGTGGGGCAAAGCCTTCATAGCCACAACACATGGTAGAAAATGTGCAGCTGAGTGCACAAACCAATCATCTCCCTCGGCTGCTTCTCCATATCAGTGTGTGACATCCTGTCCGAAAAGAAATGAATTCCAAATAATATTAGCAAAAAACCTGTTTACCTTATTTACTGGACTCATTAAAAAAAAAAAAACGTGGTGTTTACGGCATTGTTTGACAACCATAAAATTGGGCCTATAAGAAGCTTTGAAATTGTTAATTATATATATGGAGTTATGAAATCAATTTTGGAAGAAGGTCCATGCCCAAACACCTTCTCTCCATTATTACGCACCATATACAATAGCACCCCTCCCCACAACTTCTTGTGACAACTTGTGCTTAGACTTTGCTCGGCCAGGCGGGGTCTGGCTTCAAATCTCATCAGCTGAAGCTGCCCAGAACTCCAGCCCAAGATTCTCAAAGTTCCCGTTCCTTGCCCCAATCCACAAAAATAAATAAATAAATAAATTTTCCATTGTTCAATGCTTATGAAAGAAAACTGATGAACCTCCCAAAGCAGTCAGCTTCAATGAAGAGGTCCTCATTTTTATCTGTAATCTAGTGTGAGAGTGTGTGCATGCACGAGTGAGTGTATGCCAGGCATGCAGCCGAGGTCATTAGTCCAAGACCTGCCCCATTGACTGGCCGCTCCATGCTGTCTTCAAGCAGGACTCATGCTTCAGGGAGCGCTTTGTGTCCAGCAGAATCTTCAGGAGACGTTCCTCCCAGCTGGACACTGCATACTGAGCTGGACAATGAACGGGTCATTGGAGTAATGGATTGATGGACAGATTTGATGGACGGCTTGAGTCTTGCTTCACTTTTGTCTTTCTTCTCAGGCTCTTATTAGTGTGAACGCTTGCTGCTGAAGACTAAGCTTTGACTACAGGGCCCAGCTAGCTATAGCGCTAATGGGAAGTCATTTCTGAAAATGGGCAGTTAGAGTGCGAGAGAGAGAGAGAGAGAGAGAGAGAGAGAGGCTTCTACTGCTATCAAACCTTGCCTCAGGAGACAGAGAATGAGAGCGAGCAAGAGCGGAAAAACCAATGAACTGATAACCGCTAAAGCTCTTGTAGCCAACAGAGCCCCCGAGAAGCGCTATATGATCAGCTGTAAACAAACAGCTTCCAGAATGAACCGAAGATAAATAAAACATAAATCATGCTCTCCAATGTCAACATCCTGTCAAATATCGACCTGGAAATCGACTACTGTAATCAGGACTTGTTGAAACAGCACCTAGCTGCTAGCTTCCTGGCCTGAAATGTTATTTCCAGGGTTATTATAGGCCCACTCCACAACCTAGCTGAGTAACTGAACACTGTCACTGGCCAGGTACATTTGAGTGCCCTGGGGAACAATGGAAATGTACTCTTAAAAGTACATGGTCCTTAGGAGTGCGATGTGCACCTTAAGTAGGTTTTCAAGCTTCACATCATTCACGTTTCTCCAAGAAACATCCATGTGTCTACATTCTATGCTGCTTGTCCAACATTTCCTCGGACATGAGTGGTATTAATATGAAGTGTGTCCCCCATTTTGCTGCAGTTCCAGCTTTTATGCCTCTGGGAAGGCATTATACTTGATGTTGGAATATTTCTGTGAGGATTTAATAGCATTCAGTCATGAGAACGTGAGAGCGGTCAGGTACTGGCATAGGAAGATTAGTTCTGGATCACACACTGAAAGGTATTGGATCGCGTACCATTAGGTCCAAGGATACAGTACTATTTTAGTACAGGTCAATGCTGGTGGGGTGGGGGTAAGGGGGTGGACTTTATACCCCTTTATCCAATGATTGGCATTGAGTTTGCAATGTTTGCATGTTCCTAAATAGTAATGGTATGTTATATCATTTTTAGTAATTTATCTAAGTTTAGTAAGATAGAATGTGTGGACTAAATTTTGCAGATTTGCAAAATATTTGTAAAAGTTCATGTTCAACCTGGACATGACTGTAGTATGACTGCTTTCCTGAGCATTTCTGTGGCAGAGGAATACAGTTTCCCAGCTGCTGGTGAGGTTGCAGAGTGCGGACAGTGAGGATGTGCCCCCTGCTTTTGCCTGGGTCATGTCTTTGTCCAACAGGTGTTAGCACACAACCCGTCTGTTTTTCTTCGAGGACGACAGGAAAACAGAGAGGGAGAGAACAAATGGCCAGGCTTAAAGAGGGAGCGTCTGGATATGATCTTGCAGACTTGTTATTCTTTCTTGGAGCTTCAGTTATGTCTGTGTGTGTGTGTGTGTGTGTGTGTCTGAAATGAAAGCATTTTTGAGAAAATGTGTCTGCTCTACATTGTTTACTAGATCTGTTAGCAGAAATTTGATTGGGGTCTGTCGGGGGACGGTAGTTGTCATGCCTTAATAGGAAAAAGCAGCATGTTCCAAAAGTCTTGGGTTCATATCCAGTAAATTGTCCTTCAGTAAAATATAGTAGACTTCAGAGTTTAGTTTGAGCAGACCAAGTATGGCAATAAGCTGGAAAAAAACCCTGCTTTGAAGTCATGTGATGTCACAATAGAACAAAACATATGTAAATGTTTTCTCCCAACCACTGTCACTGAAGTTATAAAGTGTGTTTCAGTCTGGACTGAGTTCCAAGAATACAATCAAGCAAAATACTAGATGGAAATATATATACTTTTTAAAAATAATATATAAAAAATTATAATTAATTAATGCAAATATTTAATGGTGCACCTTTTTATTAGCATTCATTACATAAATGAAAAACAATTTAAACACGGTTTAGTTGTCACTTTACAATCTACAGCAACATTATTTCTCCGCATTTAACCCGATCTTGACAGTGAAAACACACACACACACACCAACGCTTAGATCACAGCTGCCTAAATCCAGATAGCATGAGGAAGTTGTCTACAGATTTGTAGGCACTCTTAAAGGCACAGTAGCAAAAACAGGCTGTTTATTTCTTAGGGATAAGAGTTTGAAACAGGTCCTGTAAAAATGAATATATTTTTCTTTAAAAAACAGCATGTTAACATAGTTGTCTCCATCTCTTTCCAGATCCCCCCTTCCATCGTTGTTGATGTCTACTGGATTCCAACTGTGAAGATTTTCGCCATCCTGTGCAATTTCATCGAAAGACATTTTCTTCCATTTGAAGCTCAATCTTGATGTTTGAGATGCTTTTTATTTTGTGCTTAAAGATCTCACTGCTCTGGGATGTTTGCTTAGACCTTGCGACATCACTCTTTTCACTCTTTCATCCTTGTGGGACCTTGGAAGGTTTGAAGTGTTTGCCAAGGCAACCAAGCGAACCAGTCACTGCACATGTGAGAAAAAATAAAGAAGACCATTCGGCGTCCAGCATGTTTCGGTGTCCTGTCTGTCTGTGTTGGTCCGTGTCATATGATACTTTATGTACGAAGACAATGGTGTGTAAGCTACATGTAGACTCTGTGTACATCTGACAACAAGCCTCGCTTGAAGGAGCCATCAGGAACCATAGGATGGAAAGACTGGATGAGATTTGGCACATTTCTTGCCCCACTGTCCAGACTCTTTAAAGTCACTTAAAACGACTGAGATGTGGGAAGAGGCCTTTGAAACCCACGGAAAGGAAAACGGCGCTATTTTCACATTTGTAAAAGGATGAAAGCAGGGAGACAAACAACTTGTTTGTCCCTCATTGCCTCTGTTTGAACAGGAAATGGAGCTGATGCTGGCCTGTTCCCGACAAACAGACCCTGGCAACCTGGTGTGAAACTGGCTGTCAGAACACATCCTGAGGCGAGGCACACACCAGCTGTGTATGAGTGTGTGTATGTGTGTGTGTGTTTAGAGAAGGTCAGCATGTCCCAGCATGTTCTCCTGAGAGAGAATCCAGCTGACAATACTCTAATGTCCATTCTTCTCCCCACCCCCTCAAAAAAGACACCAAAAACATAAGGATGGAGCATGCCCACTGTGGACTTGAACGGACAACTGGACGACCAACAAACAGAGACACTGTCCTTTTCTCAGTGGCTTTTGTTGCCCAGAGAACTTTAGAGAATAAGACTGAAGTTAGGCTGCTTATGATACAAGCCTAGCCTTGTTATGAGGTGGCAAGCGCTTCTCTTCTAACACATATGGCCTGAGTAAAAACGTGAAAGACAGCGACAGAGAGGGGGAGTGGGGGAGAGAGAGGTGAGAGTTGTTCTGTCAGCTGGAGAGGGAATGTAGTCTCCATGGCAACAACAGCAAGAAACCTGAACTTTAAAAAAAAAAACAGATGGGAAAAAAAGTGTGAATTTTTCTTTTTTCTTGCAAAAAAAGAAACGCTGTCTTAAGACCCTTCAGTGTCGGTTCATAGTCTTAATTTATGATTTTTTTAATGACTGTGTTTGCTTTTTTATTGTAAAGTTTTCTTTCTTTGGACGCTGTGTATTTTTTTGTATTTATTGATAATATGCTTGCATACATATCCGGATATACAGAAGTCGGCGAGTTTTTTGTGCTACGCATGGCCCACGTTTGCTCTGTGTTTCCTAAAAGCTGCTCTTTTGCACATATCTAGCTACGTCATGCCGCTTTTTTTGGGAATTCGTAGTAGTCAGCAACTTACTCGGACCTCTGGCTTGTCCGGCTTAAAATTGGGGAAGGGGGCATGCTTGAGGTCGTAGGGCTTTCCCTGGAGGACAATGGCAGGGATGACGTCAAAGGATCGGATTACCCAGAGAGCAAAGGTACAGGTCAGCGGGTGTACGGGGTGGTGGGAGTGTGGACTACAAGGGCGAAGGGTCTGGAAGGGTTTGGAATTGATGCCGTGAGCCAAAAAAACAGTAGTTTTGATCGCAAACTCCAGTTCCTGGCTGCTAATGCTAAAAACAAAGTATCACATAAATATGGAATCCCAAGCGGAGTTACAACTTCCCAGCAGACTTACAAACAGACAGTTGAACCTAACTGTCATGCTAACATGCATCATCATTTCTTCTTACGTGACTTAAGTGCTACCACTACTAATACTGAATGATTTGTACTATGCTGATTAGCTTACTGGCTAATGAAAGATGCCAAATGAAAACATGAAAGATGCCAAACTAGCTGTGTCAATCTGCAATCTTTCTAATACTAATGCTAAAACAAATCAGCTGGAGGATCTAAAGCAATATCCATTCATTATTTGTTAGCTACACTAGCACTTATATCTGATTTATCTGCTAAAGTGGCTAACAAGCAATGGTGACTAGTAATGGCAATTGGGCAATCTGAAAACTTATTCTAATCTACACCACTTAGCCCTTTCAGTCTGCAATTATTCTAATGCTGATGCTAAAAACAAAGCTGGAAACTAAAGAACTATTTCCAGTGCATCCTTGTTAGCCAAGTTAGCTTATGTTTGGTTGAAGTATCCATTTAACACCTGTAGCTGACAAAACTTAGCTGACAGCAGAGTGCTAAACAGGGTCCAGAATGGCCTCTATCTGACCCTGCTAGGTCAGTCCCTCTGGCAGTTCTCAAACAAGGACTGACCCAGGGTCAGCGTGAAGGCTAAGGGCCCTTAGGCGCTATGTGAGAAATGTGGCATCTGCGGCTGCTCCCAGAGGAGCTTGAAATGTCACAGTGTGGAAGGTGTGATTGGCACTTCAGGCCAATTTATGCTTCTGTGTTGATTCCAGTTACCCTACGCTGTAACCTGACATGCACCCTCCCTAAAATGTAACTAAATGTCAATTGTGATTGGTCCACAGCCCAACGAACATGAGTCAAGTTGAGGAGAGATTAACTGAGGAAGGATATGGCGTAGGGTACGGTGTAGACTCTGCATTGATTTGATGCAAATGCATATATCAGCCTTAAGACTCATGCTAAGTGCCAGTTCTCCAAAAACTGGCTTCAGAACAGTTGGCAAATGAGCTCTGTCACCTACACCTGCAAACAGAATGAATCGCCTATCTATAGAAACTGGACTGCAACACATTCCTTCTCCGGGTGTTCTGCACTGCCAGTCAAAGTTGATATATATATATAATTATATATGTCCAAATGTTTATAGACACTCATAATTAGTGAATGATCAGCTGCACAGAGCATCTCTTTAGAAAAGCATGGGGTCATATATGATATGATGGATGATGATGCTAAATCCTATAGTGGTTTTTAACCAGTGCCAAGGAGTGCAAATTGTGAATGCAATGGTTCTCAGTTCCAACTCTTCCAAACCCATAGATGAGCAATGAAGCCCTGCAGAAAGGACCGGTGACATAGCTAGACGTCTCATGCGTTAGATATTAGGACAACTTTGTTTAACACCTTTTACATGGGACTCCCACAAGAGCAAAAATGTTGCGACCGCGATTTGCAATGCTGTGACTCCTCTGACAACAAGCTATATAACAAGCTAAGCACAAAACAAGCTATTGCTTATGCTTTAGTGGATTGCTCAGATGCTAATGAAACCCTGAACCCAGTGCTTGAACAGTATGCTGTATGCTTTATTCATCAAGATAAAACTGACTTCATAAATCTACTTTATTGTAAAAGCAATGGCAAAGTTTAGCATGCGATTCCTTACAGAATGACCTTTGAGTATCAGTTAGGGCAGGCTTGCATTAATTGAATACTCATGTGTTCATTTGTTATGTTTACAGACACAGATTAGAGTACTCCATCCAAGCAAGCCCTAGTAATAGTGGAACCATATGCAAACTGAAAGAGTGTGAGGAGTAGAGAGTGAGAAAGGGAGGGGTCAAGCTTCAGCATTCCTTCCCAGACCCTGCTCCCCTTCCACCTACACAATTCTTCTACAGAGTGCTTTCAGGGAATTCCTGCTTTTACCCTGCTGCCTTTGAGGATCTCACATCAACCCCTCATCTTAAAGCCCCCCCCCATGTTCCCAAGACCCTTTTCCACAAGGCTGCACATATCAACCTCCAGGCGGCCAATCAGATAGCCACTTCCAGCCTTTCCCGCCCCCTTCTGTAGCACTGTTGCCCAGGCGATGGTCAGCAGTCACTCCTTCATCAACCCCCTTCATTTAAACTAGTGGTTGTCAAGGGTTTTGTTTTTCTTTTCTTCCCCTTCTTTATTTTTTTCTTTTCCTGACCCTCTCCTGCCCAAAGTGGAAGAGTGACCATCAAGTAGTACATAAGCATCAAAAGGTTCTATGTACCCAAAATCGATTTTACGTCACTGGATTCAAAATACAAAACAAGCACAAGCTGCAGTCAGGGTATTGCAGCTAGGGGGCGCTGTATTTGGAAAGAATTCAGGCATAAGCTGGACAAACAAGACTAAATAATATCTGTGCATCCTCCAACAGTGAGTTTTTTTTCCTCAACGTGGAACAACGTTCCTCATCTTGATTGTTGTTGTAACTTTTGGAATAACAGCAGATCCCGTTTTCCAACCCTTTGATTTATTATATTACTATGTACAACTTGCAGTGTTTTGCTTCGGATTTGTCATTTGTGTTTGCATACTTGCCTGGGATATGTTTCTGGCCTTAACCATCGTATGCCTTTTGTCAGTGGACGCATCGCTCGGACGCTGTTGATGTTGGGCTGCACCGTTCTTTCCTGTTGGTCTTACTCTGTTGCGTTGTTCTGTTGTTGCTCTATCTCAACCATGGCGGTTAACGTTATTTTGTACAAGTGATTTTTTTCACAATGTGAAATTCATGGCGAAATAAACATAAGAGTTTTTTCCTCTTAATTGTTAAAAAAATTCATGCTGTGTGTTATTCATTCTTTGTTGTGGTCTTTACAGGCCCAGTGTGACCTTTGTGGGACACCCAAGCATTTTCACACAACTGCCTTACACCAAATTCCTTTTCAAACTGTTTCACTGAAGCAGACATATTTCCAAACTCAGAGTAAAATCATGAGGGTTTTGCTAGCGTTCCAGTCATACTGAGCAAAAACGACACACATTTCTACACCTTTTCCACAAGTGAATACAGTTCTGGGTTCTTAACTGAATGTCTATTACATGCTTTGGTCAGAATATGACAAGGATCAAACACTACTGCTGAATCCTCCCACTGTCTAAACAGCCCTGTGCAGAACGACTGGTTTTAGTGCCTGTTCTTTTAAATGAGAATGAGCCACAGATCAGTTCAGCATGAGAGCCCAGGAGTGAGGATCGAGGAGAAGCCCTGTATTTTAGCCATTGGCGCTCTGTTTTATTCTTCTCCATGCTCGTTTGAGCTTGTTATGCTTCGTTTAAAATTATCTATGCGCTCTCACATAAACACTGTAATTGGAGACTCATTGAAGAGGAGGGACAACTATAAAGTCTCTGAACTCTACATAAGAAGCAGCGTAACTTCAGAACAACTCATTTCATCCCATGTTTTCTGACTGGCAGCCCACAGGAAACTGACTGTATCATCATGTTTTACAATTCGTGGGTTGGTAGTCCTCAGATGCCCAATAAATGTGAAAAGCCCCAGCATTTGCAAAGACATACGTGACTAGAAACATCTATTCTTATCATTTTAGATGTAAGAGGGTGTTAGTTTCTAGTGTGTGTTTAGCAAAACACAGGATAGCGCAACACACTTGCAGGAGAACATCTACTCAGTATTGTTGGATAACCAATGTCAGCTCAGAGGTGCTCAGTTAAACATTCGCTGGTGTAAATAATGGCACACCTATAGATGTTAATAAGAAATGCAGAATGTAACTCAGGTAGCCAATCAGCAGGCTAGGTTTTGGGAACAAGAAAGCGTATTGGCTCATGTATTATTCAAATGGCTGCATAGGTATTAAACAACAGGTTTTTTTAGATACTTCTTATTGACCATACATTTGGCACAATACACACATTCAATTTCAAATCCTGGCCTTAAAATTAAATACTTGCCTCACCCTGCATGTGCATGCACACAAACACACACACACACACCCTAAAGCAGGAAAAGCACAACAGTTGTCCATTCCAGCGCGGCCCAAAGACAAGCCAAACTCATTAGAGCATTTCTCACATATCTGCTCTGGCTCTCCACTGGGGCAGGAGCCCTGGAGTCTGCACGGAGCATTAGAGCGGGAGTGTGCTCTTAAAGGCTTTGCTTAAATGTGTAGGAGAGACTCAAATCATCTTATCTGTGTGAGTCTGTGTGTGTGTGTGGCATAGGATGAACCGCCCCTACATGGCCCATCAGATACTTTTCCTTTTACACTGCCGTTGCCGTGGCAACTCTTCCCTTTATCTTCAAACTGTGGGGGCTGATTTGGAACAGGAGCATTCAAAAAAAAAAAAAAAAACTCCTTCAGTCATGCTCATTTGCTCTTTCCTTTCTGTCTTTCTTTCTCTCTCATTTTCTCACACTATATTTCTCACACAATTCACTTTTTTTTGTCTTTCACTCACTTATTCCTTATTCCTCTCCCTCTCACTGGCTGACTTACTAAACTAGTTTTTATTCTCTCTCTCTCTCTCTCTCTCTCTCTCTCTCTCTCTCTCTCTGGCTAAATACAGCTGTTTTTTTCTCTCCATCTTCCTCTAGCACTCTATAGCTGATATAATGTTCTTGTTTTCTCTATGTACTGTTTGAGTTTTGCTCACCTATTACTCATTCATTTTCTCACTCATCTCCCTTGTCTCATTCTCTACTCTCACTTATCTCTCATTTTTCTTTTTGTTCTCTCTTTAGTTTCTCCATACTCCCTCTCTCTCTCTCTCTCTCTCTCTCTCTCCCCTGTTACCATATTATCAGTCATTTTCTCACTTGCTGTCTATCATTTCCTACTTATTTCATTAACACATTAACATAAACACACACAAAATGGCAGATGAGCAGGCGTTAAACAAATTTGCGCATAGAGCCTGGTGTAAGTGAGGCCTGTGGTTTTCATCTTTGTCCTGTACGTGTCGGCAGAGGGAAGTGTGCTTCCTGAGGAGATGGCTGTTTACATTCCTGCGTTAAAACAACTCCCTTTCAGCAGGTTCTTATACACCAGTTTAACAGGCTCCACACAAACACACACACACACACACACACACACACACACACAAACACACAAGCTACATGTTACAAAGCAAACACATACTTTTCGTGGGAAGAAACTCATTTGAGTCACACAAAGCACCCATTGCTATGTAGGGCACCAGTGTGAACACCTGATTAGAGCTGGAGATTCTAAGAGGAATAAAAGATTAAAAAAAAGAGGCCAATAATGGACACACAATTGTGGTGACCTCTGTGGTCAAAATCAGTGCCAATTTTATGTTTTCTTTTTTAGGACTAGTGTAGCAGAGGGTTTGAATGAGCAGGTGTCTCTTTACTTTTGGCCATACCATGTAAGACTGCTATGTCCCAAACACCCCATCATTCAACTTTGTCTTGTTAACCTGATTAACTTGATTGATTATTAATAAATCTGTTGGTGGTCTGGGTCATGTGGATAGGGTGAAGAAAACTCAAACCTGTACCGGGAACACTGGGAACACTGGGATTGGGAATGCTCGGATAACTGGTCTCCATATCCTTCTATCATCCCGCCATTTTTAAAACAAACTTATAAAAGGTCTTTGGGTCAATCCTCTCTACAGGTCTGTGAGGAGGTTGGCGTGTTCTCTCTGTGTTTGTGTGGGATTCCTCCAGGGGCTCTGGTTTCCTCCCACAGTCCAAAAACACATGTTGGTAATGTGTGAAATTGTCTACAGGTGTGAGTGTAGGAGTGGGTGAGTATGTGAAATTTTCCAAAGAAGTGAGTATGGGAGTGACTGGGTGAGTGTGTGAAATTGCCCGCAGGAGTGAGTGTGTAATGTCCTGTGTTGGACTGGTGCCTTGGTATGTCCCTGCCTCATGCACAATGATTACCAGTAAGCCCCAGACCCAGCATGAGCCTGAAAGTATGATGTGGTTATAGAAGATGAATGAATGAATTAAAAAACAAATGAATTAACAAATGGCTTGTCACTCACTCACTTACTTACTTTTAGGAACTACACCACAAGGGGGTGCAATCCAGTGCTTCACATGTTTTTCAATATGCTCACTAGTGTCTTCTTAGGTCCAAATAAGGTCCTAGAACACAAACTTCAACAAGTGAGATCCAACTGAAAGTCGAATCACTCACTAAAGCATCATGAATGGACTCTTGCAAGGGGACTTGTCAAGTCCATTTTTCATGTAGCCTATGGTTAGCTTCTCATTAGCTGCAAACTCCATCGAGGAGGCCCATTTCCATTGATGGGTTTTTAAATAGCTCAGTCATGACAACCCTGGATTAACTGCAAATAAGATGAATGGAGTGAACGGAACTGAGTTCTTCTATGGTTTCATTCCAGAGAACGTTTATTTCAGCCGACTTTGTACATGGGCCACTTTCACAGAGCTGTGAGGATGAAAAAGACTCAAAGGCAGTAAACACACACACACACAGACACACACACACACACACATACACACCAAACTTACACATTAAAGCGGCACAATATAACACAAGCTGCTGTTGCTAGGCAACATGTGTGGCGGCTCTGCTAAGTTTGGCACGCGTTCATTGCTGTCCTTTAGATCCCCTGAATTATTTCGCTGTCACTCAGCCAATCACAGGGGGACGTTTTGCTAGAGCTCAGCCAATCGCAGCAGGCACCTCAGCATTAAAGAGATGTCAAAGCTGCCAGTGAATGGTTAGCGTAGCGTCTCTTAATCACACACATACACACACACGCTAATACCTCTTCCTACTCTCTTATGCAAGCGCTTAAGGTGGCTTGATAATATTATATATTTATAACCTTTCAGATCCAGCATTTCTATAACACATGCAAATGCTAATAGCACCTCTGTTTATTTAAATGCATGTTTGGGTTGGTAGTGTCTAATGAATCAGCTCATGTTCACCTGTTTATTCATTTTAAAAAATGTGATATATATATATATATATATATAACACATTTTAGGTTGTTGTTGTGTGTTTAGAATCATTGTCATGTTGAGAAATCCCTTGCTAAGTGTATACTCAAGCATTTATTATCATTTATAAAAGTCTTTCCAAATACACCCAATAAACCTACACAAGATGTTTCTATATTGAACCATGAGCACATAAAGAATCCTTTGCATGATTAAAGTATTCTCTGCCCTGTAAAGGGGTTCTTTTAGATTACGCTATCAAGCTTGTTACAACAGAAGAACTGGTTTTGGTGCCGTACAGAAACTGTAGCAATGGCACATTCTCAATCAATCTGAGGGTTCTAAACACAACCATTTCCTTTACTAAAGAACCCTTATAGGACCATCATTTTTAAGTGTGTATACAACCTTTGAACACTACCCTCCCCCGAAGTTTCACAGATGCCACTATATATCACAGTTGTAGACTAAGTTTTGTAAAACAACATGAAAATAAGCCCAATGATTACTGAGACAGACTGAACTTGTTTGGATCAGATGAGGTACAGCATGTTTGGCATGGGCCGTGGTAAGGCAACCACAAAGTTTGCATAATGTCAACAGTGAAACACTGGGGAGGTAGTGTATTAAAATAATAATAATAATAATGTTTGTCAGATGAGCCAGTGTAGGGGAAATGGTCTTTATAAATGGCATCATATAGATAGCTAATGTTTACCGTACATTAAGGTTGAAATTATATTAGAATACTGACTGAAAGGTGATACACACTTGCAATATGTTTGTCAGAATGATACAAATACAAAAAATACGGTTGAAATTGAAAACTACCTGACCATATCACTTATGACCAATTTATGAATATAAATGTGTAACTTTGAGGCATGGAACTCATATTTTTAGGAGACAATAAATGCTATAGTTCCAAAAACATCTAGATGGGGGGATGGTGCCCTGGTACTAAACAGCCATGCGTATGCTTTGTTACAGAGGATTTATGGAAGAATAACACTTACTGATGTGTTTTCACCTAATTCATATAAGTCACTGAGACCACACACACACACATATATATATACAGCCACTGGCCTCATTGGCCTCTGTAGAGCCTGTTTGTGATTGAGCACACCTGTAGTACATTAGCAGATAAGAGAAAGCAAGGGCATAGAAAAAAGCATTGTAAACAGAGAGAAGAATGGAAGCAGAGAGAGAAAGAGCAGTAAGGAAGAGGTGAGTCTCAAGGGGCTTGTGATATAGACCACACACAAGACCCTCGGAACGTTTTCCCTCTTTTTTCCACTTCATTTTTCTCCAGTGTCCATTTAAAACCTGCTTTTAAAGCATGAGGTAACTGCAGGGCTATTTCTCCCAAAGAAAAAGTAGAAAACACTCTTTGCTTTTATGACAGCTCCCATTCTTGTTGCAGCTTGGTCTCAAAGTGAGTTTGTACAAATTTGAGCAAAAGAATTTGTACTGTGTGTACAAAATATAATTGCCACTCATAAAATGTGTACTAAATACATGCAGCAATGTTCATGTGAATTTCTGGCAACCCAGTGTAAACATGTTAAACTTCTTAAAAATGTCCCCAAACCCTAAACCTAATCACAAAACTAAGCTTAACCCTAACCTTAACCATAAACTGTACTCTAAACTCCAGAATGTTCGATTTAGCAGCTTTTAATGCTATTTTTTAAACATTTAGGGATGGTTTTCCAGACAGAGTTTAAGCCTAGTCACAATAAAAATGCTGTGTCGTCCAGGACTAGGCTTAATCCTTCTGTGGTAAACTACCCCTTTACCCTGAATATAATCCTAACCCTAATCCCAGAACTTAACCTTAACCCTAACCATAACCTTAGTATTAATTATTATCCTAATTGTTAGCTGCAAAAGATTAGAAACAGCAATGTTTGGTGTTTGTGCTACACTAACAGTTTACAGCACTGTTTCTGTGCCAGTGGTCAAGAGCTCATTCTGGAGTGCTATTGATCTTACAGCAAAACAAACTCATGTTTGTTTTCATTCAGAAGCTCCACATCTTTTAAAGTGGAACCATATGTTTGGGTTACCATTAGAGTTGGGTTACCCACCTGTGAAGCAGGACTACAATAAGATCCTCATATCTTTTCATGCTTTTTTAACTTCACTTGTCTGTGTTCAGCCAGTGATGCACAGAGATAAGAGGTAAGCCATTTCGAACCAAGCCTTTCATTTTTTCCCTTTTACTGAACTAGGGCTGTGTATAAACACCGGACCTTTTTTCCAGTCAGAAAACAGACCAGAGAGCTAGCAAAGACTGGGGAAACATTCCCTGAATTTTATAGGTGTGAAAAGTGTATTAAATCGGAAACATCGCCTTTATTTTCAATGTAGATAATGTTGTGCTTGTTGTGTTTTTTATAAAACTTTTTTCAATGTGTTGTATTTTTTTTCTAATATTACTTAAATTAATTAATTCTACTCAATGATTTATTGTAGCTCAATCTCAATAGATAACGTGTGTAAATACACACAAACGCAAACACACACACACACACACAGAGAAACTTCCCATTCCAACACACACACAGATATGATTACAGTCTTTCCTCAACCTCCATCATAAAGTGGAAACACCTCATTACATATCTAAACACACTATCGCCTTCCTATTAAGCTCAGCACCTGCACGATAAGGCCACTCCCCAAGATAAAAGGCCCCTAACGTCACCATTAAGCTCTGAAGTGGGCTTTTTAAAGCCTTTTATCTCTTCATCACCTCTGTCCAGAGAACACAGCCTGGGATGAAGGTGCAGAATCAAAGAGATTCCATGGGCTTTCAATGGCATTTGGTCTTCCCTGTCTTTATGCTTTGTCTACTCTCTCCGGTTTTGACGGAGGTTCAGTGACATGAAATCATTTGTAAAATATGATTTGGGAACAACTGGCAAAAGCTGCAGCATTGATATTAAAACTATTTATAGAACGTACTCTGATCAGCCATCACATTAAAACTACCTCCTTTGGCCTTGTCCAGCTTCTCTGACAACACACGTGCACTTTGAAGCTCCACAGTTATGGACTGTAGTCCACCTGTTGCTGTGCATTCTTTGTACACACCCTTTCACCTTGTTGTTCAGTGTTCAAGGCCCCCACCCAAGAACAGATGGACTTAAATTGTAGAATTGCAAGACTTTTCTTTGTGCAATCAAACACCCCAGGTTTCTTTTTTGATGATGATTATTATTAGGGATATGTTTAGGTATTATCAGAAGCTTTGAATTCCACCTCATCTAACCTTGCAAACAGAGCCAAAAAAGAGCAAGAAATAAATAATCCATCACGTTTATAGTAGCCTTTAATTAAAGGAAAAAAGGGCCCACGCTTGGGTGAGCTGCTAGCGGCTTCGCTCCTATCAGCCCCCGCCATTTCTCATCAAAACCTCCCCCTCTAACGAAGCGGAAGAGTAATTACCAAAGCAGAGAGCAGCCTGAAGCCTGCTGATATCGACCCATTGGGGCCTGGGCAGTTTATCGACATGTCCAGTGTTTTGAAGAATTTACCTCCCAATGAGATGCTAATTCAATGCTAAGAAACATACTGAAGTTACTCCTTTTGTTTTCAGCTGTGGCTACACCTATCGTTTAAGAAGTGTTTTTTTAACCGGACCCGAATCAATCAATCAATCTATCTCTCTGTCTACACTTTTTCTAGATTATTTAAACTTAGTACATTTTACACTGAGTGAAAAATCCCAATGGGCCAACAGAAATGTTCCCAAATTGACATGCACGGTGGTGCAAGAGTTGGTGTGTTCTCCCTGTGTCCGCGTGGGTTTCCTCCGGGTGCTCCGATTTCCTCCCACAGTCCAAAAACACACGTTGGTAGGTGGATTGGCGACTCAAAAGTGTCCATAGGTGTGAGTGAATGTGTGAGTGTGTGTTGCCCTGTGAAGGACTGGCGCCCCCTCCAGGGTGTATTCCTGCCTTGCGCCCAATGATTCCAGGTAGGCTCTGGACCCACCGCGACCCTGAACTGGATAAGTGCTTACAGATAATGAATGAATGAATGAATGGATGAATTTTTTCCTAATAATTTTGAAACATATAATGGTGGCACACTGAATAAAAACACTGATTCAGATTCAGAAATACGTTATTGATCCCAGAGGGAAATTGCTGTTGTTATAGTTTACGTAAAGAATAAAAATTCAAATAATAATTTAAAAAAGAGAACAAATTAAACAAAAGAGAAATTTGCAATATGTACACATTTACATTCTTAAAAATACAGTAAAGTGGCATTGGCTGTGATAATAAATATAAAATATATTGTATAGATTATTGCACCTCTGAATTATTGCACACATTAAGAAAAATGAATCACAATTATTATTGTTATTGTACGTATGAACAGTATAATATGGTATTGAGTATTGCACAGATGAATTATGGTGTCACACTTTGAGGGAGGAGTTATAGAGTTTGATGGCCACAGGTAGGAAAGACTTCCTGTGATGCTCTGTAGTGTATTTAGAGTGGGTGGAAGCCACTGTCCATAATGGCCTGTAGCTTAGATAGAAATTCATTCATTCATTCATGTTCTGTAACAACTTCATCCTATTCAGTGTCACAGTGGGTCCAGACACTATCTGAACACACCCTGGACATTCCATCACAGGACAACACACACTAAATCTGTCACTTACACACACACACACACACACACACACACACACACACACACCTGTTGACAATTCCACACACTCGCCCAGTCACACACTCACACCTGTGGATGATTTCACACAGTCCATCCACCTGCCAACATGTGTTTTTGTACTGTGGGAGGAAACTGGAGCACCTGGAGAGAATCCGTGCAGACACAGGGAGAACACAAACCAACTCTTCACAGACAAGTGACCCAAGGTGTTGACTGAACCTAGGACCCTGGAGCTATGGAGGTGACACTACCTGTAGCACCGCTTTAAACACTTATATTGTTCAGTTTAACACGTTAGCTGCCACCTGAAACACCTTGCAATAACTCATGATGAAATACCTTTGATTCCATAGCAACCGCCTAGGAACATCTTAAAAATACTGTGACTACAACACCTTAGCAACCTTCAGCCATTCCATAGCAACCATCTAGGTTGCCAAATCAAGCCAGAAGATAAATCTTAGCAACACCTCAGCACCTAATTAGCAAGACCTTAGCAACCAGCTGGGGCAATTTATCAACCACCTGATGTACCATAGAAACCACTTAGCAAAGTTTCACTCTAGTGCCTAGAAAGGGACTGGAATGCTGTAGCAAAAATTCATTTGCAGAACAGTTATAATTTACTGTCTTTTGGGTGCATTTGGGTACATATTGGTTAGCATTATGGGAATCTGACAAGCTGGCCATCACCAAACCAGCACATGTTGTGTTTTGGACACTGCTGATGAACCATCTTGTTCCTGCTGAGTAACCAACTGAACTAGCAGCAATTCAGGAAACATGCCATAAACCATTGTATGGTCAACTCCATGCTGGTCTAATCTGTTCTGTCCTTGCTTGACATTCTGTCATTATTCCAGCAACTGGACCTTTATGTGCACCTGGGGAAAGAGCTTCCAGCTGTGGAGTGTGTTGATGACATACAGCACTAGCATTGCTAATGAGGCAATAATAAAACACTCAAGAGTCTGCCCCTGAGATGGGGTTGATAAAAATTCCTTTCCATCAGTTTTGACCTCAATTCAGCAACTCAAAACACAAATTTAACGACATCAAGGACTTAGTAGAGGATCTTATCCAGAGTCGCTTACAAGATTAATCAGGCTACATGATTACAAGACTAAAGGCTAAAGCCGTTGAGCTGGGAATAGAACCCTAGCCTAACATGTGACAGGGCATATTTTTCCTGATTACACTACACCAGATGTATTCAAATCTGAAACTTGGATTCAGGTTCCAGGCCAGGATTTGGTATGATGCTATAGCTGCAACTGTTAAAGCAGTAGACTGGCCAGGTATAGTGTCATACGCACCATAAAATCCAGGCCTGGAACCATAATTCAAGGTCTGGATTTGAAGACCTCTGCACTACACCAGCACCCAGATGTTTAAGGATGTTCAAAAGAAGTGTGTTAAAAATGGTCAGTGAAGGGTGTGTTTGTGCTAATGACGTATGGAGCTAGCCTAGCTGTCGTTAATTAGGCAGTAGTAAAATGCACACCCATGTGCGTACAGACACACACACACACACACACACACAGAGAGAGAGAGAGAGACACCAAGATCTAAGGAAGCAGTTTGGGTTCTTAACAAACTGAGACTAACACACCACAGGCTTTGGATCCTTCGGTTTGGACTGTGGTCAGAAGTTTGGGGGCCTTTCATCACTAAAAGGTCTTGGTTCTTAATTAAACAGTACATGAACAGATGGTATGTGTGTATGCATGTGTGTGTGAGTGCGGTGGTGGTAGTGGTGGGGGCTTGTAGAGGAAGCCCACAGAGTTTGTAATTAGCAAAGAGTGGCAGGACGTCCAACAGCTGTTTGGGATTTTAATGTTTTTTTTTCATACCCAGCTCGACCAATGGTGCATGAATTAGACATAGAGAAGGGTAGGGGTGGGTGGGGGTGGTCTTGTATTAAGCCTTTGCACCTCTGTTAGGTATGACCTCAGTGTATAATGCTAAACAAGCATTTTATGAGCAGTGTGTATGGCATCATATTTAATGTGCTTCTCTTCCTCTGGTATATGTATCTGGGGCAGAATATCTGAAGACACCACCAAAAAAGGGGATGAAGCTATTACAAACGCAGCTGTAAGGTTTGAACATGTTGTGGCGGCCTTAAATTTTCTCTCTGCTTTTAAAACCCAGTGAAAATTGTTGCACATTTTTTTTAAATTACAATTACACAATGGATAATTCCAGAGCCATTTTTGTAAAACTGTTGTAAAATGCACAATATACACACACACCTATGACCACCTCACAACATCTGAGTTCCATATATAATACAGCACTGTGTTAAACCAAGTCAGTTTTACTAAATTCTCTCCAAAACAGGGACATCGCTAGAGATTTATGAGTGGAGGCTGGGGCTTGGCTGGCAGGAAAGCTGACAGGAGGGTGGCTTTAGGCCCCCTAAAACAGTTCTAATGATGTCAGTGCCCCCTAAACAGCATGATATCAGGACAGAAATACAGTGCTAAATGTTGTTCGGCTTTGTTAATGATACTCAGCCAGCTTCTTGTGACTAAGCCCCAAAAACTCCTCTTTAGAGTAAGAGTCCATTCAATGATACAACAAAAATCTTTGCTTTTCTATTCAACTATGAAACCTTGAATACACACAAACAGATTTTGTTACATTATTGTGGCTTTGCCACAATAATATTGTTAAACCTTCATGCTCATGTTGCCTAGCAACAGTACACAATGTTAATGGACTACATTGTGTGGTGGAAGAACAGTGTATTGTGAGTGATTTTTGAAAAATAACTAACTAAATAACTACATCTAGGAATAGAACATTCATGTATTTATTATAGTTTATGTTGGCTGCCGTTTCATAAAAGGAATAAGCCACTTGAGGCTGTTACTGCATTTTTATAACAGGGAAGGAATTTTTAGGCGCTCTGCTTGGCCGTGTGCCAAAACACTCATCTCCATGATAAAATCGCAGTAATGCATGACCTCAAGTGACTTATTGTTTATTATCTACAAACAGATAAAATGTCTTTTCACAACAGCAGCAGACTTTTTGCTTTTCCATTAGGCAAATCTGCTGGAACAGGGAACATTTCAAGTACCAGTTTTCTGGTAGCTCCAAGTGAACCGAGTATGGACTAAACATGATGTGTAAACCTTGCAAAGCAATGACTGGCTAGAAGGAATCTAACCATTTGTTAAATCTCCAATCACATTTATTTTTATCTGAATCAAAATATCAGCTCATAAATTATACTGTAGTCTTTTGAAGAGGTTCAAAAGTTCTTTGGATTGGTGGCTGAAAAATAGTTGCAACAAGAAATAAAAAACATATTCTATGCTCAGTACGGCTTACTCATGAACTCATACAACTCACTATATAGCATTTTCTACATAATGAACTGAGTAGGTGATGAACAAAAAACTTCAGACACTACGATCAGAAAGACTTTTTATAAAAAAAGGTGATGGACATTTGTTGGACACATTCATATTGTTGCTTTATCAAATAACTTACGACTGTCATATGAACTGTTGAACAGTGATAACTTAATAAGTAAGCACTGTCAATCATAAGCATTGTTATTCATTAAATAAATATAAAATCTACTTATATTTGTAGATAAAACTGGTGTCTTGGGCCATCTGGGAATTCCTGCCACTCTGGGATATGTCTGACATAGCGCAACAACTTCCTCTTTGTATTTGGTAAGACACCACCGAATTGCATTATTGCATATATGGGAAATACTCGCATACACCAACTGTACACTACATTTAGTGATGCATTATGGGTTTTCAATAGTGAACAACATAGGGAGAGTACCTTTTGAGATTTTGAACAAAACTACAAAATGGCTGACACAGTGCACTATTTTTGTAATATAGTAATTCTGAACAAACAATACAACAAACAACACCAAACACACAATGAGTAAACTATACTTAACGTTACCTCTTCTGTTTTGTCGTTCCAAACCTCAATTTTCCTGCAGGTGACAGTATTTTGCAACATCATCTACATTTCAGGGGGCAGCTGGGGTAGTGTAAATTTTACCAGGTACCAGAGACCAAAAAGAAAATAGAGTAAAGTAGAACTTTATGGTCCAATGGCTTAAATGCAGCTGCATCTGGGTTCCCCCTATCCTCTTGTCTAACACCTCCTCACAACAGTTTACAGCACTGTTGCTGTGATTCTTCTTCAGGTGTGTAACGAGAGTTTGGGTGGATTTACCAAACAGAACCATCAGTGGATGGGAGCTCATTTATTAATAATACAAACATCTGGGGTGTGTTTTTCATAGATTTCGTAGATGTACTAATTTTTGGAGGTCATGTAGAGACAGACAGACACAGCAGAAGAACAGAGACAGTCTTAAACATTTCCTGAGAGTATGTTTACTATCAAAATGACACTGTTTAAAATCTTAGAGCCAGATTCACATATTTAAGGAGACACTGCAGAAATATGTCAGTTATTTACCATGTGTGAGTAAAATATCACCCCTGTTGAAATTGATTTTTTAAACCTTGGTGGACAAAACTAGTTAAATCACCCTCACTTGGCAGAATTTTCATTTTAAGTGTTTTCTCAAGTTTTTGACCAATCCATTATAATTATATACTGGTGATTTAGATGTTGTTATAAGCTGCATTAGAAACAGTGATTTAAGGCATATTTTAAGAGAAACTACTCTAATACATACCTCTGGCCCAAACATGCTAATACATGCTATCCCAAAGTTACCTATTAGCAGGAAGTAATTTACATAATTCTGACTAGCATCTAAGTGCTTCAAAGTGTTCTTTGAGAGATGCCATAAAAGAGCTACTTTTGATAATAGTTTTTAAATTGGTAAGCAACCTTTACATCAAGTAAATAATTTAAAAAACCTTTTAAAAGTTTCTTCACACTCACACATCTCTTTATGGAATTAAAAGTGGTTCTTTTATGGCATTGCTCAAAGAACCATTTGTACCACCTTTATTTTTAAGAGTGTATCTCTCTCTCAGTCATTGCACAGTTTAGTTCTTTGGGTTCTAAGGGCATTATTTCAGTTCATGCGTATCATTTAAATTCTCCTTTAAATGTACTTACATGTAACATGAAGCTCTTAAATGAACTACAGCCCTCTGGCTCAGAAGCTATTATCTTCTTATCATTGTCACTTTCCAAAACTGCTGCAGCAGATTCAGCACTGGTAACACTTAGCACTCTGTGTTATATTTCTCAGACACTGACTGAATGAAGAATGAAGGATTTCTAATGTGATGTAATTGATGATTTCCTGAGTGTCCATTGGTCAGTTCCAAACTAATTTTGAAATTTGATGATGGATGCATATACCCACCAGTTAGACCCAGTAAGTGGCAGACAGTGTATCTTGTCTATCTCAACCTGCATTCATAGCCTCATAAGTGTGAATGGGAAACGCATACGATCCTGCGATCAGGTGGGTTGGAAAGGACAGGTTTTACTCAGGTAATGACTAACTAATATTTCTTTGCCATATTATATATTAGAGATATTAATAATATTATAAATGTAAAATTTGACCTCGAACTACCCTTTTTTTCAATTAATTTTACATATGGAAAACAATACAACTTTATGCCTGTGGCCTATACAAAATAATGGTACATGTTTTGTCTTCCAACACACACTCAGCATATTGTGGCTGTCCAAAAAAAACACATACCTCCCTTTGTGTCAACTGTTAGTTTACTGCATCATTTAAACACAGTAGCTGTACTTCACATTGTGGGAAATTTTCATGATGAATGGACCAATAGAAATGCAAAATCCTAAATTATTTAGAATTAAATCTATTTACACTGACTTCCAGTGAAATTTAAGAAGGTTTTCTGAGGTACATGTTTTTCTTTGGACTGCGTCAGTATCTTAGTTCCCTATAAAGGAAGTGTTGTCTTCCTTTCACTTAGAAATTCACCACATGTCATTTGACCAGGGATATACAATCCCGTGTATGCATTGTTTGCCAAAAATATTTAATATTTAATGGAGTCTTTTCAAAGCCACCTTTGTTTATCTTTTTCCAATTGAGTTCAGCTGATACGCTATGCATGGTTTGTTTGTGCTCATTATGTCAATTGTTATTTGGCATAATAATTGGTGGACTCCCTCGGTTACTAACCAGATCGATAATGATAGGCCTACTGTTGATGAAAAGCAATGCTTAACTAAACAAATGGAGAAAACACACCACAAATCAGCTTGGTTTTAAGGTTGGGGACCACACACGTACAAACAGGAAGAGGCACGTGGTGAGCATAAAACAGCCCCCCATGCACGTGCGCGCACTCACAAAAACACACACACACACACATATACATTCCTCACACACATGAAGAGAAGTCTCTTTGAGGGAGAAAGCATGTGTTGCGTGTGATAACGTGCCACATCAAAGTCTGGTTTCCCTTTTGAAAGCCAGATGGCCAGCTGGGAAGTGTGTGTGTGTGTGTGTGTTAGGTCAGAATAGTCATTAAGTATAAGCCATTCATTCAATAAACACCCATCCATAAAAACATTAAAACGACAATCTTATTTCCACATGCGTCGTCCACTCTCTCAACTCCACTGACTCTGTAGGTTCACTCTGTAGTTCTACAGCTACAAACTGTTGCTCAGTGTACTACACTGTTAGCCAACAATGTTTTTCATCAGTGGACACTGGAGGCTGTCGCTGGATATTTTTGGTGGGTGGACAATTCTCAGTCCAGCAGTGACACTGAAGGCTTTAAAAACTCCAGCAGCACTGCTGTGTCTGATCCGTTCGTACCAGCACAACACACTCTAACACACCACCACCACCACATCAATGTCACTGCAGCGCAATGTCCACCCAAATCATACCTGCTCTGTGGGGGTCAGAATGGTGGAAACTGGGCAGGTGACTGGATGAGTGTGTAATAGTGTCCACCGCTGTGTGTGTGAGAGTTTATCCACAGGTGTGAGAGAAACTGTCCGAAAATGTAAGTGGGTGGGTGAGTAGGTGAGTGTCTGAAATTGTCCTATAACTATAAGAATGTGAGTGACTGGCTGAATGTGTGAGTGAATGTGTGAAATTGTCCAGAGGTATGAGTGTGTGAGTGACTGGGTCAGTGTGGGATACCCAGTGATGTACAGGTGTTCCTGCTTTGGCCACAATGATTCTGGGTGGGCTTTGGACCCCACCGTGACCCTGATCAGGATGAAGTGGTTAATGAATATGAATGAATGAATGCTTGAGATTAGTATGCTGTTCCACACATAACCATGCGTGGTATGGACTGACCAACATACAGACAAGGGACGGGAAGATGATGTGGGGCCTGGGGTCGAGGGTTTGAGTGGGATTATTATTGTTGGAGCGTGGTCACTCCTCAGGCACCCCCAGTCTAATCTCACTCTTAATCCCTGCTTGGTGTTTGTAGAAATTAGCCGCGTGGCAGGACTGATTTGGGTCAATCCGTTAGGGACGCTCAGGGTAAATGTAGTAGTCTGACAGCTTGTTTTTTGGTGTATGTGCATACACCCCACTGCATCAGCCGTTGTGTGTGTTGCACTCATTTAAAAACTAAATATGCCACAACTGTTGCTTTAATAACTGCCACAGTGAAACCAACAAATCACAACCAATGAATCTTCATTTTATTTTTTTTCTGCACGATGTATGGGATTAATCATAATGCTCTCCACTGCTAAACCATACACTGGAAAATTAGATGAGAAAAATGATCCAAGAATGAAACAAAAATCAGCAAAGGGGTTATTAAGATATTGACTGCACAGCATTAATAATCAAACCATTAGTTAATGAAGATTAAAAAGCTTGTTTCTATTAATGTAGTGAGTGAGTGAAGTTGAAAAAGCGATTTTTAGACCACAGAGACCGCTTGGTGTTCCTCCGACAAGCTGAACTACCGCCCATGTTGTCTGACCTGATGCTGGAGAAAGGTTGCACGGGGCAACCGTGGCCTAGTGGTTAGGGAAGTGAGTTTGTTAATCCCTTGAGCAAAGCACCTAACCTCCAACTACTCCCCTGGTGCGGTGCCTAGGGGTGCCCACCGCTCAGGGCATGTGTGCTCGCTGCCCCCTAGTGTACACTAGTGTGTGTAAATGTGTGTTTCACTGCACGGATTGGGGGCTAATGCAGAGAACCAACTCCTCTGTTTGCAAGCACAATGGCCAATAAAGTGATTCTAATTCTAATGGCCCTTTCTAAACAACTTTGACCATGAGACAGCACCTATGTTCCCCAGACACACTTCAGGACCACTCATAAAGTCGTCTGCATGTGTATGAGTGTCTTACCTTTTCACAACCAACTGACCACTGAGATGGGCTTTAGCTAGAACTGATCGATTGACACCTTCCACTCAATGTACTTTATTAAGACAGATCTTAACACACTCAGAACATGGCATTATAAACTATGGGATTCTCTCTGTAATTCATTCATTCATTCATTATCTGTAACTGCTTATCAGGTTCGCGGTGGGTCCAGAGCCTACCTGGAATCATTGGGCTCGCTCAAGGCAGGAATACACCCTGGAGGGGGCGCCAGTCCTTCACAGGGCAACACAGACACACACACACACACACACACATTCACTCACACACTCACACCTACGGACACTTTTGAGTCACCAATCCACCTGCAACTTGTGTTTTTGGACTGTGGGAGGAAACCCACGTGGACACGGGGAGAACACACCACCTCACAGACAGTCACCTGGAGCATGAATCGAACCCACAACCTCCAGGTCCCTGGAGCTGTGTGACTGCGACACTACCTGCTGCACCACCGTGCCACCTCACTCTGTAATTTCTCATTGATAATGATCTTTCTTTAAACACTGCTGTTTCTTTAAACAATGCTCTTTGTTTTTTCTCTCTCTCAGAATAATAAAAAAATTAATAGATTCTGTACCCTCCTGGTTACATATTCAAACTTTTAGTTCTATATTAAGTTGTGTTGATTTCATTTGGGGTGGCACAGGGGCACAACAGGTAGTGTCACTGTCACACAGCTCCAGGGATATGACTGTGTAAGTGTGTGTCGCCCTGTGAAGGTCTGGCGCCCCCTCCAGGGTGTGTTCAGACCTTGTGCCCAGTGAATCCAGGTAGGCTCTGGACCCACCGCGACCCTGAACTGGGTTACAGACAATGAATTGAGTGATGATCTCAAATGCCCCATTTCATCTCCAGGACTTGTGTTTTGTTGTTTTATTTTCCACAGTTCTATAATCAAATCTTACACATACTCACCTCTTCTACTGGAGAAGAAAGTGTAATGTACCTTTAGGGAACACTTTTAGACTCTAAAACCACAGTTGTACCTTTACATGGCACATTTAGTGACAATAATGTAGCTTTTTTGACAGTGTAATAATTAAAATTAGTAATTAACAAAAGTGTTGGAAATCAGGCGGCACGGTGTGTCGCAGTCACACAGCTCCAGGGACCTGGAGGTTGTGGGTTCGATTCCCGCTCCGGGTGACTGTCTGTGAGGAGTTGGTGTGTTCTCCCTGTGTCCGCGTGGGTTTCCTCCGGGTGTTCCGGTTTCCTCCCACAGTCCAAAAACACACGTTGGTAAGTGGATTGGTGACTCAAAAGTGTCCGTAGGTGTGAGTGAATGTGTGTGTGTGTGTGTCACCCTGTGAAGGAATGGCGCCCCCTCCAGGGTGTGTTCCTGCCTTGTGTCCAATGGTTCTGGGTAGGCTCTGGACCCACCACAACCCTGAACTCGATAAGTGGTTAAAAAAAATGTTGGAAATCAAATATTTGCACATTTACTTTCCTTAACTTCCCTTTTAGTCTAATTTCTGATTAGCTGTGGGTAATTTCTGATTTCTGACCTAACCATACTTAACCCTAGCCCAGGTTGTTAATTAGCTCATTAGCTGCATCAGGTGTGCTGGGTTTCTAAATTGTTCAGGACAGTGGCCCCAGGAATGAGAAGCTCTGCTTTAACCCTTACTGTACCATGACCCTAAACCTTAATGTACCCTAACCCTAACACTCATCCTAATATTAAACGTGCATTCACATTAAGATGTAGTAATTTACTTCATGAGGACCAGCCTATGCTCCACACAAGGAAGAGTAGTCTCTGTTTTTCTTTTACAGTTTTAACACACACACACACACACATACACTCTAACACACTCTATCTATCCCTACTGAATTCCATTAAGATTACTGAGTAAACACAAAGCTTTTTATTATGCTTATCTCTCACTCGGTGTTATATGAAACCATATCTGCTCGCTAGTGTCTGCAATTATGACTCAACCTTTTAAGCGACTTATCTCAGTCAGGCAGTGCAGTTCAGAGCTGAATGTAAACAGAAGCTCAGTGTGTGTGTGTTATACCTGTAAAAGCCATATCATAAATTCCCAGGATATTGCACTGTTAAAAATCCATAAAGATGGAAAGTCTAGCAGTGTGAGTGTGTGTCAGAATGTGATAATGCTAATGGTTAATGAGCATTAGCTGAGTCTCTGTGGAATAAATGGATGAATGGAATGGAATATTTCTGCCCCCCCTCACCCCCACCCCATCTCTATTTCTCTTTTTCTCTCTGTACTCTTTTGTCCTTTCTTCTCTTTGAGTCTCACTTCTGCTCTTGAGAGACTCCTTTGACTGTGGTACAAAGATACAAAGACAAAGAAATGCTCCCCCAGTGCATCTATGGCCAGCAAGAGTATAAAATCTGTTTTTTTTTTTAACATTCAGACCATTTACACATGAAGTTTTTGGTGCTTCTGGAATCATGGTGCAGTGGTCATGTACCTGTAGATACATCAATGGTTTTAGGATTCTATGTACCTTTAAATGTCCTGACTATTCCCAAAGGTTGTGTTGAAATCAAAGCTATATATAGGTAGTTTGTACCCCTTTGCTTCAGTAGCAGCCTCTGCTCTTCTGGGGAGGATTTGTTGGCCTGCAGCCACATAAACATCAGTGAGGGCCAATACTAATGTTGGATGATTAGCTCTGGATCACAAACACTATTCCATCACATCCCAAAGGTTCTGGATTCCGGGGAGTTTATATCCCTCAAGGCAACACTTGGCACTGGGCATGTGCAGCTGCTGCAGAGCATTTCATTCAATTAGAAAGACTTTTTTCTTTGAAAATTATTCCATTATATGTTATATACATTAGTGTTCTATCAGTAGTGTCAGGATGCGTGAAATTTTGAAATTCCAGGATTATGAATATTGGAGTGACTGGGTGAGTGTGTGAAATCACCCACAGTTGTGAACGTGTGATTGACTTAGTGAGTGTGTGAAGTTGTCCAGAGCTATGAATGTTTGTGTGACTGGGTGAGTGTGTGAAGTTGTCCTGAGCTATGAATGTTTATGTGACTGGGTGAGTGTGTGAAGTTGTCCAGAGCTATGAATGTTTATGTGACTGGGTGAGTGTGTGAAGTTGACCAGAGCTATGAATGTTTGTTTGACTGGGTGAGTGTGTGAAATTGTCCAGAGCTATGAATGTTTGTGTGACTGGGTGAGTGTGTGAAGTTGTCCAGAGCTATGAATGTTTATGTGACTGGGTGAGTGTGTGAAGTTGACCAGAGCTATGAATGTTTGTTTGACTGGGTGAGTGTGTGAAATTGTCCAGAGCTATGAATGTTTGTGTGACTGGGTGAGTGTGTGAAGTTGTCCAGAGCTATGAATGTTTGTGTGACTGGGTGAGTGTGTGAAGTTGTCCAGAGCTATGAATGTTTGTGTGACTGGGTGAGTGTGTGAAGTTGACCAGAGCTATGAATGTTTGTTTGACTGGGTGAGTGTGTGAAATTGTCCAGAGCTATGAATGTTTATGTGACTGGGTGAGTATGTGAAGTTGTCCAGAGCTATGAATGTTTATGTGACTGGGTGAGTGTGTGAAGTTGACCAGAGCTATGAATGTTTGTTTGACTGGGTGAGTGTGTGAAATTGTCCAGAGCTATGAATGTTTGTGTGACTGGGTGAGTGTGTGAAGTTGTCCAGAGCTATGAATGTTTGTGTGACTGGGTGAGTGTGTGAAACTGCCCACAGGGGTAAATCAGTGAGGGTATGAATGTGTGAATCACTAGATGAGCTTGTGAAATTCTTCAGTGCTATGAATGTGTGAATTACTGGGGTAGTGTGTGAAATTGTTCAGAGCCATGAATGTGTGCATGACTGGGTGAGTGTTTGAATGTGCCCACAGTTGTGAATGTGAGAGTGACTTTGTGATGCCTTGCGATGAAGTGGAACCCAAGGGTGTGATTCTGCCTGGAGCCCATTGATTCCAAGTAGGCTTCATGTCTCTATGACCCTGATAAGGATGCCATTGTTATCTGAGATGGATGAATGATTACATGAATGAATGACTGAATGAATGAATTAATCAGTTCTTGAGCATTATTCTCTTCATCTTTCCTGCACCTTACCAGAGGCTACTCAGCTTTATACAAGGCTTTGAAACATGCGACTTGTCAATATTTCCCACAGAGCTTTGAATTCAGTCATTCAGAAGAGGGGCCAGATTCTTCTCCTAATTGCTTGTTTACTACTGTCTTATTTGTGAATATAAAAACATACTGTGATTGACATTAAATCTCAGGCTGCGTCAAAAACGCATGAAAGGAACAAGAGTAAATGGAGGATTATCATGTGTTTGAAGATAAAGAGCACAAGAAATCCCAGGGTGTTCTTTCAGCATTTGGGGGAAAGACGGATGGGTAAAAACTGAATATGACACACACAGTTAGTATGATCTCAGCAGGAAATCATCACCAATAGAACTGGATGGTCTGGAGCTGCTACAAATGAGCATAAGGACACCATGCCCAATGCCAGTTGTCGGCAAGAGGGGTATAAAGCCCAACAGCTTTGGGCAGTGGAGCTGTGGAACTTCATTCCAGGATGAGCTGGAGTGTTTGTTTTTTATTTATCCAAATTATCCAGAAGCAATGCCTGACCTCTTCAATATTTAAGTAGATAAAGGCTATAAAATCCTCACAGCAATCTTCCTCCATCTATTATAAATCCTGGAAAATTAGAGGCTGCCGGTGTGATTTATTCTAGTGGCATGCTCTACTCTTTACAGAGTGAGATGGAAAGGCTTTTCATTCTCCTGAACTAACTTAATTAAGCAAACATGGCACAGAGAGAGAGAGAGAGAGAGAGAGAGAGAGAGCAATTGTACTGCGTTCTGAATAGACTGACTCACAGCCAATTAAATCCATTTCCTCTCTGAATCAGCCCAATTGCGCCTGGACCTAAAAAGGCTATTGTCTTCGGGCCAGAGCCCAGGCCCTTGCTCTTCACTTCTAACACTTCTAATTTAGCCCCGTTGATCATATCTCCCATATCCATGCGTGGAGTTTGCATAAAATGTGTATATTCATCAGGCGGCTTAATGAAGATTTACGTTAATCACTTCTGCCTAATTACATTCTCTTACTGTAATGTTAAGGATGGCCATTTCAGCAGAGTTTCCAGATGGAAGCCATCTCTCAGCTTTGCAATATCTCCTTAATTATCACTGAAACTGTGAAAGAGCCTGGAGAGATAAAAAAAAAACAGTTAAACTCCTGAGAAGTGTCCTAAACTCATAAAGATCTGTGACCTGTTGGACATTTCTGTGATGATTAGCGAGGCAATATGGGTTAGGAAAAAACTTTTTTACATTCTCTGACACTAATCAAGATTCAATGACACTGAAGAATGCAATTCTGTAGTCCTTCAGTGGCTAAGAAAAAATAATGAATAATAATAATAATAATATTAAAAAGAATAAAGGGCGGCACGGTGGCGCAGCAGGTAGTGTCGCAGTCACACAGCTCCAGGGACCTGGAGGTTGTGGGTTCAAGTCCAGCTCCGGGTGACTGTCTTTGAGGAGTTGGTGTGTTCTCCCTGTGTCTGCGTGGGTTTCCTCCGGGTGCTCCGGTTTCCTCCCACAGTCCAAAAACACACGTTGGTAGGTGGATTGGCGACTCAACAGTGTCCGA
This sequence comes from Hoplias malabaricus, assembly GCF_029633855.1. Taxonomy (NCBI): domain Eukaryota; kingdom Metazoa; phylum Chordata; class Actinopteri; order Characiformes; family Erythrinidae; genus Hoplias; species Hoplias malabaricus. The sequence goes on along the minus strand of NC_089801.1, from coordinate 30,558,998 downwards.
AGGTGTGTGAGTGAATGTGTGTGTGTGTGTGTGTGTGTGTGTGTGTGTGTGTGTGTGTGTGTGTGTGTCTGTGTTGCCCTGTGAAGGACTGGCGCCCCCTCCAGGGTGTATTCCCGCCTTGCACCCAATGATTCCAGGTAGGCTCTGGACCCACCGCGACCCTGGATGAGCAGTTACAGATAATGAATGAATGAATAAAAAGAATAAAAAAAAGAAAAGAAAGATAATGGTAGCAGCCATGGCCCAAGCTGGAGTGGGAAAATTTGGGACAGGGGAGTGAAGACACAGCACTGTCTCCTCCCTTAAAACCCACAGCTAAACTGCAAGATCCCTAACCCCTACATCAGCATTGTCCAAAGAAGAAATGTATCTCCAATATAATAACTTTAAAGGAAAAGCAAAAAAACTTCTTAATTTTTAATGGAAGTCAATGTAAAAAGATGTAATTCCAACTAATTTTGGAGCATTTAAAATGGTCCATTTATCATGAAATTTTCACACAATGTGAAGGACAGCTGCTGTGTTGAAATTGTGTAGTAAACTAAAAATGGACATAAATGGAGATACAGGTTTTTTTCATTGGACTGTGACGATGGGCTCCCTGGGCACTGTGATAGCCAACCACTCCTGGCATGTGTGTGTGTGCTCACTGCCCCTAGTGCGGCCCCTTTCCACTAACTACAACTTGTGGATTCAGTGTTTTACACAAACACACACCCACACCCTCGTTATCAGTCGCAAATCTATTAACAGACGTGGCTCATTCCAACCCAATAAAACTGTTCCTCTAAGAAATCCCAGATAACTTGGAGCCATCTCCACCCACCAGTGTATCTCTAGAGAAGCCTGTTGGTCCTCCAACTCTTATCCTGGTGGTCCTGGCGGTCTTATCCTCTGGCCAGTGAGAATGCTTCCTGTCGATAGTGACACTGGGAAACATAATCTGGCCATTGCACAGCTTCATGTTTATGTCTCCTTTGTTGTGTTTTTTCGGACTCTTTCTGTCTCTCCTGACTTCCTTTGTCTTTTATCTGTCTGGAGTCCTCCGCCACACTCTGTCAGTTCCTCCCTTCCTCCCTCAGACAGACAGAAACACACACACACACACACACTCACAAAACAGACTGCACTGCCATTAATTTTGTGTGTCTGTGTGTTTGTACAAGATAAACAAAAAGTATTCTCAAAAAAAGAAAAATAATAATTTGCAAATCGTGGGAATGAATTAATACCCCTTACCCACATTGTAATGCAGAAGATACTTTTTTCCTCACACTTGGCTGCTCGGAGCCTCCGTACGCTCTTATTTTGGACATATTATGTATTATTTTGTTTCTGATTCCAGCAGGCAGGTGTAAGACACATATCACCTTCACTACTTTCTCTCCTATCTGTGTTTAGATAAGAAAGACACACACTGTTTGACTGTTTTTACTCTAGCGGAGGCAGTGGTGGGAATTCAGGCTGAGCCCAGCTTTAATGCCATCATTAATTAACCCCTGAAGCTCTGGGAATATTCAGCAGTCCCTCAGAGAGTTAAACATTCACTCTTTTATCTCTTTCATTCAAATCAAATAGGCATCCATTTGAATGCCAGTGGAACAACAAGGTAAAGAGAAACAGAAGCTCTCTCTCTCTCTCTCTCTCTCTCTCTCTCTCTCTCTCATAACCTGATGTTTGCCACTGCCACCTTCAGCTGCCAACCCCCATTTGCTAAAAGAACTTAAAAAGCCATGATGTCACACATTGTATTTGCTGTGAAGTCAGCTGACCCACTGAACTCAACACACTTGGAGAACACTCACTGGCACATTTGATTGAGCTTGTAATGACACAACAAACATGTGGATTGTAAGAAATATTCAACATCAAAGACCACCTCTACTTTTGTTGTCTTTTAAAGCATATTTTGGTCTGTCCTGCTTCCAATTATTTGAAAAGAATAGCAAGACAAAGACAAACATACAAACACATATGAACACACACACAGACACACACACATCCACACATACACACACAAAGAAGCCCTCCTCCCTCCTCTGCAGTAAATCACTAACATGTGTTTTGGAAAAGGGCCGCAGGAAAGACATTTTAAAGGCACCCAAACAAACCAGTGCTTAGCAAGTAATCCACCGCAGACTGAAGAGACTCAGCTCTCTGATCAGAGAAGAGCTAACCATCTAAAACAGGGTTCCCCCACAAACTGGAGCCATGTGGTCTGACCTGGACCCTTCTGAACACTGCCCGTTTCACTTAATACCTCACTGATATAACGGTCTGATCTCAGCATCTCCTAGTGGCAGATGATTTGTCTGGAAGCGCAGTTAAATTGATTGGTACCAGTTTAAAATAAGAACACACTTAAATATATGAATGGTTTAAAAATATGTTTATTATATGGTTATTAATAGGCTGTAAACACCTTAAAGGTCATTATTAATCATTTTTAACAAAGGGTTAGAAAGGGCAACCATGACCTCTTTTTTATCTAATACTGAACATGTCAGAGAAAGTATCAAAGTATAGAATTAGCTCAGACCTGAGAATGTGAATTTAGTGTTAGGTACATACTACATAACCACTGGTGGTTAAATAGTTAAAGTTGCTCAGAGTATATATGTTCTGAAGATGACATGTTTAAAATTGAATGATGTATAAGACAAAGTGAGGCCAGTATCCGATAAGATTACAGTGTAGATACATGTGTGTTCACTATTTGGCAAAAGAAATGGGTCACTGCTACCCTTTATAATATTCTAATGTGATTATTAATGATTTTAATGTATTTACAACTTAATTATTAAACATTAATAAACAAATTTATAAAACATTTATACATATTTATAAGTCTTTTTTTCTAAAGTGGTACTCTATTGTGGTACTTTTATTAATTATAAGACCAATATATACATAAACTAACTAAAAGGAGCACCTCAGATATTTATTTTACCATCTCTAAATGAGCTCCTGTCCACTGATGGTGCTGTTAAAATAAATATACTCATGTTTTTGGTCATGTACCTGCTTTACACCAATGAATTACAGAAATAGTGTGGTAAACTGTTGTGGTAGAATATTACACAAGAAAAAAACACTGCTGTGTCTAACCTTCTGAAGCTTAGAGGCTTGGGTTTGGTGTTAGTGTAAGAATTACAGTTAGTGATAGGTTTAGGGTTAGGGTTAGTGTCATGGACAGAATAGAGTGGGGTCAGGATTAAAGGCAGCAGAGATGTTTTTTGGAGAACTACTGTTCTTATAGCAAATCTCAGCTCAGCATCTCTGCATCTTTTTAAGGGAGAATGCTATGCTTGAATAAGAAACCTACTTTAGCTTGTTTCCAAGTTTTTATTCACGGTTATAATGAACACAAACTCGTTTGTAATGCAAGTTGTTTAGTTTTGTAACACTTTTGGTTTGTGTTTACTTTCATGTATTTAATGGTCTCCTGAATTTGGAGTCAGTTCCACCTTAAGTTACTGTTAATGTAACAGCAATAAAAAGAAACAAAACATAAACAAAAACAATAAATAAACAACTATGGAGCAGGAACAGAGCAAGATACTCATCTCTTTGAATGCTTATGAAGTTAAGAGCTCTCTTTACCAGCTAAACGCCTCCAGATGCTGTTTCTCGGTCGTGCCTGAGCCAGCGACACAGTCAGAAGGCTCCTGGTATAGAGGTCTGACAAATTTTTTAACACCACTCCTGCCCACTCCCTGCTAGACTTTGTTCCATTCTCACCTGCTCCAGCCAAAAATCAGCAGCATTTGTCCCTCTCCAGCCTGCTATGTACATGTTTCAGAGCACCTCTGTCTTGCATAGTTCACGAAAAAATACAGTACACCTTCCCTAAAAAGACCTGGGGGGAAAAAGACCACAGTCTTTACATTCTTTTATAAAGGTAGTGCAGAGATGCAGGTAAATGAGCATGGACCTACACTAGCACATGTATATACACAAATGCACAAGGGCCCATAGTGCAAATTTTCCAGGGATCTAGAAAATGGTGGAGAAACATTCTCTGAATTTTATTAAAAACTGTATTGGACTAACATCTTAAACATATTGTTTAAGACTGATTTTTCATGCTGGGTAGCATCATAAAATCACATGTACATCCACAATGGGTGAACTATGTCTGCTACACATTGTATAAACCCTTGTAATGGTCTTTTAATCCGCTTTAGTCCACCAGGCTGCTCTCACTGAGTCACTGACTGACTGGACCTATTCTTCCATTCACCCTAAATATTCCAGACCTGCCAAGGCATGTTGTCTAAATTTCCATGGCTGTGTGTTTTTAAAGTAATAATGCTGTGTTGGGGTTAAATTGTATTATGAGTACATCCACGTCTTTGGGCTGCCAGTGGTAATATATATTGGAATATATCTTCATGGGTCTAAAAATGAAAAACATAGTTTTAGATTTATTAGTAATTATTGTATATTTAGGCCAGGTTTTCCAGGTCAGCTGATCTCAGTTTGGAAGAGCAGCCGGAGATCCTGCTAAAGGCCAACAGATGGAGAGAGATATCACAGTATACTCAAGTGAAGAAGGCCTGAGATGTGTCAGTCTTCTTCATAAACTGAACTGAAGGCCTTTTCCAAAATCTGCAAAATTGTCTGTCTTAATTAAAATGCTCTTTTAGAGAAGAAATATCAAACAAACACAGCAAGAACAGTAGTGCCCCATATTATATACATATGCACTACTTTATTAAGTTTTAATTATTATATAGAATAATGCCTAAATCAATTGCTTACTGAAACAAGCCAGTATTCTGTGGAAAGTACACATTATAAAGTTTGAATCCATACCACATTTGTATTTGTTAGTAACAGAGGAGAGATTTTCATTTATGATTTGTTTATGAAAGGTTATTATTTTATTTTGTGGACAGTAGAAAATATATTTTACATTTTTATGTTTCTGTTATTGTTTGAAATAAAAATACACAATAAACTATTTTGCATAAATAAATACAAACTTAACCTTGCTGATATATTGTGTATATATCATGTGGATCAAATTAACATGTGCAATTATTTTAATTATGTTAATAAAATAATTTTAATATAAATCTGGCAGAATTTATAACAACAAAACTGAAAACAAAAACTCAAAGGCATAAATTAATATATTAATTAATGAGAACTTGTTTATGTTAAGTTAGCTTATGTTGACAGTAAAATTCAAAATAATTTGTATTAACTTTCTATGTAATAAAGCTGTATAACTGTGTAACTAACTTTTAAATCAACTTAATTATGAGAATTTAATTGGTGTAATTGTTTTAGGTGATTGTGATAATTCAGAGTTTAACTCAAGGAAAAATGATGTCTATATAAATAACTGTGTAATTAATGTAGTTAACTATATAATTAAAAATGAAAACCTCATATATAGTAAATCAGCAGTAATTATTCTAGATTTCTAAGAGTTAAATCAACAAGAGAGACAAAATTGTATCTTAATGGATCATTTTGTTGAGGTTGTCACAATTTCTTGTCACTTGCTAAAAATGTTTGCATATTTAGTTTTACTTTTTGCCAAAAAGGCATTCCTGTAGCCCAGGTAGAGGTCATGTGTTTGTGACCAGAGAAACAAAAGCCTGGACGGCCCTGGCGTGCCTGTGGGATGTAAAGGCCCAAACAAAGCATTTTTTCAAAAAAGCAAAACTCCATTGTCTTGCCAATGGGGTCCATTCTAAAGTCTTCTGGAGTCACATGGATGCATGGTCAAAGCTCTTCAGCTGGACATTGGGCCCCCTGAGCTGGGTTGCTTGGTCAGGACTTTTCACAATAGGACTGCCATGTCCTTTTGGGCTTGGACAGGTATAAATGTGAGGGTTAAACCCCAGGCAGGACATCAGCTCACCATCCCAGCATCCATCCAGTCAAGCACTGCTTTGGCACAACAACAACCGTCAAAATGATGGGCAAGGTAAATAATGGCAAGAGCATCAAACTGACAGTTTTAAACAATTTTAAAGCTGGTCATTTTTGTTTAGCATCTCATTTGTGGTTGATTCAGGAACACCATGCTATGCAAATAGGCCAAGATTCCTAATACTGCTTTTGCATATAACAATCTGTAATGTGATTAAAGGGTGTATGTTGCTTTGAATAAACATTGTCATTTGTTTCACCAAAACAGGTCATCTTCTACGAGGACAGGAACTTCCAGGGCCGCTCTTATGAGTGTAGCGGCGACTGTTCCGACATGTCCTCCTACCTGAGCCGCTGTCACTCCTGCAGAGTGGAGAGCGGCTGCTGGATGGTGTATGATCGCCCCAACTATATGGGAAACCAGTACTTCATGAGGAGGGGAGAGTACGCTGACTACATGAACATGTGGGGCTTCAGCAACTGGATCAGGTCCTGCCGCATGATCCCCATGGTAAATATCTTTAATTCTACAATATTAGAATATGAGAGGCCCGTTTGTTAAGCACACTAGGTTTGCAGATATACCTATTAGCCATGTGGGCTTAAAATGACCTAATTTAGCCCATGTGTAGCCACCATACCTCATCCATCAGTGAACAGGAACCCCTGTTGTGGGTGAAGGTCTAATGACCATGAAGATCATTCACAAAGCATAAGCCAAAGTTCAGAAAAGACAACACAACCCTGTCCACATCCAGACTGGCAAATTTGTGACCTATTCTCCTATGTGTCCTCAGCACAGGGGATCCTACAGGATGAGGATCTACGAGAGGGAGAACTTCACAGGTCAGATGTACGAGATGTCCGATGACTGCGACTCCTTCATGGAACGTTACCAATGGTCAAATGGCTGCATGTCCTGCCACGTGATGGACGGCCACTGGCTGATGTACGAGCAGCCTCACTTCAGGGGCAGGATGTGGTACTTCAAGCCCGGAGAGTACAGGAGCTTCAGGGAGATGATGAGCATGAGCGGCATGGGCTTCATGAGCATGAGGCGCATCATGGACTCCTGGTACTAAAGCCGGAGGAAGTGATCTGAAAACAAGTTGATTTTAAATAAAATTTTGTAAAAAAAAAAAATATATATATAAGCATTCATGTCTTTTTTATTCAAACAGCAATAACACAGATTGATTTTAATAAAGAACAGCAAACAATATTTAGGACAAGAATTATTAATTGTACATGTTTTCAAATGCAACTCACTTGCGATGAAAAAGCAAACTGCACTAAAATCCCTGGATGGATAAGGTTATACTCTATAGAGAGGGTCCCCCACATGGGGGAGGCCATTTGTGAAAATGGGTTTAGTACAGAATCTATGATACATCCAGAGCACTAGGTGTCAGTATAATAGCTGTTTCATAACATTAAGAAAAATCACTGGGCTGCTCCATTACATCTAACTATCATCATATAGATCACCTGACATAAAATATATAATTCATAATAGAGGTGTTGCTTGATCATGTCCTATAAAGTTTTTTGTAACTGACAAATATTTTGAGAGTAAAAAGCAGCTCACAGCACAAAGCAAACTGGACACTGGGTTTCTATTATTAAATGTGGTTACGTATTACATGCTAGTTATGTAGAAAGTACTGTGTAATAATACCTTCTTACTATATAATAATTTATAGCAAGTAATTGCTGTATACACTTTACAATGAAGTAGTTAAATAGACACTAACACACACAACCTCAAACAAATATGGAAAATGAAAGCAATTTTAAGATTTAAAAAAATAGAGTGTTATAGAAAAAATAAATAGCAGTTGGTTTGACCTCAGTGCTAAAGGTTTAGCTGAGGTTAGTTGAGCTTACAGATGCCAGAGTGTGAGATTATTGCTGGTAATGGGGATTACTTAAACGTGGCTTGTGGGGGGTTGCGGGAGATTTGGGGGTTAGCTGGGGTAAAAGGGGTTGATTTGGTTTAATTTGGGACCCTATGGGGTGCGTGCCTGAGGCCCGCTCTCTGCTGGAAATATCCTTTGAGGCAGAGGTAGATGTGGACGGTCGGCACCTTCTAGCCATTGTGCTGTTGATGGGTAAGGTCAGGGGTCGGACTTAACCCCTTCTCTACTCCACTGCCCACTGATCTTCACTGTCATCTGCTCATTAAGCTCCTACTGTGAGGCGAGCAAGCCCAGGATCTGTGGGTGTGTGTGAATGCGTTTATATGTAAATGTGGCTTGTCAACATGCTTTTCATTCCCTTCACACAACACACACACACACACACTGGTAACATAGCTTTGCCCTTCCCCCTATCACCTCCATGGGTTGGTTACTCACCACTGCCATCCAATGGCCCATGACCAAGTAATGAGGGGTCCCTTCACTTCCATATTCAGCCTAATGTATGCCGCACTGTAAAGGAACATTTGCGTTATTTTCCTGAAAAACTATCATTATTAATTTTATTAATTTTATTATTATTTCTCCATGTGCTCCGGGTTCCGTCCACATTCAAATACACATGTTGGTAGGTGGATTGGCTTTGTGCACTTGTCCACAGATGTGAGTGACCAGGTAAGTATGTGATGCCCTGTAATGGGCTATGCGCCCTACAGAATGTGTTCCTGTTTTGTGCCTGATGATTCCTCTGGAATGATGACTCTGTGACCCCAGTCTTGATGAAGTGGCTACAGACATAGAATTAATTAATTATTTTCATCGTTATCAGTTATTATTCTTTAATAACTAATTGATGTTAACTCTCATAGCTACTGATACTAGATTATAAATATAAGCTGTTATAAATATATGATTAAAACTGGTTAACTATACTAGGTTAACTACGCTATATAACTATACTAGGTTATAGAACTTAAGCTGTAATAAAAGCAAACAATATATGGACAGAACTTTTGGGACATTCAAGTGTTTCATACAGTCCCTTTGCCACAGGTGTATATAATCAAACATCTAGCTGTGCAGTCTGTCTTTAAAAATGTTTCTGAAAAAATTACTAAAAAGCTCACTGAATTTGAGCATTGCAGTGTAATAGAATGCCACCATTGCAACCAGTCATTTCATGAAATTTCTTTCTTCCCTAGGTATACCAGGATCAGCTGTGAGCGGTATTGAAAAAGTGGAAGCGTTTAGAAACCACAGTAACTCAGCCACAAAGTGGCAGACAATAGAACTTACAGAGTGGGTTCGCAGAGTGCTGAGACACACAGCACGTAAATGTCATCAAAGCTCTGCTGACCCAGTATCTGCGTTCCAAATGGCAAGCTTCATGGTATGGTTTTCCATGGCTGAGTAGCTGCATGTAAGCCAATCACCAAGTACAATACCAAGTGTCTGATGAAGTGATGTAAAGCATAGCACCACTAGACCTTGGAGCAGTGGAAAGGTTCTGTGGAGTGATGAATTTTTTCTTTTCTCTCTGAGTTTGGGTTTGACAAATGCCAGGAGAACGCTACCTGTCTGATTGCATTGTTCCAACTCTAAAGTTTGGTGGAGGGGGTACGTATAATGCTGTAGGATTATTTTTTTCAGGGCTTGGCATAGGTCCCGTAGTTCCAGTGAAGTGAAATATAATAATTAAGCAAATCAAGATATCTTGGACTATAGTATGCTTACGACTGTGTGGGAACTGTTTGGGGATGGCCTTATTCAGTCCTAGCATGACTGTGCTCCAGTGCAACATCAGTGTCTTATCACATAAATATTTCTGGAGGAACAGGCAAAAATTCCCACTGACACATGCCAAAATCCTATAGAAAGCTTTCCCACAAGAGTGCAAGCTGTTGTAGCTGCAAAAGTGGGATTTAGAATTTAGAATGAGATTTCATACTAACTCCTGTAAGTTATTATATTATTATAACTTAAGGCTTCACTGTGGCATTCTGAGGAACATGATCTCGGTTTCATTAAAAATTAAATTAATGAAGGGCTCTCTATGACAGGTGCACAGTATCAAACATGCACCATATATATATATATATATATATATATATATGTGTGTGTGTGTGTGTGTGTGTGTGTGTGTGTGTGTGTTTTGTAGTCACACTTCTGAATATTTCAGAGGGAAAGCATGAAAAAAATACACTTCAGCAGCGTGTCCCTTGTCTTTCATTCTTTCTCTTTTTCTGATGATATAGGCCCTGAATCATTCGTCTATTTAAATCATTGAAGAGAGAGTGTGAGGGAGAGCGAGAGAGAGAGAGAGAGAGAGAGAGAAAGAGCGTAAATCAAGTGGGAATCACTTCACACATCCATCATCCATAAACACCCTGTATATTCGCATAAAGCTTCATATTCCTGGGATATTACACAGATTTCCATTCATTTTGTGGAGACTTATTTTACCTTACTATAAATATCATACCCTGACATTAACCCAGACTCTACCCCTAAGGAGGTTGAATGGATCTACCCTAAGCTTAACACACACATTCACCTTAAAATTTAATGATTTACTTGGTCCCCACAAGGCCAAGGTGTCCCTACAATGGGAATGTATAATCATTTCTGGTCCCCACAACATGATATATTTTCCTGTCACACACACACTTGTAGTGCCATTCCAGGACACCCTGCTGTTAACCAGCGATATCTCAGAGCCAGGTTCATATCCCCAGCAATCACTGCTCAGTATAGACCCTGAATAAGAATGAAATTGCCTGAATTTATTTGAAATTGGACAGGAAAGTCCAACACACACACACACACATACACACTGTGGCAGTGCAACCTGTTTTTTTATGTGTATAAAGTACTGATAGTCTGCTATCTCACAAATCTTACTAACTCTAAGAATCTCATTCTTTATTCATAAAAGTTAAAGTCTGAAATGAAAATGCTTTTGTTGAGATACAGATTTATTTTCAAAGATACTTAAAGCTGTATGTGTGTGTGTGTGTGTGTGTGCATACACACTCACATTTTGGCGACTTGTCTTCTCCATGGTGAGTGAATTAAGGTTAGGATTAGTGTTTAGGTAGATATACTGATGGAAAAGCTAATGGTATGTCTCCCTTAAAACGTAAAATTGTAGGAAGTCCATGTTAGGAAGTCCACAATTCACATAAACTAATTTGTGAGTATGTGTTAGTGAGTGTGAGAGAGAGAGACATACCCTAGCATGGGTGGCCAACCCATGGCTCATTTCATCTACATGTGCAGTTTTTCCATTCAGTATACAGTTGTATACTTATGGGGTCAGTGTACCTTCAGGCCATTTGATTTTTTTTTTTTCATTTTGAAATGAAAAATTGAAAATGGAAAAGAAACCTTTTCTGATTTCTAAACGGAAAATCGCATAATATAAATAAATAAATAAATAAATAAATAGTTCTCCGTCTGTTTCTGGGGCTGTTGTCAGGGCGACTCGATCCGTGTTCACTTTTATATCTCCCACTGCTCTCTCTGTCCTCTCTTTTCTGTTTCTCAGCAGGACAGCCTTAGAATCACATTCTGAAATCATTTTACAAACGGCAAATAAGCCTCCGCAGTATCTGCCATTGTGTTGCAGCATTGTGGGAAGAACGAGGGTTTTTCTTTAAGGCATGGCACGTATTGACACTGTTTCTTCCGCACAGCCCTGTGCCATGGGGCACAAAATAATCTGAAATATCCAAAACTATTTTCAGAGTCTGATTGTAACGCTGTCCCACTGAGCTGCTGAGCTGCAACTCTGTTCACAGTGAGAGCGGTGAAATAAAATAAAAGTAAACAGTGCAGGAGACTCCAATGCAAAATATTCTATTCTTTTAGACTCTGGAATTGAAACCTTTATTGACTCAGTCTCAGTTTGTGATTGTCTTAAGAAGTTGCAGTTGCTGTATTGGTAGGTATGTGCAGGCATATTTGAATAAATACATACAGCTTGTGGCTCTTGGCAGTTATGTTTTTTTTTTTTATGGATAGATTTTTTCTGATAGGTGTCTGATAGGTTGGCCACACCTACCCTATAGTCATATGCAAAGCACTGAAAACTCTTGGATAACTGACAGCTTCATTAACATTTACATTACATTTATGCATTTGGCAGACGCTTTTATCCAAAGCGACTTACAAAAGAGGATCTAACATTCAAACTACAGCACAATTTATACAAAATACCTTACATAGCTTCAGTTGATTTCCTAAGTGAAAGTAAACATACAGCTCCAGGGAACAAACTTAAATATGGCCTTAATCTGTACATATTTGGGAGTGTTAGAAAGAAATTATTTCAACCAAATTAGAAGTGGCCAGATATGAGTCTTGACCTCATTCCACCTTTGTAAATGGCATCTGTTTTCTCTTTTTGCATGAGGAAGGAGAATTAACAAGGATAAACCTGGGCCAATGGCAAATTCATAGCTGATATATTCAATCTGTAAACGGAATTAAAACATGTTAAAGTATTAATTAACACATTACAATAAGGAGAGAAATTACATTGCTTATATTATTCATGTAAATATGAAGTATGTGTGATTCATTTCTCTATACATCATTATGTATATTGTCACTGTCCAATTAAAAACTAGTATCTCCCAAAATAGTAATTTTACAGAAGGAAAAACCTATTTCAATTTCAATGGAAGTCAGTGTAAAAAGACTTTATTCCAAGTAATTTTGAAACATTTCTATTAGTTCATTCATCATGAAATGTGAAGCAGTGCTGCTGCGTTCCAATGATGTAGTAAAGTAGAAATCAACAAAAATGGTTACATATTTTTATCTGGAGAGCGACAATATGTAAAACTTATTCCCAGCACTGTGCTGGACAGATCCTTCAAGTCAGAACACCAGAAGTGTTTATGTATATGTGCATGCTAAGCTGTAATATGTTGACAGTAAGTGTAGGCGTTATGAGTGTATGAGTATATAATAAATGAACACTGAGGTCAGGGTGTCGTGGGATACAGTACCCGCTTTTAAAGTATGGGTGGTCTCCTTTAGCTCAAAGACCCCACACAGTACTGTTTCCTCCTTTAGCAGCATTAGCTAGCGCTACCCAGGCCCTGGGTAAAGCTGAATGCTAAAAGCTAATCTCCTTTAAAGTCAGCCTGTCTTGCTTTGTTTACTTGTTCCTTGTGTCTGGGGAGGTCACAGGAGATTGAGGTCAGACGAACAAGGACCAGGCCCCTACTAAGCTAAGCGCTAGACGCTAAGCTAACTGGCCTTTCCCACCTCATGATCCGGTTCAATCTGGGTCAATCTGATCTGGATCAAATTTTGTACTGGAGTTTTTGACAGGGGATGAGAATGCTTTATTAAAAGCATATTTATTCGGCCAGTGAAACTAGCGCCAGCCAGACAGGGGTGAAAGGGAAAATAAACAAAGCAACAAAAAAGCTGTAAAAAGTGTGGGAGTGTGTGTGTGCTAGAGTGCGTATTCATCTCTGTGTGGGGTTGGTAGGTCAACAGCATGAATATTTTGAACCTATAAGGATTTGTGATAGTGCTGTAAATGTGTGATCTTAACGCTACATCAGCTGGTCATGATCGCTAACATAAGCCTAAATAAACATCTGTAAAAGCCTATACCAACAAAGGCTGTTTGTGAGAACACTGTGGGGTGAAACCGACTGACACTTGCAGAGAAAGCCCATATTTGTCTGTTCCCTGTAGAAGCCTTTTTAGAGTGTGATAGATAGAACAAATCAGCAAAACATGATGTTGAACTAGTACAAACATTTGCATACAAGTGTGTATGTCACTATTTACACACCTTCACACAACACTCTCCTGTCCTCGGATACACATCTGCTCTCTATCCCTCGCTAGAGGTTACACAAATTTGCCAGTTTTTCTTATACTTAATCTAACATTATCACAAATGTCTTATTCATTTAAATCTGGGTCCTGTGTTTTTATCACTCCATATAGTGTTCCTAATTTTGATATTTTTAACTCTATATTTGGTCTCTCTCTGTGATTTGGTCTTTTTTACTAAAATACCAATTTTAGGATTCATATAATGTGTACAAAATATAACCGGCTCTCATAAAATGTGTACTAAATATATTTTTGTGGATGTTCACATGAATTTATAGAAACCTTCCAAAGCTTTCTTAACCCTGAACTTAAACCTAACACTAACAAACTCTAATCCTCACTGTAACCTTAAACTTAACCACAAACCTCTGCGCTGCAAAAGGTGATGATTGGAAACTGCTGTGTTATATGCTTTTGTGCTCACTAATACCCAACCCTAGACCTAACTTTAAACCTAATCCTAGCTCTAACCATAATCCAAAAGATGAACTGTAATCCTAAATCCAAACGTAACACTTAATCCTAACTCTAAGCTCCAAAATGTTGGAAAGGTTCTTACATCTTGGGTAACTTGGAAGGCACATCTAATTTAAATTCTATTACTTTTATTACACTATGTACATTTAGCTACTTTAATACACCTCAGTGGAAATGTCCCATTATGATAGGAATACAAAATTGAGTTTGTGTGTGTGTGTGTGTGTGTGTGAGGAAGAGAGAGAGAAAGAGAGAGCAATGAAACTGGAAAAGCACAAGGCCGGAAGATAAGGATTATGCTAGGTACGGGGGAAAAGAATGTGCAATGAATCCCCTCGCAGCAATAAATATTGTTCATAGCCCTTGACGTTTTCCTGTAGGCAAAGGAAGGAAATGGATTTCTCGGACTATAACTTCCTTCTACAAACATACAGCTCACTGAGTAAATGGGAAGCAGTTTAGATCCATCTAGAAGAAGACTAATATGATATCTAAAACATTCACAACTCTGATAGTCCAAGAAAGACCACCCAACAAATACAGCATTAGACTGTAGTTAATGATTACATTTAGCATATTATACTCATTTTTCACAAGTTAAAACACTTCCCTGGGGTCTTAATGAAATGTTTACGACAAGTGCCTTTTCCTCTAATACCACACAACAAGAAGCTGTGGAAATAATTCCTTCAGTCACATTTGGGGTTGTTGACATTTTTAGAGATTGGATCATGTTTGGATTTCACTGACCGCAAGAAAAGCCAGGTGTAAACACACCCAGGATCAGATAATGAGCAGATCTCTCAAACCATAAAGATGGATCTTCACCACATTCGACACAAGTGTAAATAAAATGCTTTCTTTCTACATCCGCAAACAGTTATGTTATCTCTACTCTGTGTTAACGAGCAGGAAGTAGGATCAGCGAGGAAACAAAAGATGGAAAATATTCTAGAGCGGTGTCTTCTTACAATTAGAGCTGGTGACAGAATCCAGTGAGAATCCAATGAGAAACTTAACATGGGCAAAAGTGAATTAAAGTAACAAAAATACAACTATTCACTTATAAACTGAATACAAAGCAAACTACATGTTTCTCCATTGTTGTATATTTTTAATTTACTACATCATTTCATCACAGCAACTGTTCTTCACACTGTGTGAAATTTCATGATGAATGGACCAATAGAAATGCTCCAAAATGACTGGGAATATACAATTTTTTACATTGTGCTCTAGTGAAAGTTGAGAATGTTTTTACCTTCTCGTTCTCGTTCTCGTTTCTGAGATATATGCTTTTCATTGGACAGCAACAAGGTATACAGGACGGTATACAGGGTTACAACCAAATCTTCAGAATTTAGTAAATATTTTACTAAAAACTTTGTACATTTTAATTCATCATAAAATATAATTATTTTACATTCACTAAGCGAGCTCCCATTAACTTGTTCTTTTTTTTTTTCACTAAATACACTTAAACCCTCTGTTCTCAGAGAGCATCTTCCAAAATTAGTGTTATTTTCTGTCTGCCTTAAGGTTAGGTTTAAGATTTACTGATAGTGTGAAACAACCACCTTTTATTACCTTTTTTTGTTTCATTTAATGTTTTGGAGTTTACAGTTAGGTTCAGGGTTAAGTTTAAGGGTAAAAAACAACCCTGAAGATTTTAGGGGAAGTTTTAAGACTGATTGTTCACACAGGGTTGCCAGATATTCCCTTGCCCTATCTGATCAATGCATATTTAGCACACATACAGATAACAACTCTATGCTGTACACAGTGTAGAGATTCTGGGAATAGTCCTGAAGTCAAATAATTGAGGGAGGAAGATAGCAGTGTTGCTTCTCTCCCCACAACCTCAATTTTCTTGCCAGTCATAGGGATCAAACCAATGACCATACAGTCCTAAACCCACTTTTTAACCATTAAACCATGGCTGGCCCTGTAATATGATCTCATGCCTTCAAAAAGAAGACATTCCCCCTCCATAGTCATAAACAAAAGAACAAAATCACACATACAAGCGGCCAAAGTTAGTTTTCTTTGGCAGGAACCTTTCAACAAATTTTACCGTCCCATTTAGAGGATCCAGTCTGGTTCAGGCATTTGATAAAAAAATCTCCCTGGATGCTTCCCTCTGAAGGTATACCATGCCAGGCTGACTGGGAGGACTGCAAGGTAGACCCAAGATCCCAGGAAGGTTGCAAGGTACAGAGACATCAAGGCTCTTTGATGGCACTGCTGCCGTAGTGACCCTGAAATATACTTATTGAAAAAAGAGTTGGACTGGATAAGTACATCGTATTTGAAGGTGGCGAAGCATTTGTAGAGTGCAGCATTTGAGTCATTGTCAAATCTTCTGAACAGTGAGTGTGAATGGCAGGTTAAAGGGGACTTGATCACCTTCTTACAGAAGCCATTGGCTTTTCACAACAGCCACATTGCACTGGAGCAAATTGCTGCAGACGGCAAGGTGCTGGAATAACAATGAAGAAACCAGGAGAGTGTAAGAGGATTGAGAGAGAGAGAGAGAGAGAGAGAGAGAGAGAAACTGGCTTAAGCTCCTTGTCGAAATGCAGTCAGTGTGAAATACTAATATAAGCATTAGAAAGCCTCTGCTGCTTCTCTGCCTAAAGCTTTAGGCATTAGCCGCTCTGTTTATCTACACCTCACCTCCAACTCCCCCTGGCACAAGACCCCTTCAAACCTAAGGACAACCTGACTAACATTTTCCAAACATTCTCCATTGCCAAAAGAACATTTCAACATTTCAACATTTCCCTAATGTTATAACAACATTCAACAACAACATTCATATAAGTGAATACTGATTACTTTTGTTTATTTTCTAATATGTTAAATGAACTATTATATGCCTTGTATTCCCAGAAGGAACCGGTTTATGCTCCATAGAGGGGGTCCCTCAAACTGAGTGGTCATATTTAAAGTAGGTTGGTGACTATTTATCTGAACAAGAGATGTTTCTTAAAATAAAGAAGATTCATTCAGTAATGAACAAATGAAAAAACACATGCATCGTTTTTTATATGGAGCAGATGAAGTACAACATCCACATACTTTAACCCTTTTGGGCATTTGTATGCACCCTTCTTGTGTACTGGAACATAGCTGCAGTGTTAGATAAAACAGTGCCATTACAAGCAGTCACTGTCTGCATGGGTTTCCTCTGGGTGTTGAGGTATCTTCCCACAGTCCAAAACACCTGTAATGGACTGCTGTTCCTGGTTTGTGCCTAATGATTCCTGATAGGTTCTGGACCCACCACAACCCTGAACAGATGAATGAATGAATGAATGAATGAAGAGCAATTGAAGATGACATCAAGCAAGAGCATGAGAATCCAAAAGCACAAAATAAGAATGTATATATAAAAAATAAAATAAAATAAAAAATAAGGTTTTGGTTGTCAACCTCATACCGTTTAGGGTGTGTGTGTGTGTGTGTGTGTGTGTGTGTGTGTGTGTGTGTGTTAGCCGTTGCCAGTCAAGTAATGAGCAAGCATATTTTTGGGAATAGTGAAAAGTGCCCTTGATGATGAGAGGAAACTGTATAATGTGGCTCATCTATCAGGCCTTAATGTACCATGTAAAGTAGCGTGCTGGAAAAGATCACCGTCTTCTGTCACTGTCACTTAAAAGAGTGAATTTGCAGGAAAAACTCGTCTTATTCGTCTTATTTTCTCTCAGTGATGCTCTCCTTTAACCAGCCTAATGAAGACAGAAGTGGAAATGCTATCTATCAAATAGGAAAATACCACAACTTTGTAGCCAGCACTTTGAATGTATTCAGTAAAGTCAGATGCTTTTAATAACCCTTTTCCACAGGTGACCACAATTCCGGGGTCTTAAAGAAACATCTATGACATTGTGTTGTCAAAATACCACAAGGATCAAGCATTTTCCCCCCGTCACCAGAAATGTTTCAGCACCTGTTCCTTTAAATGTGAATGAGCCACAGCTCAGCTCAGCTCAGCTCAGCCCAAGAGCCCAGCAGTGAGGAAGTAGAAGAAGCTCTGGATTTTAGCCATTTTTGCTCAGTTCTCTTTCTTGTCTCTGCTTGTTGTATTTGTTTTGCTCAGACCTGGAATAATAGAACACCATCCAGGACCATCAGGATGAGCTGGATTGGCATTTGCACTAATCATCCAACATCTGACCTCAGAAATACTCTCATAAATCCTCACAGCAATGTTCCAAGAAATGTGGACAAACTGCATTAATGTCCGTCACTGCAGGAAATAAATGCTAAAAAAAAAACAGGTTTCTGAAAACGTTTGGTCATGTCATCTATCTGTCGAATGGGAGACAGTGATGCACCCTGTCAGGGAAGTTGTGTCTTCCAGAGTTTGTCTCTGGTATGTGTGGAATTTCTGAGGAGATAAGCCATGAAAACATTCCCAATACTATTTTGCTATCAGGAAAGCTGAGGGTCATTCTAATGACCACAGGTTCACATCCTTTCTCTGACTGATTTTTTCAATGTATTCTAATTTAAATGGACACTCAGATAGTCCAGTGTTTTTTCTGAAGTCAGTGGTTCGCTGAAAGATTTGAACTAGACGTTTGAACACAAGGACACAGAGTGAACACTGGAATATATTGATGTTAGAAGACAGGAAAACAAATGGAACACTGGAACCCACAGCTGTTCAAAGACACACATGCTGCTGGGAAACAGGAACAGCTATTAGAACACAAGCCTTAATCATAACTCTTAGCCTAGATCCAACCTTCAAAATGCAGCATGGTATCGCTTCTAAAATGAAAAGAGTCACAAAACACAAGGGTTAAGATTTGGAGTTAGATTTAGGAGTAGGGCTATATACAGGGGAGGCTGTTTTTTTTAAGGCTGGTTTTTCATATTGGGTTGCCAGATATTCACATGAAATTTGTACACAATTTATTAGTCCTGGGAATGGCCATTTAGAAAATATGTAACATTTCAACTTGAGATCACTCTCCCATTAGAGTTAAAGGAATTTTACCTGTGCTGTTTTCCCATAGCAGTTTACAGCACTGTTTCTACAGCTCTTCTTTAGCTACATAACAGAGAATTTGGATTTGGTGAAATCAGTGGACATGAGCTGAGTGATAACAAAATAATTATTGATCATAACTTATCATAAACTCTTAAAAATAAGGTGTTACAAAGTATACTTGCAGAGATGCCAGAGAAGAACCACTTTTGTTTCTATAAAGAACCATTTTGCAAGTATATTCAAATGGGAAATGAACCTTAAGATAGAGTGATGGATTTTAAAACCCTTTAAAGGTCATTTATTCTCATACATCTCTACAACAAATATTGTTCTTTAAGGAACCAAAAGTGTTTCCTCAATGGCATTGTTTAAAAAAAAACCTTTGTAGCAAATTTATTTTTAAGAGTGTAACATAATTGTTATGAATATCTGAGACACTCCATATAGTAGGTGCACTCGTCTTTGGCGTTTTCAATTTAATAAAAAGCTAAAAGATGAACAGCTCCTATCTTTTATTTTAATGACAGTTTTATGTTGTTGTTTTTTTTTGCATGTAAACATAACAAGATTAAACATTAATTATCTGGTGTATATATATACACATCAGTGTAGTAGGAGGGTAATTTACACAGATCTGGAATCTCTTCCTAAAGCAGATGTTAAGCTCAGAGAAATGTCAAGCAAAGCCACAGCTTGGTACCTCATTATTCCCACATGAAGTAGAAATGCTATTTTTGGATGGGTTCTTCTTTTCAGTTGATAATAACTAAGATCAGAATGTTCCTGGTCTTCGACTAGTGATGATGTGCTGTCCCCAGCAGCTGTATTTTCTCAACAGTGGCATTATTGGAAAAAAAAAAAAAAACCTTGCACTTACGCAACACTTCGAATGAGTCGCACAATCAAAGCAGCACACATGAAATGTTACAGAGTTCTGGCAAGTGAAACATGCCCTTGGGTCTGTGTGTGTGTGTGCACTAGTTGGTGTTATATTTCAGATTAAACCTCTTACAGCCTGGTCTATCATCACATAGAAAAGCAGACGACTGATTTATTGATCAAGCCGCTAAAATGGTCTGACACTTTTCTGACATGTGGCCAGCCAGCGCCCAGTTTTAGTCTGCCCTCGAGTGCATGCAATTATAGTATGACATAAGATAAGAATGAGAGGAAAATATGAATGAAATTGGAAAAGAGAGGGAGAGAGAGAGAAATGACATTGGACATTTAAGACAACTGAGTAAACATGGCCCTCATAAACAATACACATCCTAGCATCTTCTCCTCACACATACATTAAACAGTACTAGTCTTACTGTTTCAGCTGTTAAGTTCCCTGATGCATAGAGTCCCCACAAACATAGACAGATTTCCATGGCAACCAGTGGTGGCAAATTAGGATAAGAAAATTAAACCCCTTCCCAGAATTTTGTTCCAACCCCCCAGACCCCTCGGCTGATTTGAGACTGCTTCTGTTGGTAGTAGAGTGTAGTAGAGAGTTTAAACAGACCTGGAAGCAGCTTCTCCTTCTAAAAGAAGAGATTGCACTTACAGAAATGTGGAGCAAAGCCACAGCTTGGTACCTCATTATTCAAACATGGAGTAGAAATGTTCTGATGGCAGCCCAGGAACAGATAGTGTGACCTCACAGCAGTGAAAAATAGCAATCCTCACACCTCTAGCTCTACACGGGAACGAAGACGTTACTAATGCGGCCCACAGATAAATATACCCCAGGCATGGAGGAGAGAAATTACGCTAATGAATTCCCAGAACACTGTACTAGAAATGATAAAGTTTACAGAAATAATAATTATTTACATTATTTTACAGATAATTTACAGAAGGTATTCCAGTGTTTGTGGAGCAAAGAGTATCAAGATCCTTCCAGATGGAAAACTGAAAAGAGTAATCAATTATTTATCATTAAACTCATATTTATCAGTAACTATGATTTACAAAGGAAGGTAGGCAAGACTTCTGGACTTCCTTCAACCTCCAATCACAGGCCTTTATTCTAGTGTAACATGCAGAGGTAAGCTGGTCACAACAGTGCTTCAACAAAAACACACCCATGTGAAACAAATTGTTATACGAGTTGGTGCACGAGAAATTGTCAAATCCACAGTTACATCTGACTCTGAAAGGCTCATTGTTGCTGTGCTGCAGGAAGCACATCCTGGAGAAAAAAATACCAGCTAAAATTTTCTGGGATGAAACAGGATGGTAATTGGATGATCCCAGGTTTTGAAAATGAATTCCTTTCCTGGACAAAAAAATTAAATAAACAGGACAATGTTACAAATGAAAAGTAATGGACTTCATAGATTGTTTATATGACACATATGAAGTGTGAAACGGAAAAAAGAAACGAAAGGGAACATTAAAAAGAGAGAAAAAATGCATGGCTTCCATGCAGCTAATACAGCAACTGTGGACTTCAAGTGTGTGTGTGCATGCGTGCGTGCGTGTGTGTTAATCAAGTGAATTCTGCCACGGTGGCCCAGAAGAAGAAGCATGCAATAAAAATGATCAGTGTGGAGCTAGAGCATACATTATACATACCAGAGAGAGAGAGAGAGAGAGAGAGAGAGAGAGAGCTCTAGTTCTAATTGGGTTTCTTATATTACCTCCATATATCACAGATGCTAACCTAGCCCATGCTAACTGCAGAGACAAATGTTCAAAGACTCAGAGACTGTGTGTGTGTGTGTGTGTGTGTGTGTGTGTCTCAACGGACTGCATGAAAGCCATGTATAGTGTTTCAAAAGATCAAGACAAGAAATGTTCTCTCTCTCTTTCTCTCTCTCTTTCTCTCTCTCTCTCTCTCTCTCTCTCTCTCTCTCTCTCTCTCTCTCTCTCTCTCTCACACACACACACACACACACACACACAGACATATAGCTATGTAACCCAGAAAAGATTAAGAATCAGGACATGCTTATGTTCGTAACCAATGAAATTTCATCACTTTGTTTTTAGAAGATCTTGAATGTCCACCTTGTTTATGGCAGTGACTCTAGGACTGGTCAGGTGACATACTTTCGCGTCAGGTGACGGTTTTCACTTTCTTTGTTTCTTTAGAAACATTCAAATGTTTTTTTTTTAATGGATGTTTAGGGTCATTGTCATTTCTTTCCTGCCAAGTATGTTGAGCGTGGGAATGATTTTAACGCTGAATATTTTCACATACACATTGGTATTCATGATGCCATCTCTACAAGTCTTCTCCACCTACACCTGCCCTACTCTGGAAACCCCAGTGTAACGTACGGGTTCATCTAAGTTTCATCTAACCAGAGAATCCGTTGACATTAATCATCAGCCTTCTCTCTTTAAATCCTCAAAATCCAAGGGTGCTGCAGCCCACTCAGCATCCCCCACACGTCCCTAATTCCACCAGCCACACACAGTGTAAAAAGTAGAGCAGAGAAAAACACAGAACCGAAGACAATGTAATGAGAATAATTCACTTCATAACACTCCCCTATTCTGACATAAACTTTTTATTCTGCTTGTGATTGTGTACCGCCTACTCTCTCTCTCTCTCTCTCTCTCGCTTCTCCATCTGTCTGTCCTCACAAGACTTTACTGGGTGGAGGAATGAATATGTGATCAACATTTCAAGGTTAGGTGCCTTCACACACACACACACACACTTCTTAGCTTGAAGCTGCAGAGATATTTA
This sequence comes from Hoplias malabaricus, assembly GCF_029633855.1. Lineage (NCBI taxonomy): Eukaryota > Metazoa > Chordata > Actinopteri > Characiformes > Erythrinidae > Hoplias > Hoplias malabaricus. The sequence goes on along the minus strand of NC_089801.1, from coordinate 30,536,158 downwards.
TCTTTTATCGTTCTGTTTAAGTACAGAAGAAAATTTCTTTTTTTTTCGTTTGTTTATTGAGCTTTTCCCTCTGAAAGAATGAGGAAGATGTGGATGGGGAGTGTGTGTGTGTGTGTGTGTGTGAGAGAGAGAGAGAGAGAGAGAGAGAGAGAGAGTCAACAAAAGTAAGCGAGAGAGGGCAGGAAAGAGAAAGAGAGAACACAAGGTATATAGAGGACAGAGAAAAGAGAATGAGCAAGGGCAGTTAAAAAAACAAGAGAAAAATGGCTGTGTGAGGGAGAGATAGGGTAAAGACAGATAGGCAGAGAGATAGAATTTGAGAGAGTAAAAGAGAGATGGAGAGAGAGAGAGAAAAAAGAGAGAGAGGGTTGAACCCTGGAAAGACGTCTGGGTGAAGACACTTGAGTTAATCTGAAGTGAAGTGGTGAGGTAATTGTCAAACTCAACTCAACAGATCACTTAATCCACTTACAACACTTACACACAACACACACACACACACACACACACACACACACATGTGGCTGTATGATATTAAGTAAGATGCAGTCATGTCATGCACTGTTTGGCCAGATGTTGGATCTTTACCTCACTTAAACACACACACACACATTGTGCTGTGAGCCCCGATTTAAATGAAGTCTCTGAGTCAAACATTCAGTTAAGACATTTCCTTCAGCTGTGTAAGTAAAATTGACATCTGAATATGTGTCACATACACAACCTACCAATTATAGCACAGTATCACTTCCAGCTGCTTATTCGTACCTTTTAAACAACAGAGGAAAGAAAATATCCCCCTTGGCAGTGAGTCTGAGCCTATATTGCCTTCTTGGTTGTTAAAAAGGAATATGAACATATGGGTTTCCATTCAGCTGAAGATTCTCTGGAGTACTATACAGACAAGGTGTACGTCACAGTTCCAGTCTTCAAAACAGTAACACCTGTGAAATGGGGTGGTGGGCTGAATCCTATATTCAATGATTTATAAGTCATTACATGGCAAACATAGTATTCTGTAACATAGTAATAATTATTTATATGAAAATATATTCACTTGCATAAGGTCAGGGTTCTTATAAAGGCCTCCTGAGGATCCTATATACATAACTACCTGCCAATAGAAGTGGTGTAACTAGTCATTTGATGTGTAAGACTGGAAAACTACAGCTATATGTCAGTGATTTTTACTGAAGGAGTGACTGTAAAAATGCTACAAGGAAACCCATATGTGATACTATATATATTGTACACGTTTCCACCCGATAACAGTTCCCTGGGGTCTTAATAAAATATCTGTCATAAGCTTTGGTCCAAATACCACAAGGAACAAATGCAGCAGCATTTACCACCTGTCTAAATAGCCCAGTTCAGAACGAACATTTCAGCACCTGTTCTTTTATATGAGTGAGCCACACACATCTCTCTCACACACAGTACGAAGCAATGAGATGAAAGAAACACAGAAGGTCCATTCTCTTCTGTCTCTGCTCTCATCTTTGCAGATTTGTATGTTTCTCTTTTTTCTGCACTCATTTTTTTGCCAGGTTTGCAGGACTTTCTCAATACAGAATCCTTGCTTTGGCTCAATTTTCTTTTCTCTGCAATTCTCAACAATCATTTCTCTGCTATTGTTTATATTCATTTTTGAATAAAAACAATATTCACCTGTTAATGTGTTCAGCACTGTGATTGGAGATGTTCAAATGGGGTGGTGGGTGGTCTTATTTCACAGGTTTTGGCTTGATAGATATGCCAAATACTGAAAGTAACATGCAACAGCACTGAAAACACGTAGGTTTTCAAAATATGTCCCTTTAAATTTAGTTTAAAAGTGTTATCTTAACATAGTCAAGTCTAGTGTTACCTTAAACCTAACATACAACTAGAAATCAAATAAAGGTGCTTGTAGAAATGAGCATCTTCAAAGAGGTGTACTAGATATACTGATTCTATTAACCATACTTTGCCCTTACTCACTGGTCTTCCCCATGTATTTATATAGATTGTTATTATTACTATATATATATATGTATTTTTTTTTTTACCTTGATGGCCAAAAGGTTTAGCCACCTGTGTCTCAAGATCAAAGAATCATCATTGCTTTCAGTGCCATTCATAAGTGCAGTCATGAGGAGACATGACCTCAGATTATGAATAACCTACCAAATATGGGCTTGATCTAGGTCTTTTTGAGCAGTTTTTTGGACCTGCCTAGCAGTAACGCTCATGCCTGAAAGGACACACCAAGACACTAGTCCAACACAGCATGGCCAAAAGCATTCAGACATACAATATCATGTCCCCCTTTTTGCAGTGCCCTCTACTATTCTCTTAGCAATGCTTAGGTATACACTACAAATTGGGACATGTCTGTAAAGATTTGATTGTACTCAGTCACAGGGCCTTTACTGAGGTCAATACTGATGTTGGATGATCATTTCTTGGCCACAAAAGCCTCTCGAGCTCATCACAAATGTATGGGATGATGCACATTCGGTCCAGAGAGAGCTGTGAGCCTTGAGCCTTGGATGAAGTATATGTTTTAGAAAAATGTACAGCCTGCCCATAGGTCTGTTCACAAGACAGAGCATCCCAGGCACTACAACGAAACAGTGACTATTATGTTGTCATAATAAGGCGGCTAACAATAGACTGCCTTTATGTGTCTGAACACTGTATCCTGGCCTATATTCCAACACTTGGCCTTGTAATCCGAGTGAAATCATTCATGGAATGCAACAATTTCTGAGATTTAAAAGAAACAAGGACTTTGCAATGCCCCAAGGCCACTGTCATGACCTTCCAAGGACTTCATTATTTTCATTTGCAAACGTAGCACTTCTGATGACTTTCAGGTACTTTCAGGGCTTAAGGGAGCCCTAGGGAAGGAGAAAGATAGACAAGGGGAAAGAGAGAGAGAGAGAGAGAAAGGTGTGGGGCGGAGGGGGGGGGGGTTAAGGAAGTAGAGGATAAAAGGGACATCTTCCTCTTACTTTTTTATGAGCATGTGGTTGTTCGGCTGAAATTGTGGTGTGTTGGCAACATAAATCATAGCGCCATAACTTCGGTAATGAAGAAACTACCAGTGGGTGGGGTGCTGGGGGTCCATTTAACGTCAAGGACGTTGCAGCAGCGGGTGTTCTTGTGTGTGTGTGTGTGTGTTTAGACAGTCCAGTTGATTTATGGGCTCAATACTGAATGGTCCTTGGCAGTGTAATACATAAAACTCTTATCTGCAGTGTGTGTGTGTGTGTGTGTGTGTGTGTGCATTACTATATGTGTGTGTCTTTCTAAACCTATGCCTTTAAATTTTTGTGTAAGCAGTTCCTCTCACATCTGCTGAAAGATACACTGAGGCCCATTGCATGAGTATAATAATAATAATCATATATTCATTCATTCATTGACTGTATCTGTTTATCTGTTGAGGGTCACGGTGGGTCATCACCATCATCATTCATCATCCACACAACATAGTGTATGTTGGGGAAAGAATCAGAATATCGAGTATTAGCTGAAATTAGGCACAAACTGGCTGGCTAAATTTTAGTTTGTGTTGGTTAAAATTGTGCAGCCTAAAGCTAGAAATTAGCTAGTGTTAGCATGGATTAGCCACAATTAAGCTAACATAAGGTAGAATTATGCAGCTTAAAGCTAGTACACAGTTAAAATAATTGCTTGAAATATCATGAAACATCAGTTATATTGACACCTGGCTTGGTGTCAGAGATTCTGCATTAAACCTGTTTTAACACAAATATGGGAATGTATGGGAATTACAAAGAAATTAGACACACACGCACACACACACACACACACACACAAGAAAGATTTCTCCTTTCCTAAGGTGGACACTACACCCCCACCCATATTTTCCGCTAGCAAACATCAGCAAATGCCTGTTAAACCAGTGCTTAATGTGGGCATGTAAAGATAAAAATCATAATCTCTGTTCTGGCTATGGATGATACAAGGATAATACCCCATGAGCTTGTGGATGGATAGAATGAAAAAAAAAATGTTTTAATGTGCACAGAAAGTGTTCTCAGAGGATTAAGATGATAGCGATAAAAAGGAGCACTAATCTGGTCGATCTCCTCTGTATCTCCTTCAAGGCAGATGCTAGAGATTACGATAATAATTCAATTAAAGTTGTACTGATTAGCTTCAATGTCTTTGTGCCTGCAACACTCCTATTCACTATTCAGCTCAAGGTAAGTCAGGCATATTTGGGTGTATCACATACAAACTGTTCTCCTGACCTGTAAATAAGCCCTCCTTTCCGGAGAAATGTCTAGAATAGTTTAAAAAAACAAACAAGTTTCCTTCAGGCAAAATCAGAGATACATGAAAGAGAAGAATGAACTGCTGTTTGCTGGCTGTGGTTTAACCTGTTCAGAGGCTTCTCTTCATGTGACAAATGAAAGAAATGAATAGCAACCTTCTGCAATTTTTATGATGTAGTTGGAGGTCAGTGTGCACAATGACAAGGGTTGACTAGAAGGATATAAAGCCAACCAACCTCTTAAAAATAAATGTACTACAAGAGGTCCTTTGAGAAAAACCATTATAGTTCCATAAAATACATTCTTGCTAATAAGCTGGTAAAGAACCTTTACATTAATTGACATTTCTTTAAACCTTTTCGAGTTATTCCCACTCAAACATCTCTTTAACAGCCCTTATGGTTTCCTTATGGAACCAAAAGTGTTTTTCTTCTATGGCATCGTTCAAAGAATCCTTTATTTTGAAGAGTTAAATAATCCTATGCTGGGACCTTTACAAGCGAGGTAACTATGTCAATTGTCAAGTTTTAGATATAGAGGGTATGAAGCTACTCGCTGATATAAAACCAAACATTCAACATCGGAATTTAACCTCTCTAACATTCCCATAGCTGAATAGCCAACACATTCTCATAGTAATGTTCAACATCTAGTCCGAACACTTCTTAAAGTAGGAGCTATTACTGAAGCTAAGGGGGCATCTTTTGATAAACGACCAAAAACTGCTATCATTTGTTGAGGAACATTAACTACAAACTATGACGAAGCAATGTATGTTAACTAATGAATCCCCCATCCACTGGGGGCACTGTCTCACCACATAGAGTCAAAGTCTCTGTTATGTGTCCAAAGAAGAGCTACAGCAACAGTAGAGCTTTCTGTTAGCGATAGCATAATGCAAACAAAAACTAATGCTCTTGTAACTTTTTGGACTCAGGTTTAGTTTTCAGGTTTTCAGGTTTGGGGTTAGGGTTACGTTTAGGGAAAGTTTAAAGGCTGTTTTTCATGCGGGGTTGCCAGATATTCATATCTCATTCATTACACAACTTACAAGTAGAAATATATGTATGTTTCCACCTTTATAGCAGTCTGATTAGAAGAAAGGTTGAATGAGCAGTGTCCAAAAATGATAGGCTATGTAGTGGCAAAAAAGAAAATAGAAATCAAGTGTAAATATACCCCCTTTGAATTTCTAAGACATGTGTCCAATGAACTGTTGACATGTCAACCATTTTCCCTTTGGTCTTTACATGTCCTTGTCCAAATCTTCCTAAAAAGAAAAGAAGAAGCCCGAAGTCTTTCAGGAGGAAAAGAATGCAGTGGTTTAAAAATGGCTGACATTTTCACCCCGCCGTCGTTCCTCTCCACTCTGCTGCCAGTGAAGCGAGGGAGAATAATGAAAGGATGTGGCAGGAGTGAAAGAAAGGGAAAGATAATGAAGGGCAACAGAACTCTAGGGCACAGTGGGATGGGGGAATAATGATTGTCTCTTTCTGACTCTGGGGCCTGGTTCTAGGAGAAAACATTTGTCGTCCAGACTGTGACATCCAGGCTAAAGGTGCAGCTGACGTCCTCTTGACCTGGTTGTGTCAGCTGAAATTGGGCTGTTGTATGACTCATAAGCTTTCTATGCCTTTACTTTGGTCGTGATCACATGCTCGTAGACAGTTCAGCACCATTTTAAGACTGGTTTTCTTGGCAGAAGGCTTGTGATTTTGCATGTAAACTTGCACTATGCAGTTTAATCTTAACCATTATGAACATTTTCTGAATATATGTACTAATTGTTGATTTATTATTGTATGATAAATTCAATTGTGTATATTTACAGCACTGTGCAAAAGTTTTAGGCAACATGAATTATGAGATTTAAAAAGCGATTTATCTGAGCAGTATGTGTTTATTTGCTAAACAAACAAACAAACAAATAAACAAACAAACAAAAAAAACACAAATAATGCCCAACACTAGAATAAAACCAAAGAACATTATTCCAGTAAGTGTGATATTCTGTGTGTGAATGTGTCGGTTTAACAAATTCATGCAATCAAGGAGAATCTGAACAAAACACTGTTCTTCAAACACACTCACATTTACTACTTTATAGAAAAAAAAAATCATATAATATTTCTTATTTCATTCATTCATTCATTCATTCATTCATTCATTATCTGTAACCATTTATCCAGTTCAGGGTCACGGTGGGTCCAGAGCCTACCCGGAATCACTGGGCACAAGGTGGGAACACACCCTGGAGGTGGCGCCAGTCCTTCACAGGGCAACACACATTCATATATCTTATTTCCATCCATCCATTATCTGTAACCGCTTATCCAATTCAGGGTCATGGTGGGTGCAGAGACTACCTGGAATCATTGGGCGCAAGGCGGGAATACACCCTGGAGGGAGCGCCATTCCTTCACAGGGTACACTCACACATTCACTCACACACTCACAGACACTTTTTGAGTACCAATCTACCTACCAATGTGTGTTTTTGGACTGTGGGAGGAAACGGGAGCACCCGGAGGAAACCCATGCGAACACAAGGAGAACACACCAACTCCTCACACCCGGACAGTCATCCGGAGCGGGAATTGAACCCACAACCTCCAGGGCACAACCTCCAGAGCTGTGTGACTGTGACAGTACCTGCTGCACCACCGTGCCGCCCAATATATCTTATTTGTTTTACACTTTTATTTTTTGTTTTTATTGTGAATTTATATAACTTATACAATGAGAAGGCATTGATTAAAATATATATAATTATCTGAGGTACTTAACACTTCTGCACAGTGCTGTATATTTTTCCAAATACTACAGGTGTTATTAATGTTGCATCTATGTGATAGATTAGGAAAAGCCAAATATATGTTTATCTCAGTTTGTGTGGAATTTCAGTTTACTATGTCATTTGAACACAGCAGCTCTCCTTCACATTGTGGGAAAATTCCGTGATCAATGTACCAAAGAAAATGCTCCAGAGATATGGAATAAAACAAAATGGAATAAAATCATTTTACACAGATTTCCACTGAAAGTGAAGAATGTTTTTTCTTCTCCTATAAAGTAACAATTTTGGGAGATACGTGTTTTTGGACAGTGTGTTTGGACAGTGACGATATATTTTTTAAAAAATACTCAAGCTAGTGTCAAAAGAGGACCAAAATGTCACTGCTGTTCCTGACAAGTCTTAGTCCAGTCCAGTATTATAGTTTACATTTGGAACCTCTATATTATGTAGTGACTTTAAACACATTCATTCATTATCTGTAACCGATTATCCAGTTCAGGGTCGTGGTGGGTCCAGAACCTACCTGGAATCATTGGGCGCAAGGCAGGAATACACCCTGGAGGGGCGCCAGTCCATCACAGGGCAACACAGACACACACACATTCACTCACACCTACGGACATTTTGAGTCACCAATCCACCTACCAATGTGTGTTTTTGGACTGTGGGAAGAAACCGGAGCACCCGGAGGAAACCCATGCGGACACGGGGAGAACACACCAACTCCTCACAGACAGTCACCCGGAGCGGGAATCGAACGGACAACCTCCAGGCCCCCGCGACACTACCTGCTGCGCCACCGTGCCGCCCCTTTAAACACAGATTATATATATATATCAATGCGAAAAAATTCTTTGAAGATTTTTCCAAGGAAGTATGCAAATGCTCCTTTGAGTGTTTGTGGTTCTATATAAAACCAATGTCTTTACTCACACACGCAAACATCCTCAGACTGGTCATAGTATCGCAAAAGAAGATGACTCATGGTAAACTGAAGAGCCACAACAATGCAAACAATTCAGAGCCGAAAGTCATTGTGTTTCCAGTGTGTTTGCTCAATGGCAGTAAGTCAGTCACCTTTCAGCTCAGGTTCTTTCAGGCATGAGATGAGCTTCCGACGCTCCTTCTTTACTTTGCTTGTTACCAGATTAATTCCATGAGAATCTAGTCTCAGATGACTGGCCCCCGGTGTGACTCTATATCATCGGTCAGCTATGTGTGGTATGTGGCCTTTACTGTACAAATGACTTCTTATTAAAAGCCACTGAGCTTTTGGCACACTCTCCTTTTGTCTTCCTCTACATACCGGTCCAGCAGCAGTGGGTAATGAGATGCTTCAGGCGAACATGTGAGAACAAGGCCTGTGAAGAGAAAAAAAAAACATAAAATAGCTAGCTTTAATTCACTTGTGTGTTTGTGTGTGATTAAAAATGACAAAGAGCAATAAATGGAGACACATACCTATGTAAATATATAATAGCTAGGTTTATTTTGTGTGTGTGTGTGTGTGTGTGTGTGAGAGAGAGAGAGAGAGAGAGAGAGAGAGAGAGAGGGATTATAACTGACGAAGATATAGAGACACATACCTGGGAAAAGAAAGAAAAAACATAATATCTAGATATAATTCACTACTGAATAAATGTGTGTGTGTGTGTGTGTGTGTGTGTGAGAGAGAGAGAGAGAGAGAGAGAGAGAGGAATAGTTACATGGAAATATATGGAGATTCATAGGTTCAAGCTAAGGCTTAGCATTGCCAATTACTGAATATAATTCTATGGAAACAAACTTATGTTTGTGTGTGTGTGAGATATACATAGCAAGGCATTGTCCATTTTTTACTGATGTCTGTCACCAGGGCCTTTTAGGTATTCAGACTTACAGGCTTAATCTAGCCCTAATCAGTGACCTAAAACAACAACAACAAAAATCTACATTTGTACATTTAGTTCAGTTTGAACTCTCTGTGTATTACAGTAATAGTCATGTCATTGTTAAGGTTAGTATGGAAACTAAAGGGTTAAATCCTTAAAACATTGAGTTATCTGTGGTAGATAGAGGTAAGCGAGAATCCCATTTCTTAGGACTCCTCTCTCTCCTACACCTTTTGTGTCCCTAATTTCTCTGTCTATGTCCTTCATTTCTTTCTTTCTTGTCTCTTAGTCCTTTTCTTTAGCCTTTTCTTCCCTCTTGTTCTCATGCATTCTATTCTCTCTCCTCCTTGTTATCTCCCATCTCCCTGTCCTCTCTTTCTCTCATTCTCCGGTTCTTTCTTTCCCTCCCTCCCTTTCTTTCCATCTCCTACTCTAATTTATTTCTCTTCCCTTTTCTCTCAAATCTCTTTCTCCCTCACTCTCATATTTTCTTTCTCTCTGCAATACTACTCTGTAACACACACACACACACATACACACAGAGAGAGAGCCCTCAAAAGACATGGTATTATAGTACAGCACTCTGAGGCCATGGCTGAGTACGCAGCTTAGCCGGCCTCATTAGAGCAAATGGCATCTCTGTCTAATGGCAAGGAAAGCCTTTAGCCTGGGGTCAGTGGACTATAGAGGAGCCAATCTACTCCATTCTAATTCAAACTCAGTGTTGCTCAGGTCACTGCACTCACACACAGATCTGCTACTGCTGCTCTGTTGTAATTAACAGACACAGCCAGTAAAATATCTGCTACTATAGCTAAGCATCTGAACCAGAACTGGTGAAGGTCATGACCTTAGTACTAACACAAGCCTATACGTCCCTGATTTATCTTGATTTACTGCATTATTTTTTAAATATAAATATTAATACATGTTTACATACGTACCTCTTGTAATAAAAAAAAAATACATCTCAGCTCGCCGGGTCTGAAAGAATGTGTAACTGTCAAGAAGCTGACAGAAAGGTAACAGATAAAAATGGAATTACAGTTCAAACAAACAACCATGGACTGGCCACCCTCAAGGCCACCCACCTGCTAAGAGGGGTTTGGTGTGTTGTGTGGTGCTCCAGTTTCCTCCCATGGTCCAAAAACACACGTTGGTAGGTGGATTGGCTAATCCCTAGGTGTGAGTGTGTGAGTGAATGTGTGAGTGTGTGTCGCCCTGTGAAGGACTGGCACCCCCTCCAGGGTGTGTTCTTTCCTTGCACCCAGTGGTTCCAGGTAGGCTCCGGACCCACCATGACCCTGAATTGGATAAGCCATTACAGACAATGAATGAATAAATGAATATAAGGGTTGACAGATGTTTAACAAATAACTGTCATTAGTCTTTGTAGGTAATCAGAATAATTCACAGTTGGTTTATCTGTTTGTATTTGATCCTGAAGTCCTGTTCCTGATTAAAATCAGTGCATTTTAAATATAAAAAGAAAAGAATGAGCGTCATCCCAATAGATTCATTACTGTCAGTGATTCAGGAGCACCACCCTGAGATGGTAACATTAGCAATTTACAGAAGAGACTTTAGAACAAATAATTCTTCATTTCAACTATTATTATACACAAAAATATTGATGGGCACAAGCTACAGCTATTTACTCTTACATACAGTTACACTACAACATTCTACAATACAACATTACAACAACAAAACTTTCAACAGTGGGCTCAGTTTATATATATATATATTCTCTTCTTACCTTCTCATTACTGTTTTATCAAAAGTATTCATCTCAGACAAGCAGTTCTCTCAGCAGCTTCTATTTAGCCAATGCACCTGCCAAGTCCCCTATATTCACATCCCCCCAAGCCCCCCTCATAACCAGTATACAATCAATAAATGCCTTCTGGGGCATTAGAAGAAAGATGGCCAGCATTGGGAAAACATCATAAACTCACATCATAAACTCAGCTGTGATTAATTCCCAAAGCATCGCTTCACAAACATCAACAAACACTAGCAGAGTGCTACGCCTTAAGTATGACACAGAGGTTAGACAAGCTCAGCTGTTCAGCGTTTTTGGAAGCTGTGGTCAGATTTAGACAGAGGCAGCAGATAGACACTAATGAAGGAGGTGAGTAAGCAGAATGTGGTATTAATAGGATTAAGCTAACAGTCATCGTTGAATTAGGATAGCTTCATGAATCTGGACATGTTTTTCAGTATGTAACCAAGTGGTAACCAAGAGGCTATTTACACATGTCTTATAGCTACAGTAACACAAAAGCCTGTTTAACTCTAAAGAAAAAAGCAAGGATAGGAAATGGTCATGTTACATTGAATTATGCTTGTTTTGGGCACACAAAACCATATAAATGTCATAAGTGGCCCTCAGGAGCCGAGGGAATGTAGACTATGACCCCCTCCATTCACCAGAATCTGAGAGGAACGATGCAATCACAGTACACAAGATGTTCTTGTTTGTTGTGGTATCTTTGTGTATATCATAGGGGATGGCAAGCATCTAAACGGGTGCAGACATATTTAAGCCCAAGGCTTATTTAAGCCTGTCAGTGGCAAAAGTCCTTTTGACTGTCATGTGACTGCCCACATGACATTTCTAAATCAACTCAAAACAAGGGGTCTTGAGATCATCTATCCTATCAAATATCTTAAAAGCATCTTAATCTGATCTTGATTCAGAAAGCCTATATAATTGCCCTATTATGTTATAATTACATACATAACCCATTAACCATGAGTATCTGACTTCATGAAGTCAGGCTCTGATTCAAGATTCAAGAGGTTTTGTTGTCATTTCAACTTTATACAGAGTACATAGTGAGACAGAACAATGTTCCTTCAGGATCATGGTGCAACACACCTCTAACACCTCTTTATAAGAACGTTGTATATCTGAACCGTGATATAGTGCCTTATGATGTTTACAATATCAGTAATTAACAGTAGTTAATATACATTAGCAATAATAATTATTATGTGCATAATTAAAATAATAATGATAATATTTTTCCATACATTTTTTAAAATTAGTAATAAGTGTGTAATAATATGACAATACTATGATAATATGTCTAATTTACCCCTATATTAAATTACCTCGTACTTAAGTAAAAAGTAATAAAAAAAACCCTGAAAACTATCAATGAAGCACTAACACATTCATAAAACAGAATTTAAAAATCATATACTCTCTTTATTAAGTGTTTTATGTTTAATGTTTTGTGGCTTTTGTGTACCCAACTCCTGTAAACTCTTAATTAGAAATATGTAAATGATCTGATAAATATCTATTTTTGTCCCTATTTTTTAGTCTCTAGAGAGATGGGATTATCAGGTCTCTCTCTGGCCTTCTCTTTCTCTATTTCACACACACGCACACATACAAACACACACACACACACACACACACACACACACACACAGAGAGAGAGAGAGAGAGAGATAGTATTAGTTTCTATTCTAATGAGCTGCCTGGCTTGACAGGATTGTCATACTCCAGTGAAGAGAATGAATAATGACTGACCTCAGTCATTAACCTATGCACACACATAAACACTCACCTGCCCACACACGTGTGCACACATGCAGGCACACACACATACACACACACACACAGGTACACACATCAATTCCCAGGCCTTTGTCTCCAGCGATCCACTTTTCATTCTCCATCAGAAACTTCACACCAATTTCTTCCTTATCTCTGTCCAAATACATATCTACCTCTCCCTTTTCGCCATTCGTTTTGGTGTCTCGGATAAGGGACGCGGGAATATTGTACGTGTCAAAAAGTAATGGAATTTGGCTTCATTCATTCATAAGATAATGGCAGGTTTGTTTGCTCCTGTACGTATTTTCTCATTCCATCCTCCCCTCTTTCTCTGCCCTCACCATTGCTGAAGTTAATCAAAATAAACTATGATTGTTATTCCCTGGCCACGGTGACCATGACATTTGTTTTTGATTTGCATGCTGGGCGGAGGAGAGGGAAATATCTATCTCATACCATTTCTCCATCACACTCTCTCTCTCTCTCTCTCTCTCTCTCTCTCTCTTTCTCTCTCTCTCACACACACACACACACACACACACATTCTATCTCCTTTTAAAGGGAAAAGTAGAGCAGCAATTCTATTATTTTCTTTTCCAGGTTTGCTTTTGTCTTTGCATTAATGTGATTTACACCAGAACAAAACAATTCACAACTACAGGAAAACACTGCTCTATCTAACACTGACCACAAGACCCAACGGCTCACAGCTTCCAACTGCCATTCAAAAGACACTACTGGTGGTTTATATCTCACCATTCATCAAGACAAAAGCGCAGCAGGTAGGTGTCGCTCTCACACAGCTCCAGGGACCTGGAGGTTGTGGGTTCAATTCCCGCTCCGGGTGACTGTCTGTGAGGAGTTGATGTGTTCTCCCTGTGTCCGCATGGGTTTCCTCCGGGTGCTCTGGTTTCCTCCCACAGTCCAAAAACACATGTTGGTAGGTGGATTGGCGACTCAAAAGTGTCCAGATGTGAGTGTGTGAGTGAATGTGTGAGTGTGTGTTGCCCTGTGAAGGACAGGCGCCCCCTCGAGGGTGTTTTCCTGCCTTGCGCCCAGTGATTGCAGGTCGGCTGCGGACCTACTGCATTCACCAGCATTAAATCAACACTTTTAGGGTTAAATCAACTCTTAGAGTGTTGACAAGCATTACATTTGTCCACTCACAATGTTAATTTAACAGTAATAGTGTTGATTTAACACCAGTGAATAGTGATGTGAATATTTTTCTCTTATTATTCAAAACCAGACAAGGAGAACCTGACTGGTAAATCATTGTGATTGCCCAAATGAGAAGTATGCAGTGTAATAATAATCCACAAATCTTTTTCACTGTATTGGACATTGGCACTGGAATGGTTAAATGAATTTTGAAGTTCCCCTACACAATCCAAGTAGCAGTGCTAAACACAGGGAGATATTCTACCCCTTTTCCACAAGAGAACAAAGCTGTGGGGTCTTAATAAAACTTCAGTGAAATGCTTTTATCAAACTACTACAAGGATCCAACATCACAGCCGCGTTCTCCCGATTTAAACAGATGTGTTCTGAACAGAGACTGTTCATAACCTGTTCCTTTAAATGAGAATAAGCCATGGCTCGGTGCAGAAGAAGATCCCAGGAGTGAGGAGCTGAAGCATTAGTTTTCAGCCATTTTCACTCTGTTATCTTTCTTCTCCGTTATCCTATTTCTTGAAGTTTATTGTTTGTTTTGCTAATTTTAACCTTATCTTTGCACTCTCGCATAAACACTGATCCAGCACTGGAGAGTCTCAGAAGAGGAGGCGGGACATTTCTATAATCTCAGGATTTGACGTAGGAAGTAGAGCACAATCAGAACCCCCCACCCACCCCCATATTTAATGAATTAGTGAATGGATGAATAAATAAACAAAATAATAATAAAAAAATGGATGATCTTATTTCACAATTTCTAAGTTGGTAGGATCTAGATCTCCAAATTCATGTGCACGTGCACATGAAAGCACATACTAAATCAATAAAAATTACTATCAGAAAAATTACTTTCAAATTAGCTGTTGTTTACTGGCTTTCATATCTTCTTAGTGATCTAGAGTCAAGTGTTATCAGACCTCCAACTGAATTACTGAGAAGTATCCCTTAGCACACCCAGATTCTGCAATGGGGAAGCCATATTTCTCAGTTAGCATGTGAAGAATGCTACATATGCGCATTTCTCTGGGGTTTTGGAAGACACCAACAGGGCTCAACCTGCTCCTGAGCATTACAGCATCTGTTCAGCAGGTAAGGAATCCCCAGCTTGCACAGAATTGTCATCAAAATCTCCCTTAAAAGACAAGCACTGTGCGATAATTCAATCAACAAGCTAGTAGCTCGTAAGTGCTCTGTACGGATCTTCCTGCATAGCTGAGCTCTTGTTGGTTCCATAAGGCACAAAATGAAAAGCTATATCAGTGAAAATTGTGATATATTAATCTGTATCAAGGTAATATCTTAATCTATCTCTTAATATCTATCTCTGATTTTAAAATGATCAGGAAAAAATCAGTTTGCCATCAGACAGGGTAAAAAGCTACAGAAGCTCCATTCAACAGAATGGTACACTGTCATTATTTTCAAATCCACAAAATAATAGCCGGATTTCCAGCTTAAAATGTTATGCTAGCAAAGTTGGACTAGCCTATACTGTTTCGGCTAATTAGGACGGAAAACAGCTTGTCATTTACCATGTCACTTGAAATGAGTAGTGCACTGCAAATGTGGGTGTTTTGATTGAAACAGATGGGATTTTGGCCAGTGTTTTTCAGAGCCTCAGCTCCGACTTAGCAACAGTTATGGTTTAGTGGGTTAAGCGTGAGTATGTCAATGCATTAATTTAGCATTATTAATTTATAATCACAAATTAGATTTCTTTAAAATTAAATTAAAAAAAAATCAGTGCCGTTCACCTATTTCTCCTTCTGAGTCCTGCCCCACCACCACCTGCATTATCATTTAAATGCAAAACTATGGAAATAATACATGAAGACATGAAAAATACACATGAAATATATATGAATATGTATTATTAAATATTAATATTAAAATCTGAAAATGAATTTTAAAAATGAATACATACATCATTTGAGTATATTGAGTATTTATTTCATTTATTTGAAAAGTAAAATATATAAACACAAATAATACATAGAAACACACTTGTTAAAATATTTGTGTATTTAAATAACTATTAACGAATTGGCCTTTATTTCTGGTGATCTTAAATTGTGACCTAGTTCACCACAGCAAAAACACAAATATTCATTAGTTTGATTTGATAAAATCCCACCCCTGTAGCTGAAATGGAGATTATGATTGGACGTGCCATTGATTTGATTGTCTATTAGTTTCGCCTATTGGTCAGTGGTAGGGTGATGGTAATGTGATGGTATCCTTGTGAACAGCAACATTTAATGCCAGTTATTTACAAAACGAACTGATCTGAACTTTACGATGCTACAGAAAGCTCTATACATTGAACCCCGAGGGATGCACTTGTTGCCCAGCCATAGAACACACTGAATAACCTTGCCCATACTAAAACTCAGAATTCGCGGAGTTGCCCTTTAACAGCAGGGCGGGTTTAAAAGAGCTCAAATGCCAAAGAAGTGCGAGTCAACACAGGAGGGTGAGGAATGCCAGCCATGAACGGAATGAGCTCAAAACACAGAAAACAGCTTGGCCTTTTACTCTAGAAGCCAAACACTCAGCCACATAAACAGATAAAGGTGCAGAGTGAGGATAAAATGGAGATGACCAGTTCAAACTCAGCATCCATCAGATCAGATGGAGGGAGCTAGACAGACACAAGCAGGGAAAGAGATAGAGAGACAGATAGACAGAATAAGGGAATGGTGGGATAAGATAAAGGAAGGGCGGACAAATTGAAAGTGCTCCTGGCTGACTTTCTTTTCATCTTCCATAATAGAGCTGGAACCCTTATCTGATGTCAGGTCAGGGTGATGTAGAATGAGACTTTTATTGCAACACTGCAACTTCTCATGAACTCTCTCTGCAGGTATGGCAGGTATGTCAACTTATAAGGCATAAAAACAAACAAAGGTGGTACCAGCCAAAAACAATCATTATGCCTCTCAGCTTACAAAAATAACCCATCTGTACATCAGCTCACACTTAATCAACAAAAAGATGCGTTCCAGTTGAACCCAAGAATGTTTTCCAAAGTGTTCCACAGATTTGCAGTGATGTAACCTAATATTATATGGAAAATGATATGGCCTTCACACTGTTTGTTTGATGAGCCTCAATAAAATCATCAACAAAAAGACATCTTTCCAAATGTCTTTCAGCTTGTGAATATCAGAAGAAGTTTTAACAAACTGTATTTTTTAGGCAACGTCACTAGACAACTCAGCTCGAGGGGGCACAGTGGTGCAACACAACACAGGGTCCTGGGGTTGTGGTTTCACTCCCTGCTTTGGGTCACTGTCTGTGAGGAATTTGGTGTGTCCTTCCTGTGTCTGAGTGGATTTCCTTCCACAGCCCAAAAAACACATGCTGGTAGGTGGATTGTGTACTGGCACCCTGTCTGGAATTTGCTCCTGCTTTGCACCCAGTCATTCTGGACACAATCCTGAACTGGAAAAAAGCAGTTACAGTGAATGAATGAATAAATCAATGGATGAATGAATGGATGAGTGAATGAATGAATTAATGATATTAGCTCCAGGGTCCTGGGTTTAATCCATGCATTGGGTCACTCTCTATAAAGGGTTTTTAGGGGCATTTATTTTTTTATTTTTTTTGTGGGGGGAGGGCTATTTGAGCCAAAAAATTAATGCTTTATGCACAAATCACAACCCTTTATTCATAACTGCATAAGTCTGTAACCGCTTATGCAGACCAGGTTCAAGGTGGACCCAGAACCTACCAGAATCACTGGGCGCAAGGCTGAAACACACCCTGGACAGTCCATCACAGGGCATCACACACAGCCTCTAAACAGTTTCACACACTCAACCAGTCACTTGCACCTATGGACTATTTCACACACTCACTCAGGCACTCACACACTATCGGCCTGGCTACTTGTGTTTTTGGACCAGAGCACATGGAACTAATTGAAAACTCTGTGAAAGACTGTGATCCGAGGTGGGGATTGAACACTGCGCCAAATTTTTGAAAATTTGAGAAGTTAATATGGATTTAGTTTTTAGTTTAAGGCAAAGATCATCAAATCTGGACATTCGATCCTAGTTCCAGGCCAAGGTTTTAGAATGGCCAGCCGGTTTTACACTTAAATTCATTAGCAGCTGCAGCTATAGTGTCATACCGGCCAGCCATTTTAAAATCCTGTCCTGGAACCTGGATCCATGTTCCGTATTTGATGACCTCTATTTTAATGGTTTCTCCTCATTTAGAGATGTGAGCTTGGTATTGTATGAGTGGAAGTTACTGCCCAGGTGTTGAACTAAAATGGCTGACGAGTGTACAGATTTTCCTATAAGAACACACTGCTGCACAGGGTCATGGTCATTCAGTGCACTTTCATTTGCAAATAAGCTTTATGCAGTTTTGATGCATAACTGGGTTCTATCTTTATCCATCACTGATCCAGCTTGCTATTCCAGCTGAGTTTGGGGATTTTGTTTTTTTGTTTCCTGGCATATATTTTACTTAACTTCCCTGGTGACACACCTGCAAATGCAAATGACGTCTATGTGTGTGTGTGCGTGTGTGTGTGGCTAATCTCACTGAATCATTTAGGCTTGAGGAAGCAGAACAAACTGTTTAAATGTATTTTAGTACTACTATTCCTTGCTTGTATAAATTGCTAAAGTTAGTGTGGCTTAATTCCATCAATTCCTCACAGCAATGTTCTAACGTCTAATATAAGGCCTTCCTCAAATAATATTTTAATGCAGTAAATGGTGACAAAGCTCTTGTTAATACACTATTAATGACAGAAGTAATTACAGAACATGTTTCAGAGCACAGCACTAATGTAAACTGATGGGAAAATGAATAGATGTATCTCATAAACAGCTCCTCTCTATGCACCGGAGAGAGTCTAATAACACTCAGACGCCCACTGTTTATTTGTGTCAGGGGTAAAGGACTCCACTGTGTTCCATAATGAAGAGAAAATAGTTATCCACTGTTACCCATATTAGCATTTTATCATATTAGCGTCTCAAGGTAAACTGTTGGCATTTTAGACTCTAATGCATTTCTCTGCTCTTTTGACAGAATCTGTGGGAGGTATTTGTACACAAATCATATACATGCTTCAGTCATCATGTTATTTCACTCATGGTTTGTTTCAGTGTGTACAGACACAAGCTAACACCTTTGCAGACCGTAAAGGCAAGTCACGATATTAATCACTGGCTCTGAATATTGAAAAGCAAGAAAAGAGATCATGATGTTGTTCTATTCCTGCTCCATACATGTGATGTTTTATTCAATTCGCAAAATGCTAACTAGTACCTATGAGCTTCTTGTTAGTAACATCAGCCTTGGAGTGCTAGTGGAAAACTAAAGAAGCAAGCTTTTGTCTCACCCTTTTCCCTGTTTACAGGGTAAACTATCTGATCACTCTGTTTCTGTGCACTGACCAGATTTTTGGAAGCTAATGATTTATTGTGAAATAAAACATTTAAAAGTTTAATAAAGTTTAATAAATCAGTTCGTGTCTGAATACATGAGTGACACTTTCATGCTGGACCTGAATTCCAATTGTGTCTCTACACCCTCTGTAGTGAACAGTGTAGGTCACAATATAACAGTTTCTGCACTCATTCATACTTATTTTCCTTTATATTGAATGCCTAAATGAGAGGTAACAGTGTTCAAAGAAATAAAACTATTTAATCACAATGGTTTTTATTTGTGTTGTGTGTTTGAGTAATGAGAAAGTAGTAAATATGGTGGTGGCTTGTCACCTGAAGCCCATGTATTTATGTAGATGCATTGATTTTAATGACATCATCATTAATTATAAATGGGCTGTTTTGAAGATGGAAATCCATATATATGCTGATATATTTTTGAAATGTTAATGTGTACATGCCACATAAAGGAGTATTGTTTTGAGAAAAACAGGATTATTTACTTTTCCATGACATGAAGGCTATAGCCAAGCTCTAAACTCTGAAAAGCTATGGAGGCAGAGAGAACTGTAGGTAGGAAACCTATTGAAAAGGAAGTGAGCCTCTGCAGTTTGGCGATAGCTGCACCCAGATGGATGAGTGCATTGTAGTGATCCATGCTTTGTTTCAAGCACATCTTTTCAGAGCACTTATCCTGAATTTCACACAATGCTATTGTAAACTGCACCAAAATGCACCCAGAGCTTCCACCCCCTGCTGTTCTTCTCTCTGTGACACACATACAAACACACCATTTGTATTTCTGGCTTACTTGGGTCTCTGAAACACACCTCCAGGGAGTTGGGATCTGTGAGGAGCTTTGTGTGTTTTCTCTGTGTCTGAGCTGGTTACCTCTGGGGGCTCTGGTTTCCTCCCAGAGTCCAAAAACCCATGGTTGATGGATTGACTTGGTGAAATTGTCCACAGGTCTGAGTGTTTGACTGGGTAAGTGGGGGAAATATTCCATAGGTGTTTGTGTGGATGTGGATGAGTGGCTGGGTGAACGTGAGAAATTGCCCTCACATTTGAATGTGTGAGTGAAAGGGTGGGTGTGTATAATTGTCCACATGTGTCAGTGGGAGTGACTGGGTGAGTGTGTGTAACTGGCCACAGCTACGAGTGTGTGAGCAACTGGTGAGTGTATGAAATTCGCCACAGGTGTTAGTGTAAGTGAATGGGTGAGTGTGTGAAATTTTCTATGGGTGTTTGTCTCTGTGTGTGTGTGTGTGTGTCTCTGAGTGAGCGTTTGATGCCCTGCCCCACCATGACAGTGATCAAGATGAAGAAGATACAGAAAATGAATGAATGAATCAATAAATTGTTTTAATTGGGCACGTTTATGACTGTACCCATATAGCGAAAATATTTTGGCCATTGTCTGGTGCATAGCTTCTATTTTCATGGCCCACTTGCCCTAAGAATTTACAGCACTTGTGTGGATTGCTCCCACTTGCCACATAAGGGCCACAACCTGTTTGTCCAAGGCCAGCACAGCCATGACACAAGTGGGCCAGATGAGTTTTGTGACATATCGGCCAACTAAGCAACACTAACTCACCCCAAAGCTATCGTATGGATCTCTATCACTCCGGAAAAGTTCCACTGCTCACCTGATCAATACTGGGGGTCCTTATGCTCCTGTAGCCCACACTTGGCATTAAAACGATGAACCTTGGCTCAGACATGTCTGCTTTAAGGTATACAGTCCTAACAAAGATCTAAACACACCCTATAAAAGTTTTAGGCAGCAGAGATTATGAGATTTAAAAAGCTATTTATTTGAGCAGTAAGTGTTTATTTTCTAAACAAACAAACAAGCAATAAATAATGCCCAACATTTGAATAACATTATTCCAGTGAGTGTAACATTCTGTGTTTGAATGTGTTGGTTTCACTTTTTCCAAATCTCTTTGTGGAGTCCGTATTATTTGAGGTTATCATCCAAAACCTAGTTTTACCGGTTAATAAATTTCATTCATACATTCATTATCTGTAACCGATTATCCAGTTCAGGGTCGCGGTTAATAAATAATGATTTTAAACAACGTGTGCTGTTGGTTTAACAAATTCATTCAATCAAGGAGAATCTGAACAAAACATTGTTCTTCAAACTCACTCACACCTACTACTTTAAAAAAAAAAGTATATATATATATTTGTATTTACTGTGATTATAGAAAAGCACCACACTTGGTGAGAAGGCATTAGTTTAAATATATTTAATTATCTTAGGTGCCTATGACTGTATATAAACACATTGTATATAAGCTCATTGTCTCTCATGCTAAATTCTGATTTGAGGCATTTCATGTTGAAGTTACCACACAAAGCTACAGTGTTAAAAGCTGTGGCCTGATTTCTCTCCAGCTGTTTGTCCATTCTGAACCCACAGCAACTGTCAAGACCCTGGAGAAACAGCAATTAATTGCCAGGAGGTAATAGTAGTGTACAAGGTCCCTGGAGAAGAGTGATGGCACACATACTATATATATATATATATATGGTGTGGTGGTTTGTGTGTGTGTGTGTGTGTGTTTGTACAGACACTGTACCTAATGAACCTAATGTCATCATAATCAATGCCAATGTATTGTTCTGGGTAGTTATGGAATAGAGGAATTGGAATCTCCAAATCTGTAATGTTACTTTAGAAGGAAATATTCTTCTTTGAATGGGAGTTAATGAAACAAGACAAATTCAAGCATTTCTGTGTCCAAATAGAAATATTAAGTTTTGACCAATAGAAACCTGACCCCAAACGTAATCTTAACCCTAATCCTAACCATGATCTTACCACAAACTTACGAGTAGGGACTAAACAAGATGTGTAAACCTTACAGAGCGCTGATTGGCCAGAAAGACTTGTAAATTACCACAAAAAGCAGCACAAACTAGCCAGCAGAGATCACACTCAGAATGGCAAAAGACTTAATGCTGTGGTCCTTTGAAGAGCTTCAAATGCTCCTTGGCTCAGTAGCCAAAGAAAAACTCCAGATGAGAGGCGGAAGTGCAAGGAATGGGAAAGCTTTGCTGATCTGTGAGAAGATAAATAAATAAAATAATGAGATAAATTTAAGTTTAAAAAGTCAGAAACAAAGAACACACAATGAGTGAACAATACATAACATTACAGCCACCGTTGGTTGTTTTCAAAACCCATGATTCCCGTTACAGACGGGGTTGTACATTAGCTGTTTCTTTAATTCCTTTTAGACTTCATCTGGACAGGAGCTCTACATAATCAAATGACTACATATTATAACTGGAGTACTAGTTTTTTTTGCCGATCTTGCTGAATGGAGATACAAGGCCAGGCAGTGACATTATGTTTCTCCATGGACAAAAATTCCTCCCCATGTCTGTGTCCTTTATTTCAACAGCTCCCTTTAGTACTGTGATGTGTCGTGTGATTTCCATCCCTTGTCAAAGGTGTTCACCATGTGTACACTTCCATTTCCTGTGACCCTGTGCACCCCATCCAGTCTAAATATTTATGAGGGTAGGGAATGACTCATACGTGTGCTATGGAAAATACGAGCGGTGTGCCCATCAATCTCCCTCCACCAAAACACTTACGAGGTTAAATCCATGTTTCTCTCAAGCCCTGGGTGAGCGCTGATAAATCAGGTGAAGTAAAGCATGAGTGAAGCCAAGTCGACCAAGGAAAGCCCTAAACTGTTGCAGTGCAGGGGACTGAGAAGCATTCAGTCCCACCACAGTCCACCGAGAGAGGTGTTGAAAGAAATGCACTCAATCCTAACAGTGATACATCACGAAAGGCAGGACAACAGCTGGTAGGATTGGTAAGGTTTTCAAAATCGAGATTTTTCCAAGATGAGAGGAATTAAGTGACATTATATACTGATGGTGAATGACATTAACTGTGTATCACAAACACCACTGAGGCTCCATCACTCTAGAGAATCAGCTCTGGGGTTGTTTAGAATCCCCCAGGCCCACATTTGGCATTGGGTATGATGACTGCAGGCTCATGTGTGGCTGTTATGAGGTTTAACATTTTGTTAGCCATGCCTGTCTAGGGAGATTCCACAAGCTAACACCTTTGCAGACCGTAAAGGCAAGTCACGATATTAATCACTGGCTCTGAATATTGAAAAGCAAGAAAAGAGATCATGATGTTGTTCTATTCCTGCTCCATACATGTGATGTTTTATTCAATTTGCAAAATGCTAACTAGTACCTATGAGCTTCTTGTTAGTAACATCAGCCTCGGAGTGCTAGTGGAAAACTAAAGAAGCAAGCTTTAGGCACCAAACATGTCTTGGCTGATTAACTTTGTTTAAGGCAAGTGGAAAATCATGTAAATGAGATTCTTGGCTGATCCACTGCTTTAAGAAATGAAGCAGACTCAATAACAGAGCTGGACGGTAGGGGAGTTTGTGTAGAATCTTGTGGGGTTGGGGTGGGGTGGGGTAGTGGTGTGGAAGCAGAGCAAGGAAACTGGCTGCTGAGAAATGGAGCAGGAATTCTGAGCAGATAAGGAGATTATATATGATCTTTAAACGAACATCTGCAGAATAAGAGCTTTATCCGTGACATAAATTAGGTTTGCATCATGCACACACACTCACACTCAGACACACACCCGGCCCCATCCCTGTGCTGAGTATAAATCATCCAGTGTGCAGCCTAATTTGGATGGATAGTTATGACTAGTGGCTATAGCATCTCAAATTAATACAACCCTCTGGCAGAAGATGGACATCTGCATTTGCATCCGTTAAATTAACAGCCTCCAATGCATAACCACTGCCAGGCCGTCCTATTTCTCATGCAGACTGAATCTGTCACAGAGGACCACTGGTCTTCTTGTGCTAGCATAGATCTATTCTCCTCGACTCT
Organism: Hoplias malabaricus; assembly: GCF_029633855.1. NCBI lineage: Eukaryota > Metazoa > Chordata > Actinopteri > Characiformes > Erythrinidae > Hoplias > Hoplias malabaricus. The sequence goes on along the minus strand of NC_089801.1, from coordinate 30,512,132 downwards.
GAGGAACTCAGAGACTCCAGACAATCCTGGTGTGGGACACTTTAACTTGGAGGAAAAGGTTGGCCTTGCCCTTAAGCAAGGGAGTGCCTGGCACCCAACGGAACTCAAAGGTACAAACCTGAGAGACAAGCATCAATACGCCAGAGGTGAACTGGGTCTGCTTATGTGCTAGCGCATGTCTGCAATGCAGTTCTGACCAAGTTCACATACCTTCTCTGGCATGTTGATGGTTGCAAATACACATTTGGGTTCGGCAGCAAATGAGGCATTCCCTTGCTTAAGGGCAAGGCCACACTGTCTCTCTGGGCTGGAGTTTCCACTAGCCTTAGGAATCCCACTCAAGTCTCGGAGTTCCTCTGGGTCTGGGAGCTGAATAGATAATGGAAATGGATGCTCGACCACATTGTTCAGTGCCATAAGTGGGCTTGATGGTTATACAGTGGGCCCCAGCACTGGGCTATGGAACACTGTAACTGTGTGCTGTAATAGAGATAAATACAACTCTACTGAGAAAAATTAGCATCAGCCCTCCAAACATGACCTCACTAATGTTTGTGGCTGAATGCAAACAAATCCTCACATCAATGTTCCAACAGGTACTCCAAAGAAGTGGATGAAGCGGGGGCCACCAATCTACATCTGTGCACTCACCACATACCAGCTTTTATGTAGAGAGGAGATAAGAGATTGTGTGTGGCCCAAGCCCCCAGGCAATCGAGGGGTAGATTAAGTGGCCAAAGTGCCACTTAGAGACACTAGAAAACAGTACCCCTACTTTTTCCTATAGGAAATACCCCAGGAACTTTCATGACCTGACACTCAGGACCTTTGTTTTAGGTCTCACCAGAAGGACGATGCCGTTTGTTCAGTAGTGAGTCCCTGTCTCTGCACGGCATTGGGATCCACACAGACCACGGGGACAGTGCCCCCTGTTGGCACAACCCCCAGCACCTACTGAAGTCTTCTTAAGGTGTCTCCCATCCAAGTACTTGCCAAGCCCAGCCTTAGCTTCAATGGGTTTGTAGGCTTTGATATGCAGGTGCTATGGCTGCTGGTAAACTCAGCTAATTTCTGTAGTTAACACAACTGTACTTTACATCAAGGTACAGATGGGTAACCATGGAGACCTGCTTAGCTGCAGCTGTAGCAGGATAAATTAGGCTTTCCGGTACAAATTCAGCACAGCATATAATAATCCTGTCTATATATTTGTGTATTTTGCACTACTGGTATTACAACTGCACTACTGTATTGGTTTACATTACATCTGGTATTATTTATTATGTATGCATCCATCTATCCATCTATCTATCTATGTAGTGTGATTAATTTAACCAGTTTACTCAATGTAAGAGTGGCTGTCGACTGTCTGTTGGTCTGGATAGAGCAGAGACTCTTTACTAAACTTCTTTTAAACATAGCTATCCCTTGTGGGGGACTCACTCTATGGAGCATAAACAGCTTCACACCAAGACAAAGCAACATATTTTTTTTCATTTTATGTGTTGCACTTGACAGAATAAAAATAAAAAGAATAACATCATTCACAAAGTGTTGTTTTGTTACATTTTTGGTGGTAAAGTGACTGACTGTTGTTTTGAATGCACTCTACAATTTGTAGATTTTAGAATAGCTTTTAAGGTGGCTCAGACAATCATAAGAACAGTAATTATTCATTGTATGAGACTATTTTACTGTCGTTAATCCTAGACATTGTTTGTTGGCTTACTGTCGATTGTGTAATGGTGGATGGGTGGATGTGTGTGTGTGTGTGTGTGTGTGTGTGTGTGTGTGTGTGTGTGTGTGCAGGCCTAACGTTATGGCTGTGGAATGCAGCCGCTTTGCTGTGTGGCAGGCAGTGACATGATGTGATACTTCTTGACTGTTGTTGATGTTATGCATTCAGCATTGGAGAAAAGTCCCCACAGTGTGTGTGTGTGTGTGTGTGTGTGTGTGTGTGGTAGGCACAGGTATCCAGTGCATTTCCACTTTTATCATTCATCTACACACCCTGTGCACCAGAATAAACACACTGGGTTTTGAAAAAATGCTCACAGTGTGTTTATTGATGTCAAGCATGAGTGTGTTGCATGGATTACATACTAAGTTTCCGCTATCGCTTAACATAAAAACAGAACAAAAAAAACGGTAAATCTCAGTGGGACACCTCCCACCTCCCCACTTTTTGAGGATAAGGATAATTCAGAAGAAAAAAATATGAAAGAAAAGACAGGAGGTGATCTCAGAAGGCAAGGTACTGAAAAACAAACAAATACAAAAACAAAAACAAAGAAAAGCATATGGAGATGAAGCTTCTATTATTCAGTTTCTTCTGTTTCCTCTGTTCCTTGCAAATGTATCTGACAATTTAATGCTTCAGGTTCAGTAAAAGGAGCAAAAGCATGTTTGTTTGTTTGCTTACAGGAAATCAAATGGCCAAAAGTTTAAACCACACACAAAGTTTCTACATGCACTGTCTATTTTCAGCTCCACTGACCATAAAGGAGCACTCTGTAGTTCTAATTGCATCTAACTGAGTGAACAGTGAGTGGAGACAGTGTTTTAAAACTCAAGGAGCACTGCTGTGTCTGATCCACTCACACCACCACCACCACACACTGTCATTTCAGCACTGAAATAGATCCACCTGGGAAATACTTCTTACTCTGTGGTGTTCCTGACCTGAAAACATGGTGAGTGTAGATTTACGAAGTATGCAGCACATGGACTACAGTGTGTAACTGCAACAAAGTGCACCTATGTAAAGCTAGTGGGTGATTTTTATATCTCTAATCAGCACGTCATTGAGTATGATGACGTTAGCCTATACCCAGTATGAGTAGATATTATTATTATTATTTTTATTATAAGTGATAATAATACGTGCACCCACCTCCCTTTGACCCCAAAGACAGTACCGTGATGTTTTTCTGAGCGGGTGGAGTATGTGGTCAGTACTTTTGTCTCAGCATCTAAACCATTGACCCACACTGGGACGTCTCCACAGGAGTCTTGTGTCTAGGCAGTTAATTCGAGGAGGTGTTGCTTGGTGCTACTTCCTCTGGCATCGCCTCAGAGCAGAAACCCCCTGCTGTGCACAGTCTGCTGAAACGACAGCAAGAATCTGCTGAAACATGGAAGTCAGAACTTTTAAAAGTCCGTATAAACCCTGGATTTGAGTGGGACCCAGCCCTCCCTGAATGCAGGTTTGAGGTGAAGCACAAGCATGTGGGGTCTAGGCTTACAGTCATGCAGGAAGGTGGAGGCAGGGCCGTGGTTATTAGCAGACAGAGCTGAGAGCAGGTAGAGACAACTTCCTCAACCTGCAGATTGGCTTTTTGCTGCTGTGTGCAGCATGAGCTGGAGTCCACTGGGCTTCCTGTGTGACTTGCTCTGTAACCATCTTCCCAGTGGCTCTCTCATCCTCTTTTGCTTTCCCATGGTTGGGGGGCACAACAAGAGCTACCTACAAGCCAGTAAGAGAGAGAGAGAGAGAGAGAGAGAGAGAGAGAGAGAGAGAGAAAGATGTGTTTTCCGACACTGAAAATAAAGCATCTTGTACAAGGATCTCACACTTTTGAGGTAACAATAGGCAGTAGGCACTTCTTATAATTAGGTCACCATTGGGAATTGACTTGGAGTGGCAATTGGGACCCTAAATATCCAGCAACAGTATGACCTCAGTAATGTGTACCATGTTCAATAATTTCCTCACAACAATGGTCCAACACTTAGTGTGAAGCCTTCCCAGTACAGAAGAAACTGTTAACCCACCCTCAGAAGAGTAGTGACCCTGCCTCCTATGAGTCTCTGCCTTGATCCTCTCTGGTCTCTCTTTTGTTTCAGTTTTGTGCCACACCCACTTCCATCTTTTGACCTGTTCTACGGGTTGTCTTTTGTTTAGTCTGGTGGGTCATTCACTGTGCTTTTCCGTGGCTTGTTGTAGCTTTTCTCTTCTAGTCTGTTCCTTCATGTTCTTTGTTGCCTTAAGCAATGTTTCCATGGGGTCCTAATTCTTTCTTTAATGGGTGATCCTCTATAGTTTCATTGTCATATGAATAGACTATGTCAGTGTTTTTCCTCTGATGTCCTCTGATTATCTACTTTTTCACTAAACTTGGCAGTCATGTTAATTGTAATCTACCTGGATGAAAATCTCTGTGTTTTAACAGGCTGATTTCGCCTCATGTTGGATGAAATAGGAGTTAGAGCACTGCTGCGCACCGTATTTAGCCTCTGAGTGCACCTTTCCACTCCCATACAATATTTTCATAGCAGTGAAATTCTTGTTTATTGAATCCTATCCCTTATTAATGCACTTGTCTTTAGTTCCTTGGTTATTCTTTACTCATCCCAAGATCTTTCTCCATGTTTGTGTTTTAGTTTGTGTTATTCCTCTGTTTTCCTATTTGTTTCCATGTATTCCTGTGTAAATGAATTCCCAACACTTCTGCAATTACTTCCTTGTTTCTCTGTCTCTCCTTGCACTCATTCCTGACAAGCAGGGTGGTCTGAATAAAAGTGGGGGTCTGAAATTCAGCGCAGATGCTGTGTTGGTAATGAGCATGCCTGTTTCTGCTTCTCTACTGGTGCTTTGAAGTTGTACGTGTTGCCCGCGGCTATATGTAGTGCTAGCTATTTGATAACAAGTGCATCCCTTCAGGTCTAGAATGAGCTGTAACTGCTTGATCCAATATATTTTGGGGGTGTTTGTTCATTTAGCACAGGAAAAACATAGCTGGATCACAATATGAACACATGCAGAATGTCTCTAATACTGACGAGCAATACGTCTTCCTATAATCTACTTTTAATCCTGTTAAATGCCAGGTTTATTACAGCCTTAGGTTTATTACTAAGTAATTACATTGCATAATATATTACATAAGAATTTAAAATTAAACAAATCAAATATGTTCTGTGTGACCTCAGAGGAGGAAATAATGGGTAGTTAGAGCTTGAAGAGATCTTGGAAGAGAGGTCTGATGAGTAGTTGGTGTATAAAGTGGTCTCTGAATGTATGTTTTATTTCTGTAAATCTCTCACTTTACTTAGAGATTTGAAATATATCTGATATACTCTAATAACAATGTCACAATGTGAGTCCTACCTTATGTTTTGTCTAATAAGCCAATAATTGTGCAATTAGACCTGTAACAAGAAATAAACTAGTCAGATAATGGCAGCTAACTTTGCAGAATCCAAACTGTCAGTGTAGAATCAAAATGTAATGTGATGTATTGTGTAACTGTGTTATTAATATGTCATTACATATATTTACTGATGTATGTTATATCTTAATATTTCTGTATTAATTTTAGTAACAGTTTTGATTTATAGGCATATAGTAAATGTATCAAATGCATATTCAATTATATGCCATACACCCTAAAATAGTAGTTAAAGACTACAGTTTTACCCTCAAGGTTGAAGTTTGATAGAAACTGTTTTGAATACAAGCTCTTCAACTAAAACCACAACACCTGTCCAACCAATTCCAGCTCTTTTGCACTAATGAATTCCCCTTCTGCCATGAAACCTGTTAGCCTTGAGCCCTAATTAGACACAGTGTGTTTCTTTAGGGCATGAACGATAGCATATCTGTTAGAAAAGCAGCCAATTAATAGGAAGGAGTTTCCCTTGAGGTCAGTTAGTCTGAATACAAGGCCCTTTGTTACCACATACAATCAACCACACATTTAACCTGCAGGCAGGTCATGTCATCAGCTCAAACACACATTGGTTTAATAATGTAAATTCAGCCACCACAGTTTGTTATCTCTACATCACCATACACATGGACAGTAATGGGATGAAGGGGATGGTTTTTTTACTTGAGAATTGCTATGAGTAATGAACCAGAGTAGTACATCTTGTTAATCTCACTTGTTACACTGGTTTGAAACAGTATTGGACAGTATTCCAGGAGTCCTCATGTGAACTCAAGTTGAGTTTTTTTACAGAATGTTTTCCTTGCTTTAATTACAGTACATTTTTTTACATTGAAGGAAAGAATGAATGGAATGCGTGAACAGTGAAATTGTAGTTAACACTAGAACATAAGTTTAAGATATGTTTTTATATCCATTCAATCAGAACTCATAACCAATTAAGCTTGTCCATACAGAAAATAAAGTTAAATGAAATGTATGGTATAACTGTGTATTTAAAATGTATTTACATATTAAGGGTTACCTTAATCTCTTTAATATATATTAGTACATAATAACTAAGGCTTTCTTCATCCTACTAATTATAAAACACAACCAAGTGTCTTCTTTTAAATTAATTTGTTTTAGATCACAATATACCTTTTGGATTTTTTTGAATTCTCAAATATTTCTTACATGTTGTTATAATTAGGTAATGAACATTATATGTAGAGGTGTATGTCAATAATTCCTCATGCACAGTATGTATTTTGTGCTTGCATCAGTAATATATTATTAAAATATCTGTGTTTATGGAGGTTTGGTTCTCATAGAAAGTGGTACAGATATTTTATTAGGATTTGGATTTGTTAAATACATTTTTCCCTCATCGTTTTCCTTTTTTTTTTTTTGTTTTCACATGCTTTGAAAGAATCAAGGAGTGACATAAAATGTGGCAACACTTGTTTTAAACAGTTAATAAATAGTTCTATCATTGATATATTTTTATAAGTAGTAATTAATTTTGATGAGACTACCATAAAATAAGATATATATATATATATAACTCAAATGAACTTTGTCTCTTCTTTACATGATTAATAACATAAAACTGAACAGGTATCTCATGAGCTTCTGGGCTCTTTCATAGTCTTTAACAATTGTAATGAAAGCTAAATATTTTCTCTCTCTCTTTCTCTCTCTCTCTCTCTCTCTCTTTCCCTCACAGCAACTTTTTCTTCCATCCTTCCAGCTCCCATTAAATCACACTCTATCAGCTCTCATTTTTAAATTCGCCAAAATGATCTAGTGTAGAGTAATATAGCTCTGGGGTCTCACTCCCTTTCACTCTCTGTCTCCCCTCATCTCTCTTGCTCTCACTCTCTCACTGAAAAACTCCTCCATCTCTCTCTCTCTCTCTCTCACACTCTGCCTTACCCTTTCCCTCCCTCCTGTTCACTCGAAGTCTCCTCCATATATTTTTCACTCCATCTCTCTGCCTCCTCTCCTCCTCACTAGAAGGCTCGTCCATCACTCTTGTGTCTCAGAGAGTAGAGGAGCGCACTGTAATTACTGGTAATGCCTGATTTATCAAAGGCACATTAGGGAGGACTTCAAAGCGCTGTCTGCCAAACGTGTGCATTAAGCTGGACTAACTGCTTCTCTGATGTTCTCTCTCTGCTCTAATGACCCTGTGATCACAGAGAGCTCAGAACACACAAGGCACTAGGACCTGACAGAATAGAAGGCCCATACCATTAAAAATATTTCTACATGTATATGGTGTATGTAATTATAATGTAGTTACAATCTATTTAACAAGTGCATGACTACAGAAATGTTTCATAAAAATGTTTTCATTCATTCATTCATAGTCTGTAACTGCTTATCCAGTTCAGGGTCACGGTGGGTCCAGAGCCTACCCAGAATCACTGGGCGTAAGGCGGAAACACACCCTGGAGGGGGCAAAGACGTTCACAAGCTAAAAAAAACAAAAATGTAATTATATATAATCTCTTTCACCACAAAAACTCACATTCTCAAAAAGTAGCTTTATAGAAGAAGGGAAAAATATATTGCATTTTTTAACTGAGTAAACAGAACTATAGATAGAGGGAGAGAGAAAGAGAGAAGGAAAGCTGTGGTGCTCAGGTGTGAAAGTCCTGTTTGATCTGGTGTAAACTGAAGGACAGTGTGTTGACACTTCCTGGCTGTTGTTCAGATGCTGTTTGGGGGAGTCCTCTCAAAGCTGTAAAACATTCTGAGAGTGTTTGGCTGGATTCTCATCCCATCTGCTCAGCCCAGTGTCTCTGTGTTATCACCTATGTGAAGGACAGGAGGAGAAAACAACCTGGAAAGTGCAGCTTTAACACTCTTTGCTGAGTCTGAGATTGGGCTCGGGCTCATTCACACTGGGATGAATAAGCGAGACTAGTTTGGGGATTATCATTATTGCTAGCTATATATTACAAAATAATAAAATTCTCTGAATGTTTCCTCACAATGTGCTGTCCTCTCTGCGTGTTTGAAACTGGTCTCATGTATTTACAAACCCCCAGTGTCTGTAAATGGATATAAAAAATATGCTATGCTAGGATTTCTCTCTCTGCTCATGGCAGGTTTTAGACAACAGAGAAACCTCCAAATAATGAAAAGTATGAACTGAGATTAGGAAATCACTTTATTTCTGCTCCATACGTGGGTAATATTGGCTTATTTAATTGTTATTTAATGTTATTTCAGATCGCTTAAGGTGAAAATGTCTCCAAATGTGGCTAAAGAGAGCTAACTGAATTAGCAAAAGTGCCACAACTAAACAACTCGAGTTACAAATGAGTTCCTGTGATAATTCAAACAGTAAATAAAAACTTTAAAAAAGCTAAACTTCAGCCACATACAAACAACAGTCATTTTTATCCTTCAAACATACCATTCCACCTTAAAACTGCATAAACAAACCAGAGAGAACAGTATTTCCCCACAATCATACACGTCCCCTTTAAGTAGGAGGACATTATAAGGAGTAATAGCTTCTTAACGTCTAAAAATGAGAGCTTGGCCCCAGTGCAAAACTAAAGAAGCACACTTCAGACAACAAATAAACCTTGGTTGACTGAATACATTAGGGCTGCTGAAGCTGGTGCTTGGTCAACATCCCTAAGCATAGCATACTTAGCGCAGCTGTCACTACAGCACCCAAACATCTAGCCTCATCAAAGCAGCTGCCCAAAATGTTGTGTCCCGTTATTTACACCCTCGTTATGCATGTGTACACCTCCACTGAGCCAACGTGGTCAAGAAATTACCCACCAGGGAGATGGGAGCGGATGGGAGTATTACTGAGCAGCAGATTGGCTCGTAAAAGCGTAATTTGTGCGTTACTACCAAGAGCGACACCGACACTCGGCCACTAGGATTTTTTTTTTAATCTTCTAATCAATAGTCTCTGAGGCGTTTTTCCGCTGACGTGTTGGAAAAGGGCCGATACTGAACAGAGTAGGTTAGGTCAGAATAAAGATGGGACCAGAGGGGTTGTTATGATTTGCAACAAGGACACTAATGAAATTTGGCAGCCTAGCAATTAATTGAGTGCTTATGAACTCCTGGCAGTATGAAAAACAAAACATCGAGCTGTTGTCACAGTTACATTCCAAGGCTTCCAGTAATATTACCTTTTTTATTATTATTTAAAATGCAATACAATTTAGCTATGGCCCAACAATACAATGTTATGAAAATATAATAAAACCCTTCTAAACTAGACTGTTAAAAAAATAATAATAATTAAAAAAAAAAAAAAACAGGACCTCACCGATGTTCTTCTGGCTGTATGTCATCAAATCCACACAATAAGTTTCCACTATAAATTGCATAATAAATGCTTCTGCTGTAGAAAAGAGGAGGAAAAACTGGTGTATGGTGGAACTTCACAAACACTAATGACATATGGTTGTTTATACAGCTATGTCCAGCTACAGCCATCCCACAGCAAAGGACCGGGGAGGAAAACACAAGCTACAGTGCTGTAGCCACGGCAACAGCCCAAACAAAGTCCACTGTAAGCATGGCAACGTTTGCTGGACCCACAGAGGGAGTGCGTGCGAGGGTCGAGCTTTTTAATCATCAGGCCACACCCAGGTTTTACAGTGGAGTGATGACATCACAGCAGACCTCTGAAGTGTTTGTGAGGGGCTAATGATAGAGGAGAAACTCAGGAGGTCATCTATCACTAAAGCACAAAGTGTTGTGGCAACGGACTGGAGGCAAACATAGCATAACACACGTAAATATAGATAGTGGACACCCGCTTGTACCTCTTCTGCTCTTCTGGGAAGGCTTTAAACTACATGCCTGAACATTGCTGTGAGGTTTTGATGGCATTCCATCAGCCATAAATTGGTGTAGTCAGGCACTTCTCTTGGATGATTAGTCCTAGATCCCAAATGCCACACTAATTCATCCAAAAGGGACAGGATGGGAACTGTTCCACTGTTCCACAGGCCAATGCATGGGAGCTTTAAACCCCACTGGCCTATGCATGATTATAAGCTCATGTGCATCTTCATGTGTTTCATATATAAGTTATATATAGTCATATATGTAAGTTACTATGCATTAATGGTATTTGTTATGCAGGTAATAACCTATATGTGATTAGTGTATTGTATGATACATATATAAATACACACACACTATATATATATATATATATATATATATATATATATATATATATATAGTACATGTATATCAAAATAATATAATCAAAAATTCTAAAAAAGCACCCCTCCTAGTCCAATACATCACCTTTACAGTGAAATTCATCATAGCGTTGATAGTAATATCATGCTGAACTTGTTTGATGTTTAATTTTGGTGTTGTTTAGCCAATCTTTTGTGTTAATATGTGTGTGTGTGAGTTTTGAATACACTCACAAAAGTGCTTCTGTTTTAGACAAAATGACTCGTCCGTGTGTGTGTGTGTGTGTGTGTGTGTGTGTGTGTGTGTGTGTGTGTGTGTGTGTGTGTGTGCGCGCGTATGTGTGTTTACTATACACTAGTGTTTTAATTTGTTTCTAGTGAGGGTTTTATACACACCAAAATTAGATTGTATAAAAAAGGGTGGATTAGTTTTACACAGAGCTTTAACACCATGCCATAATTTAAAGAGCTGATGTAAACCACCCAGTCTCTCTCTCTCTCTCTCTCTCTCTCTCTCACACACACACACACACACACACACACATAATTAATACTTTCATATACACAACTGTTATTTTGCGAAGGACGTTTTAATGATTTAGGAAAGCCAAATTACGAAAAAATGGAAACTGTTGAGCCTTTATTGTTTGGTGACTCTAGAATCTATGATTGAAATGTTTGTTTTTCTGAATAATGTTTAAACTTGTGTCATGTAACAGGTTTCTCTTATGCGCCTCATAAACAAACAGCGTGAAGGAAATTCACACTGAAGTCACACTGAAGAGGAAATAACAATGTAAAGTTGATGGGAATTTGATGGAAACGTATCACCTTTCCTCACAGCTACACATGTGCAGAAGCAGCTTGCTAGAAACACACACACACACACACACAGACATGTCTTCATCATCTAAATATGCAGTGTTTTACACTGAGAGGACCACAAGCAGGTCCCCACAAAGGAAGAAGAAGAATTTCAGAGAATACAAGTGTGTAAACATGGGTCCCCACAACATGATATATATTACATAGTAAACACATGCACACACTCACTCTCTTTCTCTCTCTCTCTCTCTCTGTCCCTCTCTCTCTCACACACACACACACACACACACACAGGGTCAGGGAAAGGGTTGCTTGTGAATAGGCTACTTTGTTACTCCAATGTGTTGCTGATTGCTTTATTTAAACTTTGTAGATTGCTCAAGGCCAATGCACAAAATGACACTGGACAGTACTATGCACCAGAGAGAGAGAGAGAGCTTTAGAACAATGACTCTGAGTGAATTCTTGGCCTGTGAATAGAGTTTGATATATTTCTTTTATTCTGACAGTGACAATGTGCAATAGGCTTTAACACATTATAACTTCAACACAAAAGGGCCAACGGTAAACTGATCGGCCATATAGAAATATATGAATGCAATATATGTTCATTGTTTTGGTGAAAAAAAAAAGCCTTGGGAATATACAGTACAAATGTATGTGGACACTTGAAGTGGAAATGGACCTGCCAGGACCCCTTTAGTAAAATTCAAGGCCAGATGGAGAACTAATAAAGAGTTAATACATTAAAAGATATTAAAACAAAAGATAGAGTGAAAATGATCTTACTTTTTGAGCCTGGATGCATTTCTTTTGTCATCCCCCAGCAGCACTACTGTGTCTTATCCACTCTGGCCAGTGCCACACACACTAGCACACCACCACCACCACGTCAGTGTCACTGCAGAGCTGAGAATGTGGTAGTCATGTATGGGTCCTGAAAAACACAGTGAATGTAGGTTGATGAAGTATGCAGAGCATTACTGTGACTACAGTCTGCAGCTTTAATGCTATGGCTGATAACTTTTATAACTTTCCACGGTTTAATTGGTGAAAGGACTCATGGATTTTAACATCAGTTTTCCATCGAAGTAGCCTGAACTGTGGTCTTTTCTACAGCAGCATATTCTTTTAGTCTCTGGTGACACACACACACACACGCACACACACACACAGAGCAGCAGAAGGGCTTAAAGTGCCAAGCTTTTTTAATGAGATGTTGGGATAGATCTTCAAAGTCCATCAACTGAGTTCAGTGTACACACAGACCAGCCACATAAACAAGACCCCTAAAGCGGGGGTATGTCATCCAGTACATGGGAACTGGGGAGAGTATGGTAATCATGAAATTACACCCAATCTCTATGATATAAAGCATATTCTATCAGCTTGTAAGGTTAGTTTGTCGCAAGGGAGGTATACATGGAGACATAATCAGGTGCTAAGGGTTTTAGCATGTTTGTTGGACAGCAAACGGCTAGAGGTTAATGCATTGACGAGTGGCTGTAGTAATAAAGTGATTAGGTTTGTGCTTGAGGAAGAACATATTCAAGAGTGTGCACAGGCTATAAATATTGGTAGACGGGGTAAGGCACGAGACTGGAAATTACTGGCAGAGGTAGGTAAAAAACTGCAGGTCCCAGAGTGTATTGTGTTAACTACACTGAGGCCAGATATGATGCTGTACTCTGAAAGTAAACGGATAGTTTATTTCATGTTCCATTTGAGGATGCAGTAGATGAAGCATTTGAAAGGAAGAAGCTGAAGTATGCAGACTGGGCGGTTGAGGTGAAGGAACACCGGTGGCAGGCAAATGTAAGACCGGTGGAGATAAGTGTTAGTTGGATTTGTAGCCAAGTCTGCCACATCTCTGCTTGTGCAGTTCGGCATCAGGGGCCAGAAACTAAGGGCAGCTGTGAAGGAATTATCAGAAACAGCTGAAAGGTCTAGTCAGTGGTTGTGGATAAGGAAAACACAGACTAATTGGGGAAATGCAACTAGTGGGATTGTTGGTGATGCAGCATGTAAAGTTTCCATGGAACTGGTGGCACTGAGCATGCATTAACAGTGCCAGTGGGGTTAGGTACAGCCTTAGTCACCAGGGAGTCCAGTGTGAATTTATGATTGTTGATAGTAAAGGGTAAGGTAGAACTGTAAACCTGGCTTGGAGGGGGTGGGTCTGGCACGCCAGACTTCAATGTTGAGCCTTCTGGAGGTGCTGTGGGCTTAATTTGTCAAAACACCAACAAGGGGAGGTGCCTACCTAATGACCCCTGTGAAGAGCTTGTGTGGCAGTGGGTGGTTTGGGTACTAATGTGATGGGCTCAATGAATAACTGTAGATGTTAAGGGTAGCTGGTTGCTGATTGGATCATAACTAGCCAAAGCATCCTTTGGGTGTAGCTGTAGGATTGGAACAATAGAAATTGTGTGGCTGCTGGTAGGAAGAGAGTGAGGTGGGTCCTATGTGAAGCTCCAATGAATTTGGCATAGGATATTTTACATCTTATCTTGTGTATGATTATAATTACTTTATGAAATTACACCCAATCTCTATGATGTAATGATGATGTAATCAGGTTAGAGACCAGTTATTTGTCAACTACCCTTTGTCCGTAGCCTACTCATTGGGTGTAAGGCGGGAGCACATCCTCACAAGAATTTTATATAATGTCTGTGTTTTAATGTTAATTGTTGTAACATTAATTTATTATGTTTAAACATAGCTACTGTTTTTATGCAAGAATTTCAGATCTTGGATCAGTTAATAAGGCATTATCTAATCTAATCTAATCTAATCTAACTAGTCTATCCCAAGGCATCTTTCTATCACTCACTCACACCTGTGAAGCATGTCACACAGCAAATCCACCCTGGGATGTGTGAAGGAAACCCATGTAGAACACACCAAATTTCCACATTCAGCATGTTTACATGCACTTCCAGTACCAGATACAAGAAAATAGGACTAGGAAATCCAGGTCTATATAGGTCTGGTAGTAACTGGATTTATGCATTGTATCCCACCAATATACTCACAGAAGAACTGGGGAATGGTGTAAAATGACTGTAATAACTTACAGAAAGGTGTTTTAATATATTCTCATGGGTAACGATGCCCTTCTTCAAGAATATCTTGTCTTACTGCAAAACTGAGCAGGAGATAATATATTTTAGGACCCAACAGATTTCTACAGCCTAGCTGTTCTCTGTTTAAAACTGTGTGTGAGAAACACTGTCCGTAATATCCACTTCTATTTAGCTATGGATGTTTCAGCCGAAGACTTTACATCATGATGAATTTACAGCAGAACTCACTGAGTCTCAGTTAACAGCTCACAGTTGCATGCTTTTAATATGAAAGCAGCAGAAACCTCACTGCTTTATGCTCGTGTTAATAAAAGCAGCAATTCAGTTTTTACAGCAATCCGCCTGAAGGACAGTTAAAATTTTCATGTAATTTGTACTTCAAACTGTCATTCTTTTTTTTTTTTTTTTGATGATGTGCTTTTTAGGTAAAATAGTCTGTTGAGTCTAGAGGTAAAAGGGAGAGGGAAAGAGAGGCAGTGAGAAAAGCAATGATGAATAACTGCAGCTTACAAGCAAAATAATACAGGGAGAGAGAGAGAGAGAGAGAGAGAGAGAGAGAGAGAGGCAGAGTTAGTTAAAGAAAATACATTACAAAAGTAAAGAATGAGTGTGATCATGAAAAGACAGAGAAATAGGAAGAGAAAACAGGGTGAGTGTAATAAAGAAATTACATTTTAAAAATAGGGGAAAAGAGAGATAAAAAATATATAGATAGATAAATAAAAAAATATTAGATTCAAATATAGAGCAAGAGAGATAAAGAAAAGTAAAAGAGAGAGAGAGAGAGAGAGAGAGAGAGAGAGAGGTTTAAGAACAACAGGCCACTGCTCACTGAGGGAAATCTAATCAGTGTAAATTATAGATCGCCAGTGACTCCTGATGAATGTATGATTAGTTGTGATTGTGTTTTGTTTTGAAAGTCACTTCAGGACACACTCACTTAATATTCAGGTGACAACTGTTTTTACACGCACAAAAAAAAAAGCTTAAGCCAATCTGGGCAGTGCTGGCTAATGGAACAAGCAATCAGCTGCCACACCTGTCTCAGGGGTCCAGCGCAGTGTTCGGCGTTCCAGATAATTGGATATTTTCACAGACTGTTCACTGGGTGTGCTTTACAACTTGGAGAGTTGATAACATTGATTAAATATGTCCACTACGAGAAGGTGAAGGGCGGTCATCATGTCTGACCTGCTTAATTGTGAGCTAATTTACATGTGTTTTCAGTGGAAGAGTGTATAGACTGATTACTCCGTAATATGTTAGCATTACGATTATTAATATTTAATTTCTGGTTTGACTTTTACACCAATTTGGCGTCCATTAACAATGTGTCTATTCATCATCATATTTTAACACAATGTAGAGGACAGCTGAAATCTATATTCATTCCTTCATTCATTGTCTGTAGCCTTATCCAGTTCAGGGTAATGGTGGGTCTAAAGCCTGGAATCACTGGGCACAAGGCACATCCTGACAAAGCATCATCATCAAACACATCTCACCAGAACACAGAGAGAAAATTCAGGCAGACATGGGAAGATCACACCAGCCTTCTCACTTAGCCATTTCCCACCAATATGTAATAGTTTGATTCCCATTTGTGAACTTCATTTGGAAACATTCTGTACACTTACACAAAAATAAATAAGCCCCAGAACAAGAAAAGTTAGTTCCCAGTTGGAACTAAACAGTTTACCTACTTCAGTATGAACTGTGACTGTGTTGGTGGGAGTGTCCAGCTAAAAAAGCCCCAGAAAGAGTCCAGAGCTTCAAATAAAGTGTTATCGAACAGTGGCGCTGGATGGGGTAAAATAAAATAAAAGTAAAACAGGAAAGTGCTCTGTGTTTTCTAGGGCTGAGTTTAGCACAACACAAGGCTCTTTGGTTAAGTTTCTCCATTGTTCACAAGCTCAGCAGAATGACTTCAAACTATGCAACATGTGTATTATACGTTTACAACTATAATCTGACTCTGCCGTGAAACATTCCATAAAACTGGTAGAAACGTGAGCTGGATCATTGGATAGCACCAAGGTTCCAAGAATCCTGTGAAAAACCAGTTTAAGAACCATAGTTCTTGTGGCAAAAAAGGACTAACTGACAGTCACACAAGGCAGGTCTTAAACTCACAAACTCAAGGAGCCTGGAGTGGTGAGAATAACATTACCTGTCATACCACTGTACTGCCCTGGAATTTTCAAATTAAATCAAAAACAAACAAGCAAACAAACAAATAAATAAAAGTGGAGATACAATATCTTCTGATGGCAACACAGAACAACTTTTCTGACAAATAACACCTCTTCCTATGGGAATGAACATTCATTGTAGGCACACATATTCTCAGCTAATCTGAATCTCATACTTTTCTAGGAAGGATCCAGGGAAGCATGAACAGAACTGAAAATTAACTGCAAACAGATTTCCCTCATAAACGAAGGTGGAGTAAGAAAGTGGTCAGTCTGTTCCAGCAGCTATCGAAAACAATGATCTCAGTCACGTCTCCATGACCAGGGTCAGGGTTTCCATAGAAACATGACATCACCAAGGGGAGGGAAAAAAAACAGAATAGCGTGTGAGGACTCTGGAGGGATTCACCTAAACGATTCTCATCTTGGTTATGGATTAAGCCGAGGCTTATGCAAATGCATACAGCCTTCAGGGGCCAGATAGCTGGACAGGGATAAGAATTAAGCCAGGAGTATTGAGCTTAAAAAAGTTCATGACATGACTTTAAATCCATTACACAGTTAGTGCTCTGTGTTCAATAGTAAGCATGGTGCCCCAATGTCTAGAAACATATACTTCCACTAAATCTTTTGAACACAGATTTTCAACTAGACAAAAACAGCAGGTACAAACTTTGGAGCGATTTATGTTTATAGTGATCTTTTTAGTAATATATGTGCTAATTCTTGCAAATGTTGACATAGCCTCTCAAAACAATTATATCACAGAACACTGCATAACCATGGAGAAACTGGTGCATAAGGCTATTAAGCCATCAGAGTTACTGCCATTTTTCTCTGGGGAGAACAGTATTTTTGGCATGATGTGTCTAAAATTTCCTTCAGCGTGATACAATGGCTGTTTCAAGTGTCTTAGTGCTTTTCTATAAGGAGGCCAATATAAAATAATTTTTAAATAATTACTGTTCAATTCATAGATTTATTTATTTATATACATAAAACAAGCTTTTACAATGAACTATTCCTCCGACACACAATGTAGTCCATTAACAGTGAGCACTTTTACTAGGCAACATTAGCATGAATGTTAAACTATACTAATGTGGCTTAGCCACTCCATGAAGCAAAATCTGTTCATGTGTATTCAAGGGTTTCAAGTTGAGAAGACATGCATAAATGGTTGTCTTCTTTCTGAAAAAACACTTACTCTAAACGAGATATTGCAGGAATTACCTTGCAGCACTGGGTTAACAAAGTGACATATAGCACTGCATGTGAGAACTGAATAAAAACGACAATACAGTGGCACATTAACATGGAATTCAGATGCTGTGAAGTGGATAAGTGTGTGTATATTGTGTATATGTGACTCGGCCAATCCAAGATTTTAGGACCAGAACTCTCTGTTTCATAATTACTTTTTAAACATGTAATACAATATTAAAATGTTATCTACTTGAGCACATAGATGTAAACATTAGTCTGCCTCTGTTTACATTTAATACAGTAAGTTTCTTCTTGAGTCCTCAATCAGTGTAACCTTGTCAGTTTTTCTGTTCTTCTATTCTCTGTTCTCTAGATGCTTCTTGTTTATGAGAAATCCGACACAGGCTTTGTGCCTCCGACAGATCCATCACAGGAGTTTTGAATTAATGAAAAGAGATGACGTCATCCGTAGCGCCTCAGAATAATATAAATTTTTCATCTGCACACATTTTGACTGCCAGAAAATGAAAACCAAACAAAACACTAGACACAAAAGACTGTGGGGGAGTCTGAGTGGCAGGAAGTAGGCGTTAAATATAAAAAATATATATAAATAAATAAATAAAACAAAAACAGACCTGTGATTTGTGAAAACGACTCTAGCCACCACTCAAGATGTGTTATTAGAGCAAACCTCATGATTGAGTGGCCAAAGAATGGACTTTTATAAAGCAAATCACAACTCAATTTCACATGAAGACCAATGATATTTTACGACCAGAGAGTGCAGGCTATAAACAAATCAACAATCAAACATCTATTGGGATGTGTGCAGTTTGATGGGGTTGTATTTTTATGGCCTCTTTTTTGTTTCATGTGAAATCTAAATTTATTAAAGCATTTGCAAATAGTGAATTAACGTCTCTCTCTCTCTCTCTCTCTCTCTCTCTCTCTCTCTCTCATAAACACACAAACAAACAAACACAAATTCACATACATATGCACATTGTCCTCAGACCAGATACCTCTCCTTGTGTTGGTCATCTGAAGAGATTTAGGCCCCTTCATAACGATGATACAATAACTGTATGTCATTCATGTAAAATTTAAATTACTAAATAAATGTATGTACTAAAGCAATAATTCAGTAAAGCCGATGAATTACAGCGATTTTACTACAGCACGTGACTGGTAGACACAGGGTGAAGCAAAAAGGACTGTGATAAAACCAATTTAACAACTGGCTTAGAGTGTCTTACTGATGATTGCATAATTGTGGGAAAAATAATATATGACAAATATCACAAACATTAAATAAATTGCATAATTTTTTACTAAAAATGTTTAATGATCACATCTTATTATTATGTTCAGTTGCTTAACACATTGCTTGCTGTATCTGGAGCCAACCAACAAACATATTGTGAAAAAAGGACACCTTTTTTCTAATATTGGGCTGCCTAAGTCTGAATACATAGCATACAATGAGCCGTTTTTATTTTCCCTTTGACTTCAAGTGGGGAGTGCAGGTCCCAAGTTTATGTGAGAGCCCAAATGCAGGGTTATACCATATAAAACAGACAAGAAGAGAACAAGGTTTGAGAACCAAGTTAATATGACAGCTGAAAAATTAGAGAACACAGTTAAAGAAGAAAAATGTGAGTGGAGATGGAAGAGAACCAAGCTAAATGAGTTTAAACAAGTGCATTTATGTGCCATGCTTCATGCTGCTGTTTACTTGGTGGTGAGTTGTGTGTGGCTCATTCTCATTTAAAGGAAACTTTGAACCAGTCATTCAACAGTGCTGTTAAAGCGGTGTGAGAACTGTACTCTGGTGTTTGATCCTTGTGGTATTTTGACCCAAGCATATCACAAATATTTCATTAAGACCCCAGAACTGTGTTGAATTTTGGAGAAGGGGTAGAGTGTGTTGCCTGGTTGCCCACGTTTGGCACTTGGATATAGGGTGCGTATGGAATTAATACATATTTCAGTCTAAACCAAGTTCATCACCATGGAATATGTTCTATTCTATATCATATTTTGTGATGTGTTGGCTTCAATAATAATTGTTCATATTTCTAAGAGAGTAGATCTTTTGTCATCTCAAGTGTTCTCTTTTGAACATTTTTCAGACTGTTATTCTGGAATGAAGGTGTTGCTGTGGCAACAGACGGCCATTGCAGCTTGCAGTGTCATTGTGTTTGATTTTAATTTATGTTCAGCCACAGCTCATACAACGAATACATACTGGGTTCATTAGCCACTTTTAATGTATATCTAAGAGTGAACTTAGTGGCAAAACAAACAAACAAACAAACACAAAGTGAATACACTGAGCATAAAAATCTACAAAGTATTAATTACATTTTTACATTTACATTTACATTAATTACAACCTTGTTTACCTTCCACCATAATTGCTTCTAATCATTTTTTTGAGAAAACATACAGAACAATTGGGATTTTATTTATTTATTCTGATTGGCTCCTCAAATACTGCATGTGTGTCATTCAGAAAGCAGTCTCAAGTGAAGCACCTCTTATAAAATCAGTGAAGATGGAAAGTCTACACTGCAACTTCAAGTGTAGGGCTTTAAACGGTGGGTGAGCTGCACAAGTGGATAGAAACAGGAACTTATTTTATATCAGTAGGTCTGTACTGAATGAAGGTTTAGAGTTAAATTTATTGCATTTTTCCAGATTTTATGTCTGGAAAATGATTTCTAAATATGTCATTTTGTTGAAAAGAGGATGGTTTTAGGGGTTTAATCAATGTCTAAATGCAAACCTCAAGGGTATTCTATTAAAGCCCGCATACTTTGTTAAGTTTATGTACTACATAAAATATCATTTGATTTTTTTCTTTTCTTTTTCCCCCATATACATGGACAACATGGGGTCTTATAATGAATAGCTTAACTTACACAACCTGTTACTGTATTAGATGACTCACCATGGGTATGTGTGTGTGTGTGTATGCGTGTGTGTGATAATGGGAATATAATTTCTGTGATTGTATAGTTGATTATAGTCCTCATTTCAATATGGAGCTGGGTCCTTTGTGCCTTTCTCAAGTAACTCACTATCACTGTTTTAAATACTTCACCTAAATACTAAATCTGAGAGCAGAAAGTGATATGAAACCATGGCAACAACAGCTTATTCATTTCCATAAATCACCTGCACACTGCAAACCTTCAAGGAAATACAGACCTCAAACAACATGCAATTAAATCAATATCTGCACGTCTCCTGTGTCATGCTATTATAATTATTATTAGTATTATTACTATGCTAAATCTATTTTACAGTGTCTGCTGTAGGAGATGAGCAAATATAAAATGTTAAACTGTTACATAATTTGACATAATTAAGGTTTTTATTAAAATAAAGAATAAGGGATATTTAAAACCAGCTGATCATTGATCACAGAAATCTGGAAGTGGAGAGTGGACAAAGGAGGTCTCAGATGTAGGTCAGAGTCATGCCATGAAGAGATGCTAAACAAATATTAGAACAGTTTCACAGACAGCCAGAGTAGCGAGGCTAGAAGAGGATGTATTATTGTTATTATTATTATTAGTAGTAGTAGTAGTAGTATTAGTATTTAGCAACAATGTACTGTATCGTTTTATTTATTATGCTACATTACACCTATATAAGGCTGCCATGACAACAGTAAATCTACATAAACATCTACAAAACATAATCCAAAGAGCGTCAGTTGTTCTAACACTTAGCAGTGTGAAAGTGATTAAAGTAGATTCAAACTGACTGTTGTTGGAATAAGCCTTTATTAATGATTATGGAGGCTTAGGGCATGTATCATGACAGGCTTATGTTGCCATCTTGTTGCCACATAAATATTACCTGAAGAATTTGTTTTGGGGCTTTGTTTGTTTTTACAGTGGATGTTTGTGTATATTACATAACCTCAGATATGTGCAGAGTTTTCTAGAGTTATGGCATCTCACGTCACCTTAACTATGCCTGGTTTAAATGATTTAGCTTAAAACATATCCTTGTCAGTTACAGTTTTTTTTTTTTTTTTTTTTTTTTTTTTTTTAAAGACGCAAAAATCCGAGAAGCATTTTCTGGCAGCATTTTCACAGAGTTTCATTTTGATTTATGAGAGTAAGCGGCAAAAAACAAAGGATGACAGATGAGTCTTCAGTAACATCTTGAAGATCGCAAACTGCTAATTCCCATGACAATGATGACAGATATGCCAGGGAGCTATGTAGAAGTTTCAGTCAACTGATTCTTTTTCTTAAAGCAGCAATCAGTCATTTTCTACAGAGATTCTTCCTCACGTTATGAACCTAGAGGTCTGGATATATCAGAGATTCTGTAATAAATTTTAATTGTGGCTATAAACAGGTTTACTGAGGGACTACAATGCCTTTATCAAGCGCATTGCATTTGAATTATATAGAAAATAAAATGAAAAATATTAAGCATTCATTTTCAGAAAAGTTGTTTACTACTTTATGGTGATAGAAAACCCACAATACATAATGTTTCTCCCATTCCTTAGAGAAATCTCAAATGTGTGAGAGATCTAAATGTCTGAATGTGTTTTTTGTTTGTTTGTTTGTTTGTTTTTAGATTCTTTCTGTAACGACCAGGTATTTATCATTCACATTTATCAAATTCTTGACACTGTTCTTAGGAATGATAATCATCTCTGGCAGCTATTTTAGGCAGTTTGGAAGTGAATACAAAAAATGATTTACTTTGTTGCCTTGTTTTGAGATCGAGTTATCTGTGTGCCTGTCATTATTTGATTGTAGTGCATGTTTAGTTTTGTAAGCAGTTCAGTTATTTACTTGTTTGCTTTATGTTTCAAATCATGACCACAAGCTCAACAATCACCCACATAAAACCGGTTTGCTGAATTGGTTAATGGTCCTCAAAATTCAATATTATTTAAATTCAAATTATTTAAAAAATAGTGATCTAAGCTACTACTTAGATAATGAGTCATGATTTCTGGGTTTTTAGTTTGTTGGGTTCTCTAAACCAAGTAAAATGCATATGCATAGAGGTGTCTGCAAATGTTTCATCAACCCTAGTCTCTTGACAGTTTTTGTTGAGTTTCTAAGTGAAAACAAACCTTCGACATGAAAAAAAACCCCAAAAAAAAAAACTTTTTTCTACTAATTCTATTGATTTATACTAAACTGATATAGATAATGACATATAAAATAACTTTGGCCGTACACGCTCAGAAAAAAGGGACGGTAAAGGTACATTGGTGACTAAAGGTACAAACAGTGCAAAAGTACATCAATGTTTAAAAGTCCTTTTGTGTTCCCTAAAAGTACATTACATTCTCTTCTTCAGAAATAAGTTTTCATTATAGAACTGTGTTCAAAATGCAATATGTACGCATTAAAATATGCACAAATTTACCCACAACCATATGTAGGTTAAAAAAAAAAAAAAATGATGACAATGCTAGGACTCCCTCCATCCCACATAATGCCACAGTGCTGCAATGCAAACCTGGCCAAACTGAGCAGATTTTAGTATGAATTTGAACATATTTGACTAAAAGACCATTCCCAGGATTTGTATAATGTTAGCAAAATATAGTCTGTCCTTTATGAATGTACGGGTTACTTTGTGATGTATGTCTACTGTGAAAAATCACCCTTAACCCTGACCCTAAACTCTAAATCAGAAATGGGAGGATTTCTTTCACAGCAAAGCTAAAATAACCCAACAAGAATTTAGGCTATTTCTGTCATTCTTGGAGCGCATGACATGCACATGTTATGAAATTATCTGTGTACAATCTACAAACAGCTACAATGCTATTTTTCTGAGATCTTCTTGTCCTGGAATGCTGAGGACAAGTCATGTGAAACCAACAACAGCTTCTTTCCAACACTGCTGCTAACACAATGCCACAGGACAGCTCGACACAGTTGGAACACAACACCAAATGCACCCTCAACTCTGGCCAACACTGTGCTATGCATGGGTAGAGGGAGAGAGCCATCCCACCCACCCAGAGAGCAAGTCCAGTTGTGGTCTTCTGGATTCCTGGCCTCGAATAGCTAAAGCACCATTGGGAATCGAAGCAGTAATCTCCCAATAGACAACAGACCATTCAAGATTTAAAATGTCAATGAAACAGGATAACATAGATGACCACATGGATTTTGAAGGATACTTTGAACAGCAATTTGTTTACTTCATCGCTGTCCAAACAAAAACATGTATCTCAGAAATAGTAACTTTACAGGAGAAGGAAAAACCCTTCTTAACTTTAAATGTAAGTCAATATAAAAAGATGTTATTCCAAATAATTTTGGTGCTTATCTATTGGTCCATTCATCAGGAGACTTTCACACAATGAAAAGGACAACAGCTGTGTTCAAATGATGTGGTAAACCATAAATCAACAAAAAATTGAGATACGTGTTTTACTCAATGACTATCCGCTGCGTTCAGAGGGAATCAGCAAAATGCTAAACATTTTTTACTGTAAGGAATAATATTCATCACTCAATCATCTTCTGGACTCAATTACATTTTTGAAACAAACAATGTTGTCTCCTGAGATATAGAGTTACAGCTTGCTTGCACATTCCTATCTAATCAGCCCTGAGGTGCACACCACATAGTTATGCTAACCTCAGGCATGCTAACGATTGAAGGAATCAAGGCTAAGATGGGCACTGGGCATATTTTTCTATACTGGGTATTACCAGAGGTACTACTTTACTAAAACATCAAGCTGAAAAGGCCATGAGTGACACAACTAATAAAACCCATTTTACACTGACATTTGAGGAAATGAGGTGAAAGACTGACAAAAATAACACTATAGATTTCTTCAGCATTGTACAGGGATTAGCACATTAAAAGAACATGGGTTCATGATTATGTTAAAGCATTAAGGCCAAGAACTGCACTACAGTTGGGCTTTTTTACAGTTATACATATCTTTTTCATCCACATTCCACTGGAATGTATTTTTTATATTGCAATTCATAAAAAATGCAAAGAATTATTGAAAAATAAATAAAAAATATATAAAATAAAGTGAAAATAACAAGTGACATCATTATGTATCTCATTCTTTTGCTCTGCTGTGCCCTTCCACACACAATGCCCCCCACCCATCTCCTAACCCTACGCACATACACATACACACTCACACACACACACACTTTGGGAACCACTGCCTTAGTTGATCCAGGTCAAAATGTCACAGATGTGAGTGTGTAATGCACTTTAATGAACAGGCGACCTATCTGTCTTCCTGCCCTTTCTCCAGGGATTCTGGGTTGGTCTGGACCTACCCCAACCCTCATCAGAATGGATGTGTTCTACCACATTTTTTAATAACATAAAGGAAATGCAATTAATTCATTAATCTGTGCTGAAGAAATTATTATTGGCAGCTAAACTGGAAGGACTGGGTGATATTGTGTGACACAAACCAAATAAAAATCTATGAATACTTAAGTGTTCATTCAAAATGAAAATAAAGGCCAAAAATAAGCACCAGTATATCACATTGTTGAAGAAGAACTGTAGCTCAAAATAGGCAATGTTTCTTCTAGGGTTACAATTAAATGAAGACAGAAGGAGAAGATTAGATTTCAGGAAGAAGACAAGTCGAGAAGCCCACTGGCTTGGTGGCAGTAACTGTCCATATGTGACAACTACTGGACCAGATGTTTTGGTTCTGTTTGCCAGATGGCTGCACTCTGAAGAGGTCTTGGTAGGACGTGTGAGGGCAATGATAACATTGCACCATGTGGCTTCCCACAGTTGTTATACTAGATCTGCTGCTGCTGGTGTAATATATATATATATATATATATATATATATATATATATATATATATATATATATATATATATATTAATATATTTTTTTCTGGTGGAAAGGTTTGGACCATTTAGGAAGCAGATGAACAGTTGTGCTTTCTTTGATACGAAAGGAGTGGCGAAACTTTGGTGGACACATGTTAATCCAAGATTTCTTATAAATTCACGTTTGTTATTATATAATGGTTCGTCCTTTGCTGCTATAACAGCTTCTAAACAAGGGGTAGTTTATACACAGGTCAGTACCCATGTTGAATGATTAGTTCTGGATTATAAATACCACTCAACTCATCCTGAAAATTCTCACCAGTCGAATGATTGTAGGGCCACTGGCATTGTGCATATTAACCTAAGCTCACGTGTAGCTACTCCAGACTTAATTTCATTGCATTTTAAATGTATCAGCGTCAACAATAGATAAATGAATGCAGGAATGTCTACAGAGCTTTTCACATACAGTGTGTATGTTCTTCACTGAGGACAGACGGAGAGCTGAGAACCCCTGATGATGTGTTAGGGCAACAGGCAACTTGATACGAGCCATGACTTAGCACTCAACACACTTCATAACAATAGGGGTAAGTGGAGTGGAAGCAAAGAGCATGCTGGGTGGTATTTAAAAAGGGGGTCCTGGAATCAAGTTCATTCCGCAGACTAAGATAAGGAGCAGTTTGAAATGTGTAGTGGTACCACCACAGCTCTACACATGGCAGAAAGGGGTTTGATTCCAACTTCACACAACTCTGTCTCCATTTGCAAGCACCTATTGTAGTGCAATTTGGATGCAAGTTAAGTTATTGTTTAATACATGCAAAATTAAATTGGCCACATTATCTTTTTTTAATTATTCATTATAAAAATGACTATTAATGCCTCTAAAATAATTAAGCATACAATTAAAACCTAACTGTCTAAATTAAGCCTGCTCCTTTAGACACAGGTGTTAAAATATCCACACACAGCTCAATAATAAAACCAAAAATAAACTGGGTTGCTGTAGAACAAGTCACAATATGCAATGCCTATCATAGTCAACATGGGTATAAAGTCTCACAAAACTGGGCTGTGTAGCAATGGAACTGCATTTTCTCTCAAGCAATGGAGTCAATACCTGACCTCACTAAACCTTCTCAATGCTGCATGCCATTCAAATCCTGACAGAAGTGTTCCAACACCTAGTCTAAAACCTTCCCAGAAGATTAAAGGGGCTGTTAAAAGAGGGAACACGCGCTCTATCAGTATCCTTGATTTTCGATGTAATGTTAATGCTAATGTCTACAACCTACAAGTATGCGGTAGTTGGAAAAGTCCTTGAGGCAGGCCAGCTCATAACAGTTAAGAAAATCACTTCAGTTCACTTTTAGAAGACCACAGGGGCTCGCTAATAAAAACAGAACACAGGTCTGGACCTCTCCTGTGAGTCAAGGTTGTGTGGTTCCTTCCTCTGAGAGCTTTCTCTTGCTAATAAGTTGCCATAAAGCTGGGCTAATTAGCATGGCAGCATGCCTAGCATTCCGCTGCGTGCTTTGGTGCTTTACAGATGCGTGTTTGGTGGTTTGAAGTTTTCAGAGATGCCAATTACTGTTTATGGATGGCATCATGCATTCAGAGTTTCCATACGTTAAAACGGACCCTCCCTGTGCCTGCTTTTGTTGTTGGGAATATTACAGGAGCAGAAATTAGAGCCAAATGGTGTTTCCATGGTGAAGATATTTGGGGTGGGTGTGTGTTTGAGAAGGTAACACTGGAGAACAAAGGTAATTTTGAAAATTTGAATTAGTGAATTTAGCTTCTTTAAGTTGGACCTATTGTGAACATATTTGTATTTTGTTTGTGCAAGCAACAGTGTTGGGAGTAACACATTACAAATAATTACATTACGGTCATTTATAACTCACTGTTTGTTGTCTACATTGTGCACACACCAGCACCTTGCCACAGCCAGCTGCACCACTTGACATGTAACTCTGAATGTGACAAGGGTAACGTTAAGGGGGTTAGGCTACAGTGGCAGAGGAAGGAGAGGCTGGAGATTTTCTCATCATTCTGAATTTATTTCATGTAAAAACAAAAACACTACTTGTGCTGTATGTTATGCCCAAGCCAAAAGCAAAATGCCAAAGCATTGTGTCGAAACATTTCATTAGTGCATGCTAAAACATACCCCATGTCTAAAGACCCCTGTACTGAAGGAATGTGTGCCCAAATATCACCCGCAAAAAGTTAAACTTGATTTACATTACAGCAGCAGGAGTTATGATACATAGTCAAGGAAAAGTATGTCTATTCTAGAGTCGCCATCACTTAGACAAATATTGAACAAGATACCAGTCATAAATATATTCATTGCATAAATATGTCATGTTCAGAGCAAGAAAATACTACTGCTTTTCTTTCTTAAATAAACTACTAGAAGGACCAGCCTTGTAGTCTGCATCTGTCAGGTGTCAAATAAGTTTTAAAGTTTTGTTGTTCATTCATTCATTCATTCATTCATTATCTGTAACCACTTATCCAGTTCAGGGTCGCGGTGGGTCCAGATCCTGCCTGGAATCATTGGGCGCAAGGCGGGAATACACCCTGGAGGGGGCAAGTTTTGTTGTGCACTGTATAAATATAATTCATGATTTAAACATTCTTCTGTTTTTTGTTCCAACTGTCATTTTATTAAAAAAGACAATAAAACTAAAAATTAAGTCTTAATTCACTAACATAAATCAGCACCAAAAAATTGTCTAAAAATGTTCTCACTTGCCATTTTCAAACTAATTTTTATTTATTTATTTATTTATTTTTAAATAATATGGCATTTGTCATAGCTGTGGATTAAGTGCCTTATTTATGAGTAATTCAGCTGTGGATGTCGAGGGAGGAGAAAGAACTGATCCAGTATCTGATCTCAGTAATGTTTTTGTGGCTGAATACTGTCACATTCTCACAGAAATATTCCAAAACATAGTGTAAAGCCAATGCAAAATAGGAACAAATCCCCTGGTAAGGCATTTTCAGAGGCTGGACGTGGCTTACGGTGGGTCGAACAACACTTAAAAAACACAAGCGTCCTTCAAGTGGTCCTCAGTAAAGTCAATGGTTCTATTTAGATCCCCAAGTTCTGTATAGAACAATTGGAATTCATCAAAATGGTTCTTCAGATTGACAGAGAATTAGATTTGTATGTTTCTATATAGCACCTTATAGAAGACGGTCCTAGACTTCACCAAAAAAAATAAGGTTCTTCTATTGTTACCATGTCCAGCTTGTTACATTAGCAGAACCCTTTTTGTTGCTGTATAGAGGTATTTAAAAATAGCAGTGCTATAAAAAGATATATCCAATTTTCAGCGAATCAAAAGAACTATTTCATCTTTCAGCTGGTTTTATACAGAATTCTTGGTGTGAAATAGAACCACTGCCTTCAAGAAGCCTCTTTTGTACGACTGCACTCTCAGGATAAATTAAATAAAAAGTACAGGTACATTATTGGTCACCACAGGTGCAAACAGTGTAAATGTACCTTTAAAAGGTACAATGGTGGTTTTAAAGTCACGTTGAACAACTTTTTCTTAAAGGTACATTACATTCTCTCCTCCAGGAAGAGAGCTGGATATTTGCATTTCATTATAGAACTGTGTAAAATAAAAGAACATGATGTAAACCCTGGAGATTAAACGAGGCAAATTAAATCAACACCACCTTAAAATCTACAAGTACTGAAGAATATGGCACAATTATGTTTCCTAACTGAAGGCACTGATTATGTATCCTTGAAGGTTAGTCCTTGCGTAGCATTTTCCTGAACCTTGACCCCTCCCCTTTCTATGTAATTAGACTTCATTTAAATACCAAGGGAGAACAGTTAAAAACGATAATGAGCAACCACTTCTCCGGCTAAAGGAGCGCTCATTAACACGTGTAGGGAATACATGTTTATGTCCTTAGTTCCCTATTTACATAATATATAATTAAACTCAAGGTCACTAACTTTAAAAGGCCCAATTTTCTAAAGCTGTATTGCATGGGGTGCAGGTGGGAACATAGGCTGTTTATTCTTGGTTAACACACTTGACTGTTCTGTTCAGTAACTGAGCCTCTCCTAATTCTCCAGCTTCAGCATCAGAAGTAGGTTCTTCCACAGCTAGCTGTTAATGTGCAGTTAATACACTTCATTTAATAATAAGATCCATGACAGATACACACAGGGTCAGTGTGTGTGTTATGGGGTGATATATGGTGTGATGACAGGAGGGCAGCAGTGGTATTGACACTGGATTGCACCTGCAAAAAAAAATAAAATAAAATAAAAAAATAAAAAAAAAAAAACAGGTGCATTTGACTCTAAATTAAGCAAAGATTACTTTCAGCTGAAGACAAATTATTAAATATAGAGCAAGTGGATCAGACACAACAGTGATGCTAGAGTTTATACACACTGTGTCCAGTCCCTGCCCACTCTGTTTGACACACTTACCTTGTTGGTCTGCCATGTAGATGTAAAATCAGAGACAGTAGTCCCTACTTTCACCAACACAACACACATTAACACACTACCACCACATTAGTACCGCTGTCGCACTCCGAACAATCCACCAGCCAAAAAAATACCTGCTCAGACATAGATGGACCACAGTCTGTTACTGTATACCTAAATGTGCTTGTGTATGGAAAATGGACAATGAATATAGAAACAGATGGAGATGGCAGCGACCATATATGTTAAACTAACACCATGCAGGTATTTCAGTCTTATCGGCAGCTTCTCACTTGTTCTTTATTAGCGCGTGTTTACAGAATAAATGAGGTTTGCCCTTTAGGTTGATTTTATTGTTACCTTGGCTAGGTTAATGTAGAACTGGGGGGCAATCCAACGGCGCCATAAATAACAATCTTATGCTTGCATGCTCACACCCACTCTGTCTTTTTGCCTGGTCACACGCACACACACACACACAAATATGCACACACACAAACACAGAATTAACGATGCAGGCAAGAGGTATGCATACAAAAATCCTGGAGAACAATAAGGCTGCAAAACAAAATGCTACAAACCACATCACTAAGGTTTATGCACACCCACGCATTCATACACACATACGTACACACACGCACACACACATAACGAAGGTTAGCCAAGGACTGCCAGGCTTCTTTATCTGATTTTATGCTGCAATTTCTGTCACCTGTGCTTTTGATTTGGCGTTTCTGAACTGTGTATTCCAAGTGGAGGAAGCCGGGAAATAGATAATGTTCCAGCCTGACACACACACACACAGCATTGGCTATAATGGCTATAGAAAATGAAGTAGATTTATCTTTACATCAAAGCCTCAGAGATTCAAGCTGACTCATCGTCCATTGCCAATGAAAATGCACTTCCATCTCAACCAGCATTTACTTTCACACACACACACACACAAACACACACAAACACACACAAACACAGAAATTAATGTGCTGTGGGACCGTGACTTTGGGTGAATCCCAACTCACACCTAAGCCCTACCCCTTAGCCCTGTCACTCTGTTTTGCCTGGAGGTAGGGTGTCTCAATTCTTGTTGGGAAAGAAGGGTAGGGCTATACGCCTTGAAATGGAGATTTTTCAGGGGCGCACTTCAAACATTACTTTAATTCACAACAAGCATAAACTACCGCTAGCAGTAGCCCAATGTCTCAGAATTTCCAGTTCCACTGAAAGTTTTTGAACAAAAAGCCCTGAATAAGCAACCAAAATCAGCTCAAAGATTTCACAGAGAGTTAGGTGTGGGTGATAATATATGACTGTGGAATCCTTTTGAAGACATGATGCCTTAAACTGAACTATGTTTAAGTCCAGAAGCTCTGATATTATGGCAGACTGGCAGCAGTGTGCAGCTGCTTTTTTGTATTCTGATGATGTAACAGGCTCTTAAAGGGCCAGGTCGTGGTCCCCATAAGCAATACAAGTCCTACATTATGAGTGTGTAAACACGTGATAGTCCCCAACATGTCATACCAAGATTGTATTTAGTAACTAAGTTTCTTTGGAAGTCAGTGTGAAAATATTTTATTACATATAATTCTGTATTTCCTATTGGATCATTCATCATTCTTTTTTAACACAATGTGAAGGACAGCTGCTGTTTTCAAATGATGTAGTAAAGTAAATATCCCCCCCAAAAAATTGTCTTGTTTTAATTGTCTTTTAATTGTTTTGTGTAAACCAGCAGCATTGTTGTTTTCTTTTTGGTCTATTTCCTTTTGTTTTAGTAACTGCTTCATGACAAGCTCCACATCCGATGGAAGGACTGTCAGAAACCATTGTAGACATTTTCAGACCTAAAGTGTACATGATGGAGGTTGATTACATTTTGAACATTTTGTTTACAGGTTGAAACATGAAAGCTATAAAAGGTTGCCATGGACCCAGTCTTCTATATATTTTAATCTTGAAAGTCCTGCTTTATATATTTAATCTTCTATATATATATAGTCTTCTATATAGTTTAATCTTGAACACCATTTTTGGAAACTCCTGTACTCTGTACTCTCTTCACTCTCTGAGTATAGTGGGGTTAAACTGAGGTAGGTATGAAGCTCACTTTAAAGAAGCAGAT
Organism: Hoplias malabaricus; assembly: GCF_029633855.1. Taxonomy (NCBI): domain Eukaryota; kingdom Metazoa; phylum Chordata; class Actinopteri; order Characiformes; family Erythrinidae; genus Hoplias; species Hoplias malabaricus. The sequence continues at coordinate 30,480,022 of NC_089801.1, read as the reverse complement.
TAGAAACAGATGGGGCTCACGTCATGCCTTTAGCAGTGGACTGACAAAGAAATGAATGAATTTATGGTGTTATCTCTTCATCCAGACAGGGCTAAAAGCTGGAGGGGCGAGCTCATGCAGGCATGATAAGATTTGATATGATATAGCTCTATATTTCTATCTTCTTTAATCATGACAGAGTGAGACACAGGCCATAGAGACTAGCTATGAGTCACGAGTCAGAGAGAGAGAGAGAGAGAGAGAGAGAGATATGGAACATGATCCAAAAATGAATCCATTGGTATACATCCTTTACAAATATAATTAGAATCTGTTTTGGAAAGCATGAATTGAAATGGGACCCTCAGCTCTTCATCACCATGCCCCATGCCAAGTGTGGGCTAGAAGCTTATGAAGCCCTGGGCTGTGCCGACTGAGCATTGAAACACGGTCCAGTTTTTGGTGTTTGTGATGCAGAGTGAATTATCCATGACCACAAGATATTTTAAGGCAGAATACAATCAAATCCTAATAGAAATGTTCCAACATCTTACATAAAGTGATCCCAGAGGAGTACAAATTACTATTTCTAATTTTCCTGTTCATTGCTTGAGTGCACACTAAAAATGATGATGCCTTTACCTCAGATATGTGCATCATGGCATTCAAGGTTGAGTCAAAGTGAAGGTGTGAATCATTGGTGATTTGTGAATCATTTCTGGGTGAGCCATATTGTTCAAGTCACTTTTGAGTTGTGAATCATTTAAAGTGGAGTCAGAACGGAGTCATGAGTCATTTAAAGGCATTCGAGTCAACTTGTGAGTCATTTTAAAGTGAATCAGTGTTGAGTTGTGAGTCATTTTAAGGTGAGCTATTGTTGAGTCATGATGTATTTAAAAGTCGTGAGTCATTTAAAAGCCTATCCATGTTCATTCATGAGCAATTTTAAAGCCATATAACTTAAGTTGTGAGTCATTTAAAAACGAATCAGTGTTAAGGCAGGATTCATTTAAATGGGAGTCATTAAAATGGAGAGAGTTGTTCGAGACTTAAAAATGAGTCAGGGTTTAAAGACCAATCAGAGTCAAGTTGTGAGTCATTTAAAGGTCAGTTACATTTAAGACATGAGTTGTTAAAAGGTCAGTCTGTGCTGAGTCATAATTCTTTTTTTTCTTTCTTTTTTTAAGTTAGATTTGAATCATGAATCATTATTCATTTTAAGGGTAATCAGATTTCAAACTGATTCATTCATCTTGTATCTGGGTGCAGCTCCCTTAACTTCACTGCCACTTTATCCTGAGGGTAGCAGTAGGCCCAGAGATCTGAAATCATTGGACACAAGACACGAGCACACACTGGACAGGACGCCCGTTCATCACAGGACATGAGTCACTACACCTGTGAACAGTTTCACCCAGCCACTCCTTGTACCAAAATGAGTACGTACACACACACACCCACACAAACAAAAATAATAGTGAATTCATTAAATTATTCACGAACATCCTGATATACCCCACCATGCAGTGAATCAGTGCGATGCTATTCACATTCACATGTTCCACACAAAGCTTCAAAGCCCTGAAACAACATTTTCTTTCTGCTAATATGAATGGCATTACCCATACAGCAATATAGATGTAATATAGAAATGCTCATTCGCAGGGGGAAGGAAAACACAACAGCATTTCTGAGTAATAGAAAAATCAGGGAAGCGTGAAGGTAGGACATTGTGTACGACTGACAATTACAAGAAAATGGACGACGAGGCGGTGACAGTAGAGAGAGGATACAGAGCCTTAGGAGCAATACAATATGAAAGGTGGACAGAAAATGACTGAATACGAGTTGTAGTGAGGGGCAGATCAGGTGTTTCTGGGTTTCTGAATATGAGTGTGTATGTATGTATGTGTGTGTGTGTGAGAGAAAGAGAGAGCAAGAGACGGAGAGTGGCTCTATATGAGTGCCGTGCTGACAGCCCTAATTAGGTTCCAGTGCGTCTGAGGGCCTTTTGAAGCCAGACGGCTCATATTTCTCGCCCCAATATAAAAGCGCGCCCAATTACTGCCCTTTTCCACATGTCATCTCAGCCATGTATGAAGGTGAAAACACACAGTGGGCTTTGTTACCATGTTTTCAGCTGCCAAGGGCACCCTGGGATACACACGTGACAATCATAGCTTAGTCAAAACATAATCATACCACAGTCACAACATATCAATATCAAGTTTATAGCATTATGTCATTTAGCTTTTGTTGTCTACATTTGTGTAACTCGGCTACATTAATTTCAGAACTCTCATAGCATCCAAACAGCTCTTATCGTACATAACATGTATGTTTAACATTAGAGGGAGTATGTTATCGCGAAATAACAGCACGGCTTGAGCCGAAGGCTTGCTGTAGTCCATCTCAGCCATGCTATTATCTCGCAATAACATGACCTTGATTGTCACTTATATAGAACATTTTGTGTAATAAATTATGAAATAAATAAACAGCTGTGAAAGTGGCGTCAAATGTATTTATGAATTTGTAAATCCTTCCGCCAAAATATAGTTCCGCAACAAGTAGCTTGTCGAAGTAAACTCTTCTGCACTGCACTCACGGCCCAGACTGGATCAGCCTTAGCTCACCAACACCTCACTACTGTATCACTAACCTGCCGAGTAAACTACCCACACTGCTAATCTGCTGAAAAATCTGCTCTTTTTTTAATGGTGAAAAATGTAATAAGGACAGCTGCAGCATAAAGAAAGTTGTCAGTGGAGTGATACAGTGGTTGTGGAAAAACTGCTGTTTTTACAAAACATCAGCACGGTTAGAACTTCTCAACCAATCAGAGTGCGTGACTGGAACTAACTGCTTTATAATACTGGATAAAGAATGGCTATTCCACTATTCCAGAAAACAGAGTCCCACTGCTCTACTCCTTCCCTGCAGATGATTCACTGCCCCACTGCACCACACATGAGCTGCTAAAAGGTCTGTGGGTATACCATGTTTTGGAAAACTCCATCTGCAGTCATTTTAATGTAGTCTGGATGCAGGGTTTTCATCACTGGGTTAGGGTTAGGAAGTATGTAAAAGGTTTTTCACAATTGTCTCCCTGAGAAACTCCCTTCCTAACATTGATTTCCCGAGTGTAATGCAATGGAAGGCAGTGTCTTTATCAGGGTGCATGAGGTAAGCATAGTGCTAACTCTGATTGGTTCTGTCTGTTGTCACATCAAATAATCCACATTTAGTCCTGCCCACTAAACATCTATCCGAAAAAATTCCAGAAAAATATTCAATAACTCAGCTAATATAAAAACCTAGGTTATTCGCAGAGCACATTCAACCATGGTTAAAAGATACATATGACAATGGGTGGACAGCGGCTTCAATGTGTTGTATTCACAGTGAACACGCTGTAACAATTTTACCCATTAACACTAATGAAAAGTAACATAAAGAGTGATTTTGAAGGAACCACAAATCAGGAGGTTCTAGGGTTGTGTCCTTGAAAAGGAATCTGACAACCACTTTCCATTAAATTATGGTCATAAAGGACCACAGAATCCTTCGGTAGCATGACATACAGGCAGCAGTAATTGTTAAAGTGTATAGGTAAAGCCTTTTATGTTCCTGCCATCTGTGTACAGCTTCATTTAGTACCAGATTTTATGAGTGAGGTGTTAGAGGGCACTTACACCAATCTGGTCTGATTACGGCCATGTTTTCTCCACCCTTCAGGAACACAAATAAAGGCCATTTTCCTTCCCCAGCGGAAAGCTATTGTTTCCTCAGTGACTCGCTGGTGTATTATATGAAGAAATGAGCATCCTGATACTGATGCAATGACTCTGCAATATGCACTCAATGTACAACCAGTAGAAGTCATTAATTTACAGCAATGTTTGGGCTGTTTTTGCACTTACGCCAAGTGTAGCTTTGGTTTCCAACGTTGATTTATATAGTTTTGCACAGGAGCTATGGCGTTAATGTAGTTAACAACTAATCAGACATATTATCTCTGGTTAGCATTTGATAAAGTGTGTCAGCATTCTCAAACACATGCTTTAAAAAAAATAGAACGGAACCCAGAACAGTACATACATCAGGGGCTATCTTTCCAAACCTTCTATTTAACAGAAAATATTATTAAGTAAATATATAGACATACATATTTCATAAGGCTTCCGATTTCTGGCCCATGATGAATTTACCCTTAATCTAACCTACCCCTCGTTTTTGAGTGTTATCTTGTGACTTGGAACTGAGTTACAAGGTGTAGTGGTTCAAATCTTCCTCGACAAAATAAGATGACCCTTCAAGAGTCTGATATGTCATCAGAAGACACACGCACACACACAAGAAAAAAAAAAATAAACAGAGATTCAGTGGTGATCTGTTGCCAGTCTGAAGTGATATCATAGGTTCTAGACTCTAATGTAAATTTAGTCATCATGCCTATAAAAGCATTCTGTGGTCATATAAAATCACCCATTCTGAATTCTCTGTGATAGAAAGTTGCTTATTCAATGGCTTTTTGTTCGAAACTTCCAATTTCACCTTAAATGCTGAGGTAGCCAAAGGCATTAGAACGTAACTTCTTGTGCCTCCATCTTGTCGCTGATTCACAAGGAATTCATAGCCCTTCAACTGAAGTGTGCCCATGAACAATCTCAGTTTCAAGGGGTTTAGCCCTTCCCCTTTGCCCTACCTCTCTTTCCCAACAAAAACTGAGACACCCAATGGAATTCATTCTTAGATGTTATGACACGTTCAGCTCTACAGATCCAATTAATCCCAGTTACTCTAGGTCTAATTTCAGTATTTTGATGATTGTCTTATTTGTTGTCCCTTTCCTTTTCTGAATAACACCTTGACAGTTCCATGTGTTTTCAGACCCATAGCATTGAGTTAGCCTCTCACAGTGGAAGGATGGACAGAAACACTTTTGGAGCAGAGATGAAAGTTTTAAGTATTGTTTATATAATGGTAAGATCATCTAATTCAAATAGATTTTGGGGAAGTAGGAGGATTGGTTGGTTGGATTGACAAGCTGTAAGCTTCCAATGCTTTTTAGCACAATTTGCCTCAAAGCCATTAGAACGGAAATAAGAAGCAGGATTAAAATGTATCGGTGATTCACTATATTTTATAAAGGGTTTAAAATTTGATTTTTGGATCAAACCTTCCCTTCAAGCAATGTGTGTTTGACACTTAGTCAGTTCTGAAGTCAATAGTTCCAGCATTTTGTTATTGCCTGAGGTTCTTGTCGCTCAGGCCTCATGGAGATGTGCCAGAATATGAAAGTGATACTGTACTCTGGCCTGAACTGGAACTGGTCAGAGATATGAGCTGTGTATTGTGATCAAAATCGACCAAAAACTGCTGGACTGACTGGAGGCTTGTCCTCATTCCGTCACAGCTAATGTATACACTGCCTGTCACAAGTGGATGGGCACCTAGATTTCAATATTTGAGTATATATTCTTTTTCTGCTTGTAGTTTATTTCCATGTAAATTCATTCCTTTATTCATGGTTCGTTCATTCATTGTCTGTAACCGCTTATCTAGTTCGGTGTCATGGTGGGTCTGGAGATTAACCAGAATCACTGGGCACAAGGGAACACACCCAGGAGGGGGCACAAGTCCTTTGCAGGGCAATACACACACACACACACACACAAATTCACTTACACCATGAACACTTTTGAATCACCAATCCCCCTACCAACATGTGTTTTTGGACTGTGCAATGAAAATGGAGCACCCAGACGAAACCCAAGGGGACACAGGGAGAACTCCTCACAGACAATAATCAGGAGCAGGACATGAACCCACAACCCCATGACCCTATATATATATATATATATATATATAAAATATACACATTTTTTTAACGAGCCAAAAAAAATGCCTTCAGTGTACTTTTTTAATATTATTTTTTTTGTTTAATATTCATTTAAATATAATTTTAATCACATTCTGGATTCTTTTGTTATTTAGTTTAATTTTCATTATTATTTTGATATTGCAGGGTTTGCTCTTTTCACATTCAGATCTGTTATTTTACTTCCAGGTCATATTTTTTTTCAGTTGGTGTGAGAGGTGTGGCATTAACGGAGGGGGCGTGAAGTGGGGATATCTGTGTGTATGAGAAACATCACTATCCCCCAAATGCACTTTGGGATTAATGGAATGATATTACTCTGCTCTCATCCTGCCTCCTGCCTTGCGAGGACTCACTCTATGTCAGAGCTGATAATGGTTCTGTCTTGTATATATATATTTATATGTGTGTGTGTGTGTGTGTGTGTGTGTTTGTATGAGTCTATGATTGACACCCCCCTGACTAACAGGGCCAAGTGGGCTGCCCTCTCCCCTCTCTCTCTCTCCTCCAGGCTGCGATGGCCTCATTAAGCCGTGCTGCTGTGACAGGCCTAGAGGAGATCTACAGCTTCAGCTCCAGATTTATGGAGCTGCAGAAAGACCCTAAAGCATCTGGGGGGAAAGAGAGAGGGAAAGAGATAGAATGAGAGAGAGAGAGAGAGAGAGAGAGAGAGAGAGAGAGAGAGAATGAAGGAAGAGCTAAAGTAAGAGTATGAAGGAAAGTGACACAGAAGAAAGAAGAAATGAGAAAGAGGCAGAAACAGAAGGGGGAGAGGATGAGAAAATGAGAGAGAGAGAGAGAGAGAGAGAGAGAGAGAGAGAGAGTAAGAAAAAGAGAGCAAGAGAATAAGAGAGGGAGTGAGCCAGGTTACATTAATTATAAAAAAAGTTCAGGTGAAGGAACCAAAAGATCCTTCAACTAGTGTTTCATGGAATTCCCAATTATAAAATGATGGATTGTAGAAGTGACAGAGCAGAGGAGGAGACAGGAAAAGAGAACAGAACAATGGTAAGCAAAGTAGAGGACAGAGAAAAGGGTGAATAAGGAAAGATAAGGACATCGAGGTTGACCAGGATGTAGTCAGTCAAACTCACAGACAAGTTACAATCTTAAAAATAAAGCAGTTCCTGGCTTGCTTGTAGAGCTGTAGGTACTGAAACAGAACCTTGTTATGTCTGTGTTTCACAGATGTAAAGTTGTACTGTTATTAGCCATTGAAATCTAATTAATGGTCAATGCACCCTCTTGTGGAGAACATTCAGACTGCTAAACATGAGTGTGTAATCAATTATAGTTTTTTAAAACAGCTGACGAATAAATGACGAATATTAAAGCAGTAGGTTTTCCTGTGTCTGTGTGTGTGTGTGTGTGTGTTTGGTGGCCGGGGAGGATCCTGTTATTTTAAGATTAATCGTACAAGTGAAGAATCCAGAAAATCCCTCAGCGAGCATTTGTAAGATTTCCCAATTATAAAATGATTGACTGAAGAAACGACAGATGAGAAGAAAGAAAAACAGAAAAGAAGGAGTGGTCAGCGGTGCAAAGTGTAGTAAGGGCATTGACAATGAGCAATAACTAGACACTATTCTGGCCTGGAGCAAAGGAACCATCCAATTGAGTGAAAGACAAGCTGAAAATGAGTCCAAAAGCTTTGGACAGGTTCATGATCTCATTTTTAGTGTCTCATATATGTGTGTGTGAGTGTGTTGAGGCTTGAGAGTCATGCATGTTTGTGCATGTGCCTGACTGATGAAGTGAGAGAAGAGTGAGGGGTCAACATTAATAAGGAAATGCCAAGACACCACTCTATCAACAGTACACATGCAGATACAATTCATAGGCCACAATACCTGCATACTGTGGTCTCCTGCATACAAAATGGCTGTTTGTATAGGGATTACATAGTAAGTACATAGGAATGACAAAGGAAGGCACTGTTTTATTTGTCGGTCTCTTTATTTATTTATTTTTTTGTATTTGTCTGTCAAGTCTTAGCTCCTCCCCATTAATCACTTCAAAATATTATTCACTACAGTATACCTCTCTTATCCACCAAACTGTACAAGATTAAATCTGTTGTTTTTAGACATTATTATTTACACTATTCCACTATATACATAACAAACTTCATTCCCAGGACTTGAAAATTGTAAAAATTGGGAACAAATAAGATATGAATATCTGGCAACCCTGTATGAAATAGTAGCCTATCTTGAAACCTAAACTTAAACCTAAACCTAAACCTAACAAGGGTCCTCTTAATGAAGACAAATTATAAGCACAAACTATGATGAAGCGAAGTGTCCTCAATGTAAAAACAACATTTCAGTAGATATACTATTTTAGTGGTATATATACGCATTTTAGACATGATGCCAAGTTTTATGAATTAAAATACATTATATATACCAAACTATACAAGACTGAAAGTTTGGTTTCCAAATAGTATTCCACGCCTGTATACACCAAACTATATAAGACGCATGGTACTGTTTTCAGTGTTATCCACTACATTACACTCCACCCAATACACACCAAAATATACAAGACTCAGGGTGTTCTTTCCTAGTGTTAGCCACTAAACCACACCGCCCAATATAAGACTCATGGTGTTGTTTCCATCACTGGGCCACAGATTGTCACAGGCCATGGGTTGTTTAGTACAAGGCATTTATCATCAACTGCTGAACTTTACGCTTTTTAAATATTACCATTGTTATCTTTAAAGTTGTATTTTCCATAAGGCTTATTAAATATTTAAATTAAAACACAGTAAAGGCAGTAGCTATGTGATTATTAACTGTACTGTCTCTGGTGAAGACACATCCAACTAAAATTGCTACAAAGTCCCTGAATATGCTATCACATTTCTGTCTGGATTTGCACAATGCACTATTATTTGAGCTCTTACAGGGTTCCATTGCTCTTGGGCAAAATAACCATGTGCTCGCTCAGATTTGCAGATTTGTACAGAATGCACTCAAACATTCATTGCATGATTCCTAATATTTCCATTATTTAGATTTCACTACTCAGGTTTGTTCTGTGTGCTCATAAACCCTATCGTGCTCTCACTTGGATATTCAGCACCATTAATATGGGTTAATATTAAATGTGTCAATACTGAGTGATGCTGAGGAGGTGGGTATGTTCACCACATGCTTGGCAACCACTGAAAATGAGATGGGCAGTAACACTTTCACAGTTATGGATTTATGGAATTGATATTTTACTGTGTTGTTTATTTGAATGTAGTGTTGTTCTCAGTGTGAGAGCTTATATCTTGAAGTATTTTACTTATCGTGTTAATATCTAGAACTACAAGAAAACAAACCCCCATTGGGTGAAGATTAAAAGGATATTTTTTCCTCAAACCCATTTAGCCAGATGTAAAAAAAAAAAAACTGTTATGTTTTACCTCATGTTTAGTTGTGCCTCACAATCTGTTAATATGAGAACTGTGGAGGAATAGAGGCCCACTGCACATCACTTCAAACAGTTCAAGCTAACACACTCACCACGGAGAAAGCGATAAAATCTCCCAGGGGTGATCCTGGGAACAGACTTTTACAATGTGAATGTTACTGAATATAGGCCTGTACTTTGAACACAGTGCCGCCCATATGGCCTTCATTAAGAACTGTACATAGAGCCTGCTTTAGAAAATGTACAACAATTTATGTAACAATGATGTTATTATACTGTTATAACAAATATTAGAGCAAAGCTCTGAGTAAATACTGAGTGTATACACCTGATGAAGCAACATTTCGTCTAAAACATAGTCCTCTTCTGCTGCAGCAATAGCTTCTACACTCTTGGGAATGCTTTAGTCTAGATGTTAGAACAGTGCTTTGAGTATCTGAATGTCTTATTGATGTTGAATATATGAGAGAAAAAGAGAGAGAGAGAGAATGTGTGAGTGTGTGTTGCCCCTTGATTGACTTGCGCCCCCTCCAGGGTGTATTCCTGCCTTGCGCCCAATGATTCCAGGTAGGCTCTGGACCCACCGCGACCCTGAACTGGATAAGGGTTACAGATAATGAATAAATGAATGAATGAATGAATGAAAGTGTGTGTGAGAGAGAGACGTGATTTCCTACACTGAAAACACTGAGAGAAAGAACTTCATCTCCTGAGTCTTCATGGATACGAATCACAGTCATGCATTAAACACTAGGTCTAAGAGCCAATACAAACTCATACTCAGAACTGGACTTCATCTGAGAGTTCATTCAGTCTCTCCTGACCACTGCTCAGTCGCACAGCACATGCATCAATAATCCATAACATGAAAACAACCTTGTATTTACACTTATTGTCCATTTTATCAGCTCCACTGGCCATACACAGGTGACCTTTGTAGTTTTTCAATTACACATTATAGTCCATCTGTTACCCCCTTCTACAATGGTCAGGACCACCAGCAGAATCATTATCTTCAGATCAGTGCATTTCTACACCTTTAAAATGCAGTACATATTTTTAAAAAATGGCAAAGTTTCCATCCAGATTTGCTTTGAATTACAAACAGGCGAGGGTATAAAGGCTCTAGGACCCTGGGGACTGTTGCCAGGCTTTACTAGTGCAGTTTTAATGGTTTTGGCCCTCTGTCTCCAGGTACTTGATGAATGCACTAGCGGTGTAGAGGAAAAAGCTGTTTGCAGCCACCTGTATTACATAAAACCGTTAGAAAACACAGCCCTGAACTGTTTTCCCTCTTGTTACAGAAGTGAGGATGACTCATGCTCTATAGAGGCTCTATAGAGTTTCCAGAACCTCACTGGTCTTTCCACAATAAAACTGACCAAAACACTCACACACACACTCTCTCAGAGCTGTTTCCTAATCTCATGTTTACTGCTTCAGAGCTGAATGTCATAAGCTGCTAAACCCCAAACCCACAAAGTACTAAAATTAGCTTAGTACACACACACACACACACACACACACACACACACGAGTAATTGTATCGGGTTCTCACATAATAGTATCTGTATCCCAGCTCCAATATCTACCGCTTATTACAAACTCCAATTACAAAAATGTAGGGATGCTGTGCAAAATGTAAATGAAAACAAAATACAATTATGTGCAAATCATTTAAACTATGTATCCAATGAAAAATGGTACATTGAAACTGAGAAAGTTGTTTTTTGGCAAAATATTGCACATTTTGGAGGTGACTGCTTAACCTGAGATGAAGGACAAAGTCATTAAACGGTTCATGGACATTGCCCTGGAGCTAGAGGACACTGTCTAGAAAGTTCTGGGTAAAACATCTGGACATGGACATCTGGACATGTAATAAAGCTTAAAATTTAAACATGTAAACAATAGTTTGTTTTTTATATGTTAATGGAGTTTATAACATAATCATTAATTAAAGGACACTAAAATATTCCAGCTGATTGCTATGGTCTTGCTTCTGTGTGTAAGCTGTTCCAGGTGGTTGCTATGAGAACCAATAAGAGGTTGTTACATGATTTAAAATTTGTTGTTACATTTATGAAATGGTTGCAAAGATGTTGCTAATTGCTTCCTATGGTACTTTAGATAGCTGCTATGGTGTAGCTTACTGGCTGCTACAGAGTAGAAGGATGTTACAAAATGGCTGCCACCCTGAATAGCACACTACACAGCAAGGGTGTGGATAGAAACTGCACCCAACTCCAAATTAACATCAGTCATTTTGTAGAGTCGCTTAATTCTACTGGACAAATAGAACATAGTTTACAAAATGGCTGCCTTTGGAGACTTAAACATTACCAATACAAATTCAGACTTGTTTGTGTACTGTGAATGAGTTGTGCACTGCAACATTATGTGTCAAACATTTCACCAGTCAGTCCCTATGAGACAGAAAATCATTTTGAATGGTCCCTGCTGGGCCACCATATATCAAATCTCTTAGAAAATCATGGGCACACTTTTTGGGTGTAGACCCTAACACTCTGCAAAATGTTGAGGTTGTAGCTTGACAGTTGTAGGTGGAGTTAGAGATTAAAACAGATACACCTTCCCACAGAAGTCTGACCACGTTGGGTGTGCTGATAAACCAGCACTAGACCAGCATGAACAGGCTTAGACTAGTTGGACTATATGTCCAGTCCACAGTGTAAACCGGCTCTGTCCAGCACAGAACTCAAACTGGCACAGTATTATATTGTAAACAAACAGTTATTGAATATAAAATTTACATATGTCAAAAAAAGCATTTATATTTAATTTCCCTTATATGTTGCAACTGTATATTTCACAGTGAAATTCCGGCTTGCACTCATACTCCCAGGTTGGTGACACTGTGTGACAGTGTTATCTAATGAGTGGAATTAATGATAGTGATGAGTGAATGTGTGAGAACATTTAGGAAAGGCTTGGATACAAAACTATTAAGAATTATCTGTTAAAATAATGTTGACTTTCACAGCAATGTAGGATGTATCGTGCATGTCAGCTCACTAGGAATTGAAATACAGCCATAATTCTTCAGTTTTTTCCAGAATGAAAGACTTGGCAGAAGTGTTGAGGCATTTTGGAGAGTGATCATATAATACAGTTCTTGAACTTCAATAAACAGACCAAAGCAAATACAATTTCACCCTCTTTCTGTTAGCTTTGAGGTGCCTTTACATGGATTAAAATCCTAATGCTCAATAAACCTCCTCCACCAAGATAAAACCAAAACCATAACACCAGGATAGAAGTGCTATTTGTGCAAGAATGAAAGCCTAAATCCTCAGTCAAGAGCTGTTACTAAAACATGAAGGAGGGGAATCCTGCAGGTGTGGTCTTACAATGTTTTCATTGTTTGGAGGAGTCCTGTGTGGATGCACCACTTGTTGAATGTGATTACTGGGGCTTTACGAACTTGAAGCAATGCTTTGGCCAAGTGTAGTCAATCAGCCAAGACATGTTTTGGTGTGTGAGGATTTTTTCTTTCATATTTCACTGGAGATATGAGGTTAAGGTTGCTAACATCAAGCTCTAGATTAGTGTTGCTGCACACTGTGTACCTGAAGCTTTACAGACTAGCCAGTCAGTGTTAAGATATTAACAGCAGGTGGGAAATATTTACACATGTAGTTAAGTAAGGTACTTATTTAGCTATAGCTTAATTAATTTGTTCATTCATTAATTCATCCATCCGCTCATTCATTCACCTTTTATAACCCCTCCATCCCGATCAAGGTTACATTGGGTCCGCTATATGCTACAAAAAAAAAAAAAAAAAAAAAAAAAAAAAAACTACCAAAAAGGAAAAAAAAGGAAAATATCTTTGTACATAGATATGGTGCTGTATTCTGAAAGTAAACGGATAGTTTATTTTATAGAGGTAACAGTTCCATTTGAGAATGCAGTTCATGAAGCATTTGAAAAGAAGAAGCTGAAGTATGAGGTGAGGCAACGCAGGTGACAGGCATGTAAGACTGGTGGAGATAGGTGTTAGGGGATTTGTAACCAAGTCTACCACATCTCTGCTTGTGCAGTTCAGCATTAGGGGCCGGAAAATAAGTGCAGTTGTCAGAAACAGCTGAAAGGTCTAGTCAGTGGTTGTGGATAAGAAGAGCACTGATTACTTGGAGAATTGCACTGTAGAGGTTCTACTGGGACTGCTGGCGATGTAGCACGTAAAGATCACATGGAACTGGTGGCACTGAGCATGCATTAACAGTGCCAGTGGGGCTAGGTACAGTCTTAGTCACCAGAGGGGCCAATGTGGATTTACGGCTGTTGATAGTAAAGGGTAAGGTAGGATTGTAAAGCTGGCTTGAAGGGGGTGGGTCTAGGATGCTAGACTTCACTGTTGAGCCTTCTGGAGGTGCTGTGGGCTTAATTCAGTGAAACACTGATGAGGGGAGGTGCCTACCTGATGACACCTGTGAAGAGCTTGTGATGCAGTGGGTGGTTTGGGTACTAATGTGATGGGCTCACTGAGTAACCGTTGATGTTAAGGGTAGCTGGTTGCTGATCGGCTCATAAACAGCCAAAGCAACAATAGGGTGTAGCTGTAGGATTGGAACAATATAAATTGTGTGGCTGCAGGTAGGAAGAGAGTGAGGTGGGCCCTAAGTGAAGCTCTAATGGATTGGCATAGGATATTTTACATCTTATCTTGTGTATGATTATTATTATCGTCATCTGGTGTAACACATCCTCAAAAGGAGGAGAGAGTGGGGAAGTTACATATTAAAACCCCACCATAAGAACTGGTGGATAATCAGGAATTCAAACACTTTTAAATATATATTGTACTTGAACATGAGTCCATACAGTATGTGAAAAATGACACTTCCTAAATCTAATCCTAATCTTTAAACCTAACCATATTCTATTTTTAAGATAACTCTAAATTCCAAAGGTTTAGTAGTTTGTCATCCTCCTTTCACTCATTTGCTGACATCGGTTTACAGCACTGTTGCTGCAATTCTTATATAAGAGAGTTTGTGTGGAGAAACAGTGCCACCAGTGGACGGGAGATTGAGCGGTCACTGTAAAATATCTACACATTATAACTACTCAGAGCATAGACATCACAGACATCTGGGTTTCTTTTTATCATATATGGGCTCCTATATGAATAATGACACAATAACACTTTGGGACACTGCTCTAGGCTGAGATTTGACTACAGTCAGGGTGAGGGAAAACTGTATAAATTTAACATTTGGCCAAACTCGTGTGGAACTTGAGATCTCCTAAAGGTCTGTAAAATTTCCAAATTAAACCTCCTTCTGTCGCAGTAAAAGGAGTCATGTCTGAGATTTAGACTATATTTAACAGAGAAAGCAGCAGTTATCCAGCTTTAATAAAGTCTGTGTTTGTGAAAACAATGCAGTAGACTTCATTAAAAAACAACATCTGTCAAGGAGATGACCTGCACTTAGTGCAGTCTTTATTCTAAAGGAAGAGTGTAAACAATGGGTGGCACACATTAACACTTTACTCAACATTTTGTGCTCTCCACAGCTCATTTTGTGTACACAATGAAAACAATGAAACTGTGAAAGTGTTGACCTGTATTATTGAAAAGGGTGACCAGTGTGTGCCGTCTCAAAAGTGGGACACATTTATTAAATGCATATCTTTCATACTTCTGAAGATATAATATTATGCACTATGTCTACTAGTGTCGAGGCCCCTTATAATGAGTGACAAGAGCTTATGTTCAAATTACTCAAAGCTAAGTGTTGGCTAGAGCCTTCCAGCCCAGGCCTTTGTCACAGTGGGACTGTATTCTGATGGAGCACCATCCGATATATGGGTTGCAGTCATGTGATTTTTTGGACAATTAGAGGCAGGTTGGTTTCAGAGTGCCACACTAAAGTAAACAGATGGGCAACAGGCAAAAGGAGCAAAAGGCAATAATACACTATTAGCCATATTAGCACTTTCTCATATGATCCAATTCCAATACTCCTCAAAAAGTTACATAGTGCAGTTTCTGCAGTGCTGATACCAAAGTAGCTATTGTAATTGACCTATTACAATGATTTTGAAGTTGTAATTTTAAGGAAGAACGGCATGGGTGCGCAGCAGGGGGTTGTGGGTTCAAGTCTTGCTCCAGGTGACTGTCCGTCAAGAGTTCATTGTGTTCTCCCTGTGTCCACATGTGTTTCCTCCGGGTGTTTCGGTTTTCTCCCATGGTCCAAAAACACAGTGGATTGACTACTGAAATGTGGTCACAGGTGTGAGTGAATGTGTGAGTGTGTGTTGCCTTGTGAAGGCCTGGCGCCCTCTCCAGGGTTTGTTACTACCTTGTACCCAATGATTCCAGGTAGGCTCCTGACCCAATGTGACTCTGAACTGGATACGTGGTTACAGACAATGAAAGAATGAATGAATATTTAGGTACATATACTATGTAGTGTTCCATGAACACTACTCTTTTTGTAATAAAAGAAAATTGTATTTGTATTATGTCCACTGACTTTCACTATAAGATCAAATCAAAAAGCACAGGTCTAACACACACACACACACACAACTATAAATATGCCCTAAGCTAAATTCCTCTGCTATCTCTGGGAAGGCTGTACGAGTCTTTCCTCAAACTGACAGCTGGCCACTGAAATTACCAAGACTGCACGTGGCCAGCCCTTGCCTTGGGCCTTCTGTGGCATTTCACTGCCCCAATTTTCTCTCTCTCCTCTTTATTTCTCTCTCATATTGCTGTATTGACTCAGAAACCTCAGTAAACTCTTCGCTGCTGCCAGTGATTGCTGCTGTTTTGTCTGTGGGTTTCTCAAGATGTCTTTAAGGCACTCACTCCATCCTGCCCCAAATCACCCACACATTCAACTCCACCAGCCCAGGGGGTGTGCTCCAAGGCCAGATTCTCTCACACTCTCCAACAGCTCACACTCTTTTTCTCTGTCTGTCTCTCTCTCAACATGTTAGTCAGAACAGAGTATTCACATTTCATGATTCGACACTCAGGCTTGTTTTCCTGTCTTTTCTGGGATATTTTCATTGCTTTTCCTAATTTCATTACGTATGGCAATGTTTTTAAACATTTCTGATTGTTTGACAACGTTCTTAAAGCAGTGGTTTGCTAAAAATTCACATTAAGAACATGAATGTTTGGTTTCTTAAGATCTGCAGTAGCTTTAGTATAGCTGTTACTGTAGTGTATACAGTCTGGCACAGCCACTCCACCTACCAACATACTTGGACTGTGGGAGGTAACCGGAGCACCTGGCAAAACTCACACTGACACAGCGAGAACACACTCTTCACAGACAGTGACCTGAGGTAAGGTGAAGCTGGAAGAGGACCCTACCCTGGAGATGTGTAGCAACGACAATGTGGCATACACTGTTCTGCTGTTTTAGAAAGTGGAAATTAGTTATATCACATTCAATATCTTTTGTGAACAACCCTAAAAACAATTTTTTTGACCCAAAAACTGTCAATTGTAAGGTTCAACTACTGTTACAAATGTATTATAGCAGTATAACTTTTGTAAATGCACATGTACCAGTTTTTATTTATATTATTATTCATGTAACTATGATTGTATCTTGATGCCATTACAAGAATAAAACCTTGTTGGTAAATATATGCATATGCAGTGCTATTTTACTCCATCTGTAACCATGGATATATCACCATACACTACACTGTTGTTACATGAGTTGTTAATGCATAGTTACATGGTTATTACAGACATTTAATAAAGTTGGACTGCATTTGTATTGTATTTTTAGTTGTGATATTTGTTTTTGCTTCTTGTGTTTTTTGGACTTACAGAAATAGTTCCGTAGCTACAAACACACATTGAAAGTTACATTCTCCACCTGTTAGGACTGATACATTGTGAATCTCTCTCTCTCTCTCTCTCTCTCTCAAAAGTTAACCTATTTGTTTTCAACTTTACTTATAGCTGTGTAAGCATACGATGAATACAATTTAAAAAGAAACAAACAGCATATAGCTGTTGTTTTGTAGTGTTCCTTTTAGAGTAGAGTTGACTCGTAAATTATTTGTTCATAAACACACATTTATGTTCATTTTGCCAGTGCCAGAGACTCATGCTTTACTAGCAAGAAATCAATGAGATATTACACAACAGCCTGCGTCTCTCTCTCTCTCTCATTTGTGTGTGTGAATGAGACAGAATTGTGAGTATTGATCTGCATTGGTGATAAATGGAGCCCTGTTTGTAGTTCATTGCTTAAAGTCTATTATGAATTAACAGATGATGAATGTGTTCACTGAATGGCACTGACATCACAGCTAAGTTAGTCTATGAGAGTGTTTATGTGTGTGTGTGTGTGTGTGTGTGTGTGTGTGTGTGTGTGTTTATATATTAGAAAGCCTAAAGTGAAGTTCATATTTCAAAGCAGAATAAAAGTGTGTTCTGTCTAATGGATTTATTCTGATTGTTGTAGACGTTCGTCAATGGTCACTTTTCAGTAGAAGAGAAAAACATTCTCATACTGGATGTCATTGCACTGATTTTTTTCTGAAGTCTAAATATTTTCTATTGGTGCATTCATCATGGGGTTTTGGCAGAACACAAACAACTTGGTTTTTCAGATAATGTTAAAAAATGACATACAGGGAGATATGAGTTTTCACATCCTCTAAGAATTTCAGTTTATATATTCAATTCAATTTACAGGGGGAAATACATAATTAATCATAACACTAATACCACCTGCACTGGGTGCCCCTGACCCTGGGCACAGGATTATATCTTGTGCCCACCTGATAATATCTTTTCCTCACCTCTTAGTGTATGCAGAAAAAATGACTATAGCATTAATTGTAATGTAGAATTTGCTCCAAAATGTCTCCACTTGGGGCGGCAGGGTGGTGCAGCAGGTAGTGTCTCAGTCACACAGCTCCAGGGACCTGGAGGTTGTGGGTTTGAGTCCTGCTCTGGGTGACTGTCTGCGAAGAGTTTGGTGTGTTCTCCCACCACGTGGGTTTCCTCCGGGTGCTCTGGTTTCCTCCCACAGTCCAAAAACACACATTGATAGGTCAATTGACGACTCAAAAGTGGCTGTAGGTGTGAATGTGTGACTGTGTCACCCTGTGAAGGACTGGCACTCCCACCAGGCACCCAATGATTCTGGGTAGGCTCCGGACCCACCGCAACCCTCAACTAGATAAGCAGTAACAGACAATGGATGAATGAATGAATGTCTCCACTTGTTTCAACGAGCCACGAGCTATAGCCAATCACAATAGCTCCACTCTACGTCCACTTCTAAAGGTCTAAGTTTTCAGAGTTTATTCCAGAAAGAATCTCTTTTGTTCTGAACATATATGATGCAAAACGACTGACCACTGAACCCGTTGTCATATTTCAGAGTGCTGTGAGAGGAAGAACGGCAAGGTCATGGTGTGTGTGGAAATATAACGTGCTCTGTGTGAAAAAGGTCATCTGTTCATCTCTTATAAAAATCTTATTGTTGAGGGGGATCAGGCAGGGTTAGGGGCTAAATCTGTGTTAACACTGTAATTGTGTGTGTGTGTGTGTGTGTGTGTGTGTGTGTGTGTGTGTGTGTGGGTGGGTGGGTGACTGTCCTTCACAAATATCTCCCATAATTCAGAAGACTAGCCTCCCACAAAGGTCACTATTGTAATAACAGTTTTCAGCCTTCACACACACAAAACATTACATACAAGTACAAAACAGTGAGACATTATATACAAATTCCTCTATTGTTATCTGCATATTTTACAGAGCACAAATTTTATAATCATAAGATATTCTAAACAATATCTGCCATATTATTGTATTAGATTTTAAAAGTAGACTATCAATAATAACAGAATTTTCTTTCGCATCATAAACAGGCATGTTGCCTCGACACCGTATATTGCACACAATTAATAAGTCCCAGTCTGAGCCAAATAAAGAAA
This sequence comes from Hoplias malabaricus, assembly GCF_029633855.1. NCBI lineage: Eukaryota > Metazoa > Chordata > Actinopteri > Characiformes > Erythrinidae > Hoplias > Hoplias malabaricus. The sequence continues at coordinate 30,460,782 of NC_089801.1, read as the reverse complement.
TATGCTCTATTAAAACCCCTGTATTAAACATATTAGTGTTTAAAATTTGATATTTATTGCACAACAATAACAACAGGAAGGGGTTTAGGACTGAGCCATGAGGAACTATTATGGGACCACTGCAGATGAGGGTGTAGACATTAACTTCTCTAACACTTGTTCATATTCACATGACATCACCAACAGGGCGAGCTTTGTCAGGCAGGTGGTGACCTCACTTACACATATCTAGTGCTGTATCCAAAGCCTTAGGCCTTATTATTGCATTACAATAGATCTAAACACCACAATACACTCTATTTCTAAACATTAAAGGTGACATACTCTACCTCTTGTCCACAACTTACTACAGTTCACTGGGGTGTTAATGAAAGGTCTGTGACATATTTTGATCAAAACATCACAAGGACCAAAAATCACAGCAGCATTCTCCCCCAGTTCAGAATAACTGGTTTCAGTGCCTGTTGCTTTAAATCAAAATAAGCCACACACAGCTGAAACGTGTGAAGCAACTAGGAGTGAAGCACTGTTTTTACTGCTTTAGCTTAGTTGTCTTTCTTTTCTGATCGTCTTCACACAGATCTCTCATTTTACAGCTCATTTTTATGCAATATTTGATACAGGTTAACGCCACCTTTGCCCACATGAACATGGGCCTCGCACTGTGACTGAAGACACTCAAATATGGGCTGTATCATTTTAATGAGCCTGCACTTGACATAAGAAGTGTAGCCAAATTAAAACAGCTAATTTTATCCCATGTCTACCTTAGGCAGCCCACATAAGACTGACTGGGTGGTCTTATGTACTTTGTGCGTTTGTACATGCTCCAGATGCTCAGATTTATGTGCACAAGCACTGATCAAGTATGTTTTTCATAGTATGTCCACTGTAAAGGCTTCAGAATCTTTAACATTAGAGCATAACATTACATTATCGGTAAGGTTTCTTCACTTACCTTCCAGCTGTGACTCATCCTGCGGAGAAGTTGAGTCTTAATGGGAATGATGATTCATTATCTGCAGTGCTCGGACAACAACAAGATTCAGGCTTGTTAGAAATGAAGGAATGATGCCACCCCCACAATAAACACAGTCTGGAAAGACTCCTTATCAACACACACTGCCTATACTTACTGGTCAGTTATGGATCTTTTTCCATGCATCATTCTTTAGTCATCCTTTAACACTCCATCAGTGGTAACACCTGGTCATCACTCTTTTTTCACTGTAATTGAAAAAGAAGATAGGAATCAAAAGTATATTAAACCAGTGCAAATCCTGGAACCATCACAAAGCAGTCACTGTCAGATAAACAGTACTCACATTTGAGAGCCCCACACGCTTTGGTTGAAAAGAACCTATAGGTGTTTCTGTCCATCCCCATTTTAGTATGAGAAGATGAGTCACTTGGAGAACACACCTCACCCCTCGCAGACAGTGACCCCAGACAGATGTGGAACCCACAACCCCAGGACCCTAAGGTTGTAGCATCATGTCGTGGGAAGCTGTTGCTAATAATACACAGAGAGTCAGGCTCAAAAGGCCGGTCAGAGCTGGCATTATCTCCCACCCCTACCAGGTCCAGAGCGAAATATACAGCAACAACTTTGTATTTCAAAAGCACAAAAGACACAGGCAGAATAATTACAGTGAAAACACCCTGTCAAAAGCTCACTCTCTCTCTGAAGCAGGTGGGCTGATAATGACTGCAGTGGCTTGAAGTGAATGAACCTTCAACCTCTTTAGCATGGAGCTTTTTCTCCATCCCCCCCATCCACCTCTCATTTTAGCACAGTACCGCTCCACTGAATTACACACACACACACGCGCCACCTCCCCAAAGTGCTAACACTTTTCCTGCTTAATCAGCCTTGTAAGTGCTAGAAGCCCACTTTTAACCCCCCGCCTCCCTCTCCACTCACGTTATTAGGACTTTCAAAGAGAAACTGTGCCCCTTAATTTTGTACTAACACACACACCCACACACACCCACACACCAACTGTCTTCTTCATGCTTGATCCACAAACACGCCCTTTCAAACCAACTGTTGTGAAGCCGACCTTTAGGACTCACTGGTTGGAACACTGCTGTGAAGATTTGATGGAATTCTGCTACAAACATTACAAGGTCAGTTCCTGATCTTGGGTCAGTTCTGGAGCACAAACTACTTTCCAAATCATCCCAAAGGTATTGGATGGAGCTCTGGTACTCTGGACAACACAGTTCCACTGTTCCCCACCTCAGTGCTCACTCACATTCCAATATGTTTAGATGGAATTGAAAATTAAACAGTAGCAGTAATTCTCTGTAGAGGATGTATAGACTATTCAAAGAGACTATTACCCACTACAACCCTCCCCCTCCATCAGACCTCTCAGTAACAGCTGCTTACAGTGAGCTAGGGTTTACTTACACACACACACACACACAACTGGTGATGACAACAGGTGCTAGATGTGTGTCAGTCATTGTTCTTTTCTAGGTCTGATCCATAGCCTGTCAACAGTGTTTGTGTGTGTGTGTGTGTGCGCGCGCGCACATGCTGTCAAAGGTCAGAGGTCAGGAGTGTAGAATTACCTGTAGGAACACTGGGCTTGCTTTGTGTGTGTGTGTGTGTGTGTGTGTGTGTGAGAGAGAGAGAGAGAGAGAGTTTTGGGGGCTGGTGAGGTGGGGGTGGGGGTTAATCTACCTGTTATGAATGAAGCTTTATTAAAGAGCTCCCACACTCACAGCTGCTGTGTGCTCGCCCACTGCATCAGTCAACTCCATTATTCAGACCAGAGTGTTTTACACATACCAATCAGATTAAAGCAACCCCCTTTTTTCTACACTTACTGTCCATTGCATCAGCTCCACTGACCATAAAGGAGCACTTTCTGCAATTACACACTGTAGTCCATCTGTTTTTAATATTTTGTTTGCCTATTTCACCCTGTTCTTCAATGGTCAGGAACCTCAAAGAACCACATCATATCTGCTCTGATGTGGTTCTTTGAGGTTCTTTTGGTTCTTTGAGGTTGAGCTGGTGGATCATTCTCTGTTCTGCAGTGACAGTGACGTGGTGGTGGTGTGTTAGTGTGTGTTGAGCTGGTACAAGTGGATCACACACATCAGTGCTGCTGGAGTTTTTAAACGCCTCAAATGTCACTGCTGGACTGAGAATAATCCACCAACCAAAAATACCCAGCCGACAGCGACCTGTGTCCACTGATGAAGGACTAGAGGACGACCGACACAATCTGTGCAGGAATAAATGAGTAAAAGGGGGCTAACAAGGTATGCAGAGCAACAGGCAGACTAAAACTGTAATGATTCTGTGGTCAGTGAAGCTGTTAAAAATGACAATGAGCACAGAAACAAGGAGGTTATTTAATATTATGGCGTAGGGCTAAATATTTCATTTATATGTATTTTTATTTAATATTAATTAACAATCTTATTGTGAGATTTCCTTATATTTCATTAAATTTCTTCATTCATTATGAATTATGCTTCTGTAACTCAGGAACCCACTTGATAAAACAATAGCATGAAATTTAGCATACATTTCTTTCCAGTGGGTTAGGCACCCACTTTTGTTCTGCTAAGACTGGTCTATACTCAGATTTATATTGTGCTTTTTGTTGGTTGCCTTCATCATCTTGATTAACTGTTGACAACCATTGTGTGTTTTCCAAAGCAAATCAGCCCACAGCTATATTCTGGGACAGACTGCAACATCACCTGTCAGCAAATGGTTAACAAGTTCTAACGTTATGGAAAAAGAGCCATAATTAATTGAACATTTCTCTCTGTTTGTTGTCTTGAAGGCTGGGAAATGGTATTTGAGGAGAGTCCCTTTTTATGCAAATGTGATGCCCGCAAGACATGAACTTGGAGAGACTTCAAAGCTTAGGGGTACACACAAAACGTCCATACTTAAGTCTCATTTAAGTCCTTTAATCAGGCAGGTGGGCACTCCCCCTCTCATTCCCTCTCCTTCTCATTCTCTCTCTCTGTGGTTAACTCATAATAACCTAAAGAGTTTGGGCTGTTTGCGTTTGGATGAAGCCAAGATTTTAATAACACTCCCATGAAGTGTGTATCCTTTCTAGAAAAGGACACAAGTGTTTGAGTAGGATGCACCTTCAAACATTAAACATATGAAGCATACCTTGTAGATCCTTCAGTTTTAAAGTGTGTCAAAGTTAATAACTTCTTTGTACAATTTAACGCCCCAAATCCCATGTTAGCATCTGATGTGGTAGAGCACTTCCTTAAAATTCCTCATGTGTTACCCAAAAATAAAAACACGCCTGTAAGTAGGAGTGATGCATGTAAAGTCCTACTGTTGTTCTCCTCTGTGGCTGTTTCTCAATAGCAAGAGTGCAAAGAATGGGCTTGGGTTCTATGGAAAAATGTTCTTGAGAAGAATGCTTCTGAGAACTCACATTGCAAGAGCACATTCACGACCTGCACTTGACCTGCATGTGACCTTGAAGACTGTCAAGTCAAGAACTGATGCATCCTCATTTGAAGTGGATCAACAACATCCGGGTATTTAAACTTTTCCCTGTGTCTGTGTTCCGGAATGCTGGAACGTCTCCCATCCAATGGAATTTCTTGGCCAAAACTAACAGTAAGTCGTATAACAGGTAACAGCTCATAGATATTAGAAAACCTTGCAGCTTTATCAAGCACCGAAGAGCACAATGAAAAACACAACACAAGTTAGGATTGAAAAGGATCGAAGTGCATGTGTTTGGCAGTTTCTTTACTTCAGGCTTCTTTCACAACCTCAGCTCTTGTTTTGAAATGTTTTTAAACGAGTGTGGAATTGTTTGGCTTTGCACGGTTCAGGGGAAAGGCTTCAAAGTGATGTTACTTTGGTTCATTACTTGTAACAACTGCGCACAAGACAAACATTTCTGGCCTTCAGTCACAAGCAAAATCCCCTAATTACTGCAGCTTGCAGGGTGTAAAGAGGTACAAAGTGTGGGGGCGGGGGCGGGTGCGTGTGTGTGTGTGTGTGTGAGTGAGTATTTACACTACGTCAAGCTCAGGATTATTCCATTCCGCCAAGTGAATGAGGGCATGAGAAAGGGATGACATCTCATTAAGGGAAGACGACAGGAATGGAGGGATGTGTCAGAAATGAAAGAGTGTGTGAGCCGTAAGTACCTGCCTTGCGTGTGATTACAGCCCAGACCTTCCCTACATCAAAGAGCCTGAACCTGTGTGTGTGCAATTACTATGTATTTACTAAACAGTGACACACCCTTTCTTTGTAGTGAAGGCATGCACAGTGTATTGTGTTTGTGTGTGTGTGTGTGTGTGTGTGTTGGGGTGGTAGGCAAAATGACCATGTGTTATTATTGTGATAAGTTATGTCACAATATCCTGAGAATGATTATTGTCAACACAGAAGATAAATTCTTCCCGATGTGTTGTTCTTGGGGGACTCCTAAAATCTATTTAACCATGTAAACTTACCCACAGCCCTCCAGGGTCGGTGGAGGATTGTAGTGGTGTTTGATCCCATGGTGCACATGAGTAATCACCCGTGCAGACCCAACAAACCAATCATAAATCCTCACTAAACTCAACAACTGCAGATGGTTCTACAGCAGGAAAGACAGAAATCAGTGAAATTAAACTGTGAGCTGCAAGCTGCTGATTCCCACGGTCACACACAATCTGTGCTCCATTAACATAGAAGGGTTTGTGTATCACTCTGTATTGGCTGCATCTTGGCTATCACTGTCTGTTATCAAGGATTAATCAGCTGACATGTCCTAACCTGACAAGACTGTAGCTAAAACACATTATATCTGGATTGTGTGGCTCGTACGGACTGATCGACTGTGGATGTATCACATGAACTTCCTTCACTGTTTTTAGCTACGTCCGAATCATTTGGCCTTTATGATGCTGTCTGTTCCAGGCCTATATGATTATTTATTTATTATATTATATTAGCCACAATTAAATGAGTGCAATGGTCAGTTGCAGATAAGAGCCCCTTTCACACATACACAGTAACCCAGAAACGTTTCAGACATTACCAGGAGGACTTTTTCTTCATAGCGCCCCAGTAAAGACTCCGGGTAATGCCAGAGTGAAGGCATGTGCGAACACAGTCGCTAACGTCCTGGAGAATTGTGCTTTATCTCCAGCATGCATTACATGTTTGTCACCTAAAGCACTTTATTTTTCTGCAAGAAAGCATCTGACACAGAAAAATGTCTTGTTGTTGCCTACGCGTGTGAAAGGAACTTTCCTGGTCATCTCTCTGCACCTGATACTCCAGAGTTTCATTGGGGTTCATATGTGAAAGGGGCTTAGCGTACTGACATACAGTAACAGTCAATGCTGTTGTAGACAGATTTCAAAGTATGCAAAAAGTTTTTCACTCGGAAAAGGGCCTGCACTGTTTAAAATGTTTAAATCTGTTGTTGACTATATTTAAATTAGTTTTCAGCTTGAGAGGAAAAACTGTTTTGTAGCTATTGGTTTGTTGGACACATTCATTCATTCATTGTCTGTAACCGGTTATCCAGTTCAGGGTCACGGTGGGTCGGAAGCCTAGTCAGAATCATTGGGCACAAGGTGGGAACACGACCTGGAGGGGGTAGCAGTCCTTCACAGGGTGACACACACACACACACACCTATGAACACTTTGAGTCGCCAATTCACCTACCAACATGTGTTTTTGGACCGTAGGAGGAAACTGGAGCACCTGGAGGACACCCACATGGACACAGGGAGAACACACCAAACTGTTTTTATATTTATATTCTGCTGACCACCCAGGTATTCAGAAAAATGCAAGTTAACCCCTTGCTGGTGTATGATATTGTGTGCTGAGAATGATGAAGATGGTGTGGTGTGACTGTGGGAGATATTTAGAATTTTGGGGTTCACTCACTGGCATAATAGATGGTACTGCTGAATGTTTTGATGTGAGGGTCATGTTTTTAAGTTTCCTTACTTTTGAAGTGTATGGACTGGTATATTTTGTAATGTTTAAGTTAGTGTTTTGTAGTGGTTTTCAGAGCTGGATTACTCAGCAACGCTTTGTCAGAGTGTGTTTTTATGATCATACAGTGGTTGGATTGAAGAGGTCCTGCAGATTGTGATACGTGGATCAAGTCTGTATGTTAAAGCATTCCTGAGTTATGATGTCAAACCACTAACCACAATTGCAGGCCTTGGGTCAGTTGGGTTAAGAAGATTACAGACGCTCAATAGTTGTTTTTCTTTTCTTTACTCAGTGATGGCTTATCAGCTACACTTTTTTTCACTTTGTTTCCTCTACTTTATGTGTGGATTATCTTATGAATAACGAATAAATAGCTTTATATGATGACTGTATATATTAGATTCCATTTATACACAGTAGTTCCTAAGTCAGCACTTACCTGCAGTGTACCGTCAGGGAAGTGAGCACCTGGGCATCCCTAAGGACACAATCGGCTGTTTTTCCATGCTGTCACTGCCTACCACGTCAGCCGAACTTCAGTGTGTTCAGGTGGCAGCGCCAGGCTCCTGGCATTCTCTCCTAAATAGCTGGAGGCAATTGGCAATGCTGCACGGCCATTACCTTATAACACCATGGCAGCAGGCTTCATACAGAGCAGGTGGAAGCCTTCACTCTCCCTGAATGAGGCAAAGGAAGGAGACCCAACTAACTGAATAGTGTCAGGAGTAAACCAATGTTGAAGCATTACTGCAGCATTTTTCTAATGTCTGATCAGACACAGTAGGGCTGCTGGAGAGTTTAAACAGTGTCCTACCTTATTGGTCCACCTTGTAGATGTAAAGTCAGAGACAGTAGCTCATTTGCTGCTGCACAGTTTGTGGTCTTGGTGGACTTTTTTTTTCCAGCAGGTGTTTAAAAACTCCAGCAGCACTACTGTGTCTGATCCACTTGTGTCAGCATCACACTCTTACACACCATCAACATGTCAGTGTCACTTCAATGCTGAGAGTGATTTATCACCTAAATAATCCCTGCTCTGTGATGGCCCTGTGAGGGTACAGACCAGTGAAGAATACGATGAACTGGTGAGGCAAACAAAGCATACAGAGCAACAGTCTGTAATAAGAGAACCACAAAATGCACCTATATGGTAAGTGTAGCTGATAAAATGGACAATAAATATAGAAAAAAGGAGGTAGCTCTAATTCTGTGGCTGATTGTTGTATGAAGCTAAACATAATACCTGAAAAAAAGGTTCAGCCAATGCTCAAGCCTTGCTTTATCAGTATCATTACGCAGAGCTGATAACAGTTAAAATAACTGCAAACAATCTGCATTGCCCAGGGCAGGGGGAAATTACTTCCCTTCAGTTAGAACAGCACTGTTAAAAAAACATTAAAAAAAAAAAGTCATATGCAAAGGGTTGTTGATTTTTCTATGTAAACATAGAGCAACATTCTCTACACTTGAATAATGTAATATGATATTAGTACATTTTACTGCACAGTTTCTACAATATAGGCAGCATTTCTTCCTAAACTGGGGGTTTTGACATGCATTTTCATTCTATTTTGTTGCATTTTATATTTAAATTTTACTTATAAACAGTAACTTATTCCTCCAAATTTGTTAATTCCAGATTAGAAAATCAACAACACATCATTTGATCAGGAGTGCCCAAAATTTTGAATAAAACTCAGTAGTACATGCTGCAAAGAAAAAAAGGAAGTACCACTTTAGAATAAGACTTCCCTTATAAACTCTTTATAAAAATCTGTGACCTGTTGTTTGCCAAATAATAGATGTGTAAAATAACAATGTCAAAGAATAAACTAAGACCTTAAAATGTGAATCTAGTCATTTGTTAAAGGGAACGTCTATGACTCTGGGCAATCACAGGTTTTTTTTTTTTTTTTTTTTTATGTGGAATGGTGTGTTTGAGGGGCAGAAACAACTGTTTATATATGGACTAAGTTTTATTTGTCTGTAAATTTTTATTTATTCTTTGAACTACCACAAAAACTCATTTGTAACTCAAATAGTTTTGTTTTGTAGCACTTTTGGTAATGCAGTTAGCCGTCTCCAGAATTTGGAGACATTTCCACCTTAAATGATCTGAAACAACGAAGTGAGTCTATATTGCCCATCTGTGAAGCAGTTATGAGCAATATCTTCTTTTCGGTTCATGCTTTAACATTTGGAGTTCTTTCCACTGTCTAAAAAAACCTCAAAATGTCTCTGCCATGAGCAGAGAGAGACATAGAGAGGAGAGAGAGAGAGAGAGAGAGTAGCATACCGGGCTGAGCTAGCTTGCCTTTTCATTCATTTACAGACACCAGGGTTTCGTAAAAACACACCAGACTGGTTTCCAGAGCTAGCAAATGAGGAAAAATATCTTGTGAATTATACAACTGTAAACTACACCTTCACGATGCACTTTATTTTTAATAATGTCTAACAAGACATGGTTTGTGTTTATTAAATCTGTTGGTTAAATGTATATTAAAAAAAACTGTGTCAAGTCTAACGGGCTTAATGTTGACTGATGGAGAAAACAAAACAAAATCAGTATCCAGCAAGGTCTAAGGTTTAAAAAGTATAGATGATGTGGGTTCACTATTCGGCAAACGATAGGTCACTGTTGCCCTTTCTGACTGTGTTATATCTGATTATAAATTATTTTAGGCTGTTTACAATATAATTAACAACCATTAATAAACAGATTTTAGATCACTGATAAAGCTTTGTAAATGTAGCCTTATTCTAAGTGGTACAAAATGTGTATATAAATAAACCTAGGTCAAATTTGTGTCTCGTCCATTATCTGATGACCCACTGCCTTAAAAACGTACACTAAACCTATAGGGAAAAGGAACAACCAGACAAAGCAGATGCAAAATATGCAGAATTACTTTGCAGAATCAATGTGTGAACAGTGGCATAATTAAATCCCTTTCCTCATCCGCTTCCTGAGTTCATTTGCAAATGCAAGAAGTTGAGATGACCTTTAATAACGGACTGAAGAGACCTGACCTATTTTAGAAAAACTGCTTCTTGAATAGATCGCCTGAAAAGCCTGCAGAAAGAAAACACCACACTGGGCTATGAGAAGCAAGTTTCAATATGTTAAATACATACAGCATATGATGGGCATGAAAAAGTACACAGTGCAATGTGTAAATACAATAATTATACAAAACAGTTCATATGTACATCATGAAGATCACTACACAGTATATCCACTGACAATAAATAAAGGATATGCGCAAGAGATAACACACTAGAAACAAACTAGTAGGTCAGCATTTTCATAAAAAAATTAACAGGCTTTTACAAATGCACTGTACTTCAATATAACAGCCATAAGAATGCACTTCTGGCTGTTCCTGTAAGATGAAATATCTGGTTCCTGTGCTTAATTTGGGTATAGAAATGCTAAGTGTTCTTGATTTTGTATTTCAGACTGAATGCATTTTAAAAGCTTTGCTGATGTCATGCACTGACAGCGGGAAGAAGAATCAATTCTTAAACACATTCCCATTTTCTCTGACTGATTCAGATAGATTGGGAATCAATATAAGGAAAAAAATATATATCATTACCAGATTTTCAAAGACTCTGCACTTCCCCTACTGTAAAATAAACACTCAGATTGAGATGCTATGAAATGAAATACTTCAGGGCACTGAGGCTTAGAAGAAAAATGAAAATGGAAGGATCGCTCACAAGAGCGAACATGTTCACTAACTGTGTTTACATAAGGCAAAAGTTTGAAAGCACTGTCAGCATATTTGTCACTGTCCTATGAAAAAAATATTTATATCCATAAATGTTAAGTTTAGGGAAGAAAAAAAAATATTCTTCTAATTTGCAAAGAAAGATTTTATTCCAAGTAATTTTGGAGCCTCCCTATTGGTTCATCATGATATTTTCACGACGTGAAAAACAGATGTTTTGTTCAATTATGCTGTAGTAAAGTAAAAATCGACAAAAATGGAGATACATGTTTTTCACTGGACAGAGATGGTTTTCTACATCAGAACACAGCTTTGTTTGTCTCCAATCTCAGCAGAGCGCTAATCAGTTTAACAGGCTAACCCAATAATATTAACATTTTAGAAATGCATTGTGACAACTTATGTGTAAAGTGCTGCATATGATCTGAAGGAGATTTCCAGCATTTTCTGTACTGTTTGACTAGACTAGTCACCAGATGAATGGTAACATTAGGTGAAACTACTCAATCAGGATGTGCGTTGTGATTTCCACCTTATGTACATAGTAAAATGGCCCAAATTTGCATATCCTCCAGTAGGAACATGGACTGTGAGCCTCTATTCCCTTCCATTCTACAAAAATGAAGCCAAAATTGTCTGCCATGTTGTCAAATGTGCATCGAATTCTGAGCAGTAGAGACCAGAGGCAGAGAGGGACATGCCTGCCCATTTGGGTAAACACACCTCCTTCAAAAAGAGCTCAGTTTCCATTAGATTTTTATAGCCTGCAAACAACTTTAATTTCTCATTATTCTTCCACTTTTTCAGAACTCTTCTTTCCACCTTAAAATGTTACAGCAGTTGCTGGCATTAACCAACTTCATCTTCCAACTTAAATGGTGCAGCAGTGACATTCTGGCATCTAGTGACTTTTTCCAGTCGACTTTAAATGGAGCTAAAATTACTCTGGCCATGGTAGAACTTTCCTTTCCAACTTAAACAGTAAAGCATTTAATGTGAAAGTGATAAATCAACAGGGCTGTAGTATAATCTTTAATCCATTTAAGGTGGAATGAAACCTGTGCAAACTTCACATGGTCATGAATGTTTTTAAAGGTTTACAAATTAATCTTATGACGTTTCATAAATGGCACTTGTTTGTCAGAAGGAAATGCTTGTAAAACTGAGACAGCCATGTAGTTGGCAGTTGGATAAAATGTTGTAAAACTGTCTCATGTATCAGTATGCAAATTGATGCATGCTAACTGCCCAGTGGCTTCTAGTACAAGTGAGTTTGGAGTCAATGGTCAATGGGCTTTCAGTTTATTTCCAAGCACATGGAAATGTATCAAAATTACTATATTTTTAATCAACAGCACAGTTCCGACAGAAATTAGAAAAATGTTGAAGTGTTCTTATAAATCAGTGATGGAAAGCTCTAGTGGTGAAGTGTTTGATTAATTTTACCAGGGACCATCCTAATTTTAGCGTTAGTCAATATCTCCCTGTAATATGGTCCTTCCACTAGATTTCCTACTACCCATGCTGATGATTGGTACAGATCTGCAATCCTCCCACTCACAGTACTTGAAGTTTCCAGTATGTGAGGTAAAAATGGAATATCAAGTAATATAGGGCCACTTTTGTGTAAGCTATAAAACATACTATATGTCCCACAGTTTGTAGACACTAATTCGAATGGGGGCTAAATTAAGTTTTACTCATTCCTGACATGGGGTTCTGCTGTGCCCACACAGTTTATACAATTTTCATAGTAAATCATTGGGGATAGAACAGGCAGCTGTGCAGAAGTCAAACATAAGCCTAAAGTCGCAGTCAGACTGGGTTTGTGTCCACAAATTTTTGCATGTGAAATGCAATTCCTTTCAGTGAAATTCATCACCACATGTGCATTTTGCAAACTCGATATCTGGGCGAATACATTTCACCTGCAAAGTTTGTATCAAATCAACATATGTGAACTTGAATGCGCAAATTCTCATTCCTGACCAATAGCGCCATTCCTCATGCTGTGTGACCTCTGATGTGATCCATACTGTCAGTGCTGCTAGAGGCAGGTATTACACCACTCTTATCATATGGATAACAAAATATAGCACAAGTGAGAGTGACAGTAAAATTGTAGCTAACAAACTCTTTTCACCGCTGCTGATACAATACAGTGCTCTTCAGACATGAAACTGCTGAACCAAAATGGAGGACTGTTAACTGCACTGATATTTTTCCCTGCTCCCATTTAATGAGGCAAAGCGAAAAGCAAAACCCCAGTGTGTGGGGGTCTTAAGGTTACCATGTCCAAAACCAAGCGTCGATTATTCATCCATTATCTGTAACTGCTTATTCAGTTCAGGGTCGCGGTGGGTCCAGAGCCTACCTGGAATCATTGGGCGCAAGGCGGGAATCCAAGCGTCAATTAGAGGGGTATAAATCCACAAGAATTAGGTTGTGAAAGAGTGGAACTATGCTTTCGTTTGTGATGGAGCACAATCTAACTGAGGTAAGTTTTAATATCCTAAACTAATCATCCAGCATCAGTACCTGACCTCACATATGTTAAGTCTGAGTCCCATTGACCTATTAATAAAAGGTCAGAAGAAAGGTTGGATGAGAACTAACGTGGCCATAGAGTGACTGCAATACTAAGACACTGACCCTGCCATGGAGGGTCATTGGTAAGCATGACTAAAAACCTGTGAATGCCAGATTTTAGATATGCTAAAAATCTGAAAGTTTGAGTTGAGATGATAAAAATAAGCACTCTCTCCCATATGAGAGCGTGGCATCTGTGAGAGAGAGTCTACACTGGCATTAATCTAAAGCTGTATTTCTAAGCGCATGAATGGACATGGGCAGTGTGCGCTTTCAATAAATGAGCTAAATCAACGCCTACTGACAATGTTAAGTACTTCATATCCTATCCACTGCAAAAAAACGAGGTCATTAATAAGGGGCTAGTTCAGAACACAATCTTCTGCAGGCCAAAAAAGTGTATGAGTGTGTCTTTCTGCACACACTGCCGGGTAGGAAGTTGAAATAAGAGAAATTATTTTTGTCTCTGCAGGCTGCAGGCAAGCTGACACAACACTGACCCTACAATATATCCTCACTTCACACAGACGGCAATTAACTATTTGAAAAATATGGTGGAATAAGAAACAGGAAAGTGGTGGAAAAGAAGCTGAAATATTAGAAATGTTTCTCTCTTGACTTGTTTCTGACTTTGACACTAAGTATCAATCTAGTCATGTTGAATAAGTTTAGTATCAATGAAAATACCAACCAAGTGCACCAAATTGGTGCAATCTATTTAGATTCTGGTCTATCTCCAAGCTCTTAATAAGGTGTAAACCAACTGTTGAAGAGGCCAATTTGAAATATGATTCATTATGATCATTAAATTCTGAAAGGTTTGCAAGTGGTTTACTTACATTGAAAATGTAACAGCTTCAGGACGAAGCTAGAAAGCATTTCATGTTTGTGTTAGAGCTCCAAAATCTGTCTAGAAGTGCAAATCATAAAGAACAGCAAAGTGCAAACATGAAAAATATCATGGTTTGAAAATCCACAAAGCGAGGACAAAGACGGCTGTTAATATGATGTGTGTGAAGTTCAACCTCCACTGATTATGTGTCACTGCAATTCCTCTGACCAAAGCTACGGTCCTGTTGGTGTTTGTTCTTGCAGGGCTTCAGTCCAGACTGAGTTTACACAGATGTCAGTTTAAAGATACACAATGTTTTCCTCCCCCTCCGCATCCTGGTTCTCCATGTCCATGGACACATAAGCCGGATGAGGCACAGAGAGGGTATCACCTTGGTAAAGCCCCACCCCTGCTACCCCTGCTGTCCAAGTTTCTCCAGCATGGCCTGGTGGACCCACATCTGGAAAGGAAAAAAAAAAAAAAAAAAAAGATTGTAGTCAGTATTCTCTGTACAATTTTAATATCACCTAAACAATACATAACCTTCTGATAAATAATCAGCATAGTTCTTTAAAGATTAAATCACTACTATCTGAGTATTTTAACAGTAATGTTTTTCTTTCACTCCCTCACAACACTCACAGTTTATTCAATTATAATAACAGAGCTTAAGTAAGCCAGGGCCTAACTGATAGTGAACTGGCACCTGAAGGCTGCAGGTTTAATTCTCTCAACTGGCAGGAAATATAGGGGTGTCTAGTGAATTCTCCCTAAACATTCATGGTTGTAATGTCCTTCAGTAATGCACTTAAGCCCATGCTGAGGATAACTGCCTGCCGCTGTGTGTGTGATGGGTTAAACACAGAGGCACAGTTTCATTGTACATTGAGCAAAGCCAATAAAAGCTCTTAAAAATATTTTAATTTTATAAAATACCATCCCTTACTTCTTTTCTGGGTTGAAGATTTGTTAAAACCTTGTCTTTCAGATCCATTTCACACTGAACAATGACAAAATCATTATCTTCTATATGATTTCTTTTCTACCACTGAGGTAAGAGCTATACTGGTTATGTTAAAGGATGTATATCATTGCCTACGCTCACAGACTGAACTGGTCGACACTACAGTGATTTCAAATTGATGCACCCTGAACCATAGTGAGCTCATTAAAAGCTCATCTATATCACAGTAACAGAGGCTGAGGTGATCAACATGAACACAATCTGGTCAAGGATAAGACAAACTGTAAAATGCACCCAGTGGCAAACTTGCCTACATGTTATAATTGAACAAAAAAAACTAAAGGAAACAAAATAGATGAAAAATAATTCATGTAAACATGAATGCAAACAAAAGTACACAGGATCTACCACTGGCCCAACAATATTTGCACTATTAAAGACATTCAATAATTCCATAAGCATACAAGTTACTGCAGCTTCAGTTTAAGAAATCGTAATTCTATGGTGAAGCACACTCACTGTGATACAATGGTTACTATTTGAGCAACAGGGAAGAACAAATCTTAAGGGACCTAGACTATTTGACATTTTAGTGACATGTCGTTTCATAGTAATTTTTATGGTTATAATAGAAGAGCTGTTTGAAATAGCAGGGATAATAAATCTATTGAATCTAATAAATCTTTATTTATTGTTGTAATAAAACTGAAGCCATAATTAACCATTGTATTGCCTCCATGTCAGCGCTGGGCCCTTGCTCAAATACAGTTGACAGACACTGTTTATCAATATGAAATATTAAGAGTATTGCGCTTTTTTTTTTGTTTTGTTTTCTTTAACTTTTTTTAATATTATAAATGTTGTCTATTTTGAGCTTGCCCTTAAAATGAACAAATTATATTAGATATTGCATTTTGAACAAACCTCAAAACACAAATAGATTTTAATGAGCAGTGGCAGTGCATTATGGACTGACATTATGGTACATATAAAGCAGAAGTAGATAAGAGCATGTTCAGTGGCTCTGTTCTTGTTAAAACATGGACATGAGTATACTAAGCCATGACACTTTGCCAATAAGCAGTGAAGGTTAATCAGCCGATCAATACCTGGAGGTGATGTTGAGATTTTTAACACATTTGTGTGAAAGCAGAATGTATTTTTTTAGCCTGCAATAACCCCTTTATTCAGAAAAGAAAGTGTTCATTTGAACTTTTTCTATTTATGCTTTTTATTAAAGATAAATTCTGGCCAAAATTAAATTTGTAATTATTGACAGAGTGATTGTATTTATGGTCACTTTTCTTTACAGAGTGGTGTCGTGAGCTCTAAAAGGCAATGTTCCAGTTTAAACCTAGAACACCTCTCATGTAGTGATGTATACCGAAGGTGGTGAACCTTAAAAATCTTTAAGGCCTCTGGGGTTAATGGCGATTGAACCATTTTTATTTACCTCTCAATGGGAGGGTCTCAAAGGAAGAATGTTATGCTTCAAAAAGCAGGTCAGGCTTAAACACTTATAACTTCAGGTCTAGAAAATCTTCAAAATGGTCACTTTGAAATATAGAAAAAATAAATAAAATCATATTCCAAACTATTCTGACTCTTTTTTGTTCACTCATAATATTCTGACAGAGCAAATAACACCTGGCATTTTCAAATTATAGATTTTTAGGACTTGCCCTGACAGGAAAGATTTAACGATTGTATAGAATAGATGGTGAAGTGAAGGTTTGTCCATGTTTTCTCAGATACTACTATCTGAATGCATTGTATATGAAGCCCCCTCATTTTAAAAGAAATGTTTAGATAAAGTAGCCACTCCCATTTCTGTCATTTATAGGGATTACAAATATAACTGGGATATAACTTTTTTCGATCATAACAGATGTCCTATCGTAAAACTGCATTACATCACCTCCCCACGTAAAACTAATCGTGCTTGAACGGTACTTTAGACTGCGTATTTCATGATCGAATTTCACCATGGCTCTTGCTGAATACGTACAAGTATTTGTATGACTGTAAATCTCAGCCTAATGCTTAGAGCCCCACGACATGAAGCATGGAAACAGTAGATGGATATGTTTGTGCCTCTCTCTCTTCTGGTGTGAGTGCATAAGAGAGTGGGACAGAAAGAGAGAGATGATCCCTTTGTGCATGCAGGGAGATAAGGAGAGAGATAGAAAAAGAGTGAGGGAGATCAAGATCGAGAGAGTGAGAGAGAGAGCGAAAGAGAGAGAGAGAGATGACAGGTTGGCCTGTAATGACTTTGGTAAAGATTTTTTAGATCGATGTTCCAATCAGTCTCCCATCGCCCACTCGCCTTGATTCACATGCCACCAGCCGCTCGATAGATGGAGGACCCATTGATTTCTCTGACGGATGTGTGTCTTTGCAAGTGTGTGTGTGTGTGTGTGTGTGTGTGTGTGTGTGTGTATGGGAGGGTGTTTCTTGTAAGCAGACAGATTACCAGCAAAAAGAGGATGCTTGAGACCTGGCCTCAGTTATGGGACTGGGGCAGGGGTTAGACAGAGGTTTTGGCAAAGATGAGTCCAGACTGTTTATACATATCTCAAATGACTTCAAAATATTTATTCTCTCTCTCTCTCTCTCTCTTTTTTTTCTCTCTACTCTATATGCTGAAATACCTATTTTCATCACTAAAGAGAGCAGAGAGAAGAGAAAGAGTAGAGTCAAGCAAATAAAAGAGAGGAGAAGAAAAGAGGAGAAAAGGGCAAGACGGATGGAGAGGAGAGAAAAGAAGATAAGCGAGGAGAGGTGAAGAGAGACAGCAGATCGGAGGAGGAGGAAAAACAGAAGGCGAAAGGATAAGAGGTGAAAAAGAGACGAGAGGACATGAAAAGAAGAGAAGAGATCCAGAGCCCACTCGCAATCACTGTGCACAAGGAAGGAACGCACCCTGGACAGGTGCCAGTGCTCTACACGAGAAAAGACACCATGATCCATTATTAAATAATTACCATTAGTGTTGTTGTCTGTACCTTGGCTTCCACCCCATCTCTCCAGTGTTGTAGAAGTGGGGTCTGGAGTGTTTATGGTGGGATGTCCATGGTTGGACCAGGCCAGAAGAGAGTTCAGACTATTCTGGGCACTGGGGGAGTCCGTATACCCCAGTATTCCAGGGCGTATGCGAGAAATGTGTTGATACTGATGCTCGTGATCATGAAGGTGTCTGTTGTTCACTGAGGGATTGAGGATCGCTGCCTCGTTCACAAAAATGGAACTGTTCTCGTCCTGACCGCCAAAGTGACCATGATGGAAGCCCTGTGTGGAGGAGGAAACACGTTAACCAAGTTAACCAACACAATTAAGGCTAGTTTACAAAGTCTTCGACCAAAAATTACAAGGAGAAATCGTCACGCCACAAGCCATACCTCACACACACAGGATTCAAATATCAAGGAATATTAAGGCTACATATTCTGTCTTATTTTTCCCTCTCTATATGCTAATTCAGGACAAATAAACACACAAAAGACAATCTGTATTAACCCCATTGCCAGAGAATTTGGGACATTTTGTAAAATTAAATAAAAACATGAATGTGAGATTTGATTTGATCTCCTGAACCTATATTGAACTGAGAAATGTGTAAAGATTATCAATGTTTTCACTGAACCAATAGATATATTTTGTCAAAACAAATACATTTCAAGTTTGAAGAAAAACAAAAAAGATTAGTAAAGATTACAGAATATGTAAATTACACTGCTTTACACAGGTGAATATTAAAGATATAAAAGGAGCATCCACCAAAGGCTCAGTCTTTGCAGCAAGAGGAGTTTGTTGCTAACAACTTTGCACAGACTGTTTGTTCAAAAAGAACATTTCTCAACACAAGATTCCAAAGAATGTATATATTTCTACATCGACCATTGTGAAAGGATTCAGGATTCTGTCCACGGCAAGACCAGACACCACTGCTGAAAGTGCAAGACCTTCTAGCCCTCAGATGGCACTGCATAAGAATCTATTATGGTACTGTAATAATTCTAACCACATGTACATTACTGCACCAAGAAGTGTAACCAAATTTCTCTACTACACAAGGAGAACCCCTTAAATTAATTTCATGCAGAAAAAAGTATCAGGGAAGAGCATGGCTATTTTAACAATCCCAGACCTTGTCTTCATAGATACAACGTGTGTGTGTGCGCGTGTGTGTGTCCAGATGACAATGACCACAAACTATTGAGCAGCTAATGTTTTTTACAAAGCGGTATCCTCAGTGATCTTTATCACATTCAAAAAATGCATTTTTACAATTGTGTATGTGTTTATATATATTACAAATCATAGATTCCCATTTATATTGAATTTAACAATATGCAAATAGAGTTTGTATATTGCAATGTACAGAACTTTAAAGACTTTACACATAGAAAACCAATAAAATGTGTAATTTCATAAGAAATCAGAATCAAGCTTAGCTGTATTCTCGCACATACAAGGAATTTGTTTTTGATTCCAGTAGCACACTATGGACTATATTCCACAGTGGTACATAAGAAAGAGAAAAAAAAAACACATTCCTTTGTATTGTGTGCTGAGTGTCAGAATTGAGAGGTGGGAGAAGAACCAGACTTAGCTCCAGTTTAAGTACAGGGATTGAGTGTAATAATTTACACCCAGAGACATTGAGTGCAGTAGAAAAAGTACAACAGAAAAAGTCCAGAACAGAAACTCTCCATAGCTAAGAATTTTAAGTAAATTTCATACTTCAGTCACATTTATTTGCTATTATATTCCAACTCAAAGCCCATAATGATCTGTGCATGCTTCCTGTAAATTACCACAGTGCATCCATCACTTTATACACTGATATCGAATGTGCCACAACACAAAGCTCCGATTTCGCACGCTGGCACATTTTACTAGAGCCAGAGTCAATAGACATCTCTAGACCTATTCACAGTGAGATGCTTGGTATGGGATTAAACAGAACTCAAGCTCATGCCAACCCGCAATATAGCAGAAGAAACCGAACTCACGCTGAAATCTCAAGCTCACAATATAACAGCTGATCTGATTACAGTGGTTTTGTTCTCACTCTATCTCTCCATCTGTTCTCTCTCCTCTCATCTTACTCGCCTGTCCTAAACTTGGCAAACGGCTCCTTCAGTGTCTTGATTGTTTGCTAAAGGTCAAACTGACACACATAAGTGAGTGCCTTTAGACGAGCTCCAACAAATGCCACAGTCTAGCGCACAAAATACAGCGCTGAGGGCTAGATCAATTCATATCAGAGAATCAGAGAAGTAGGATCACCAGAGGAGAACGGATAAACCTACAGCAACAGGGTCATGACATATTTTTTACTTTTAAAAAGGGGAATGTTATGAAAAAAAAAATATCACTTTTTCAGAATGTGTTCTCCTTAATTTGAGGATCAGGTCCCTACCAGCCCAGTCAGTTTTTGTGGTCAGCCAAATTGTGAAAACATGGGATTAAATGAGCTGCTCTGATTTTGCGCTGCTGCGTCCTATGGAAAGTGCAGGCATTTTAGAATAGTCCCGCCTTCTTATCTTTGTCTCTCCAATCACAGCGCTGGACCTGTGTTTGTGAGATCGCAAGGTTAAACAGAGCAAAACAAACATGAAAATGAGAACAGAGAAGAATTCATTCATTATCTGTAACCGCTTATCCAATTCAGGGTCGCGGTGGGTCCAGAGCCTACCTGGAACCATTGGGCGCAAGGCGGGAATACACCCTGGAGGGGGCGCCAGTCCTTCACAGGACAACACACACATTCACATATTCACACACACACACACACACACTCACACACTCACACACACACCCCTACGGATACTTTTGAGTCGCCAATCCACCTACCAACGTGTGTTTTTGGACTGTGGGAGGAAACTGGAGTACCTGGAGGAAACCCACGCGGACACAGGGAGAACACAGCAACTCCTCACAGACAGTCACCCGGAGCGGGAATCGAACCCACACAATCAAAACTAGAGATTCTTTTCACTCCTCACTCCTGGGCTCTTGTGCTAAACTGAGCTGCTGTAGCTCATTCTCATTTAAAAGGAACAAGCACTTAAACCAGCCATTCTGAACAGGGATGATTAGACAGAGGGAGAACGCTGCTGTTCTGGACCAAAGCATGTCACAGACGTTTCATTAAGACCCCAGAACTGTGTTCTCTTGTGGAAAGGTGGTAGAAAACGTTCCTTTGGCAATGAAAAGACCAAAACTGTGTGATTTCAGCCCTATTTTAAGCCCAACTTTGTTGTAGCAGAGCTTAAAATGCTTTGGACACTGCTACACAAGCACACAGTACAATCGTAGCTGAGCCCCAATTCTACATGCATTTACAAGTTACAAATGCTGAAGAGATAACCTGATTCGTTTGAACTTTCAGTCCGTTTTCATTTATTAACATTTAGCGAGAGGCTTTACATTTTTACACCTGAGCATCACTGAATGATTTGAGGATTACTGGAACTGTGAGAATCAGAAAAACTAACCACCTTTCTAGGTTTGCATCCCTGTGAAAAGCAGTTGGAGTTTTCAAGCAGTTTAAAAAAAGATGAATTTGGATATGATGTGACATCGTAATACATATGCATGACTCCATGTCCTGACACTGAAGAAAAACAAGCATGTCACATCACACTCCATTCTGAGGAGATGGCACCTTGCTGTGACAGAAGCATCTGAGAATATCACGGATTTCAGCATGCCTCAGTGTCTTGGGCTAGGGTCCAAGACTCTAATCAAAGGCGATCTTGCCCTGAAAAGGCTGCACGCAAAGCAGGACGCCAGAGAATCCCTTGTCATGTCTGAGTGCTCTGTTGATTCGCTCGATGATGAGTGGGAAAAGGCATTTAAAACATGCTTCCTTTTCTCCAGATTCCACTGAAATGTTGCTATCTTGGAGCTATAGAGTCGCATCAGTTTTACAATAAAGCAACTGAAGCATGAGGTCTGTGCCCATGAATTAGTTCATTTCTTCGTGGCGTGGAAGCGTGTGACAAAAATAAAAAATATTCTTCTTTGTCGTATCATGTTCTATTCATATCTTCACAGACGCAGCTACTGAAAACCATTTAACCCTTTGAGCCTAGACTTACGCCCTAGAAAAAAATGTTTTTAAGACTTCTTTGGCAACAGTGGGTTGTATATAGTACCACAAACACTGAATGAACCATTTGACAGCATAAATGGCTCTTGTAAATCTGTTTAATGGTTCTTTTCCCAACTTGAAAGCTATTATTATATAGAGAAAGAAAATGGTACAAGGATCTGTTTTCTCAGTACTACACAGAACTCTGCTAAGTCTGTTTTCTCATATTTAAATAAAAAATACATGAAGGACTACAAACCCTATTTCAAGAAATTTGGGACAAATCCCAGGTATTAAATAAAAATAAAAAATAAAAAAAAAAACGTTATTGTCTGAACTTTTTTTTTTTTGATTTAGGTGCAAAGAAAACGTTTTCAGTGTTTGTACTGATAAATATATTCGTAATTTGCAAATAGTTGCTGTCCAGTTAAAAACACGTGTCTCCAAAAAGCTAACATTTCAGGAACAGAAAAAGACTATTTCTCTGATGGTAACAGTAAAAGTAAGCCACAGATAATTCAATTATACCCATTACAGCTCAGAAATGTAAAAATATCTTAATTGGGAGGTATTTCCAAAAGTTTCATATGTAAAAGGGACTTGTGTGTATTGTAGACAGCAAATATTGACAAAACGGGAATTTCTTTTAGTGGATTACAATGAGCCACATCGACCTCTGTGTTTGCACTGACAGTTCCTTCATGACATTTGGCACAAAGACAGTGTTTTCCAGAGAAAGGCTGCAAATGATTTATGTCTTTCACCACCTACATTTTGTAACATTATAAATAGATTAAGGAAATCAGGGGAAATTTTGGTGCATAAAGGCCAAGGGCAGAAACTACTGTACGTGACACTTGAGCCCTCAGGCATTATTGTTCGAAAAAACGTCACACTGCCATGCTGGACATGGTCAAATGGGCTCGGGAGTATTTTTGGAAAATAATCATCACTTAATACAGTCTGCCACTGTGTCAAGAAATGCAACCCAAAGTATATTGTACAAAGAGGAAGCCAGAAATTATTTTTTGCAGAAATGCCAGTGAGTTCTCTGGGCCCAAAGTCTTCTGAGATGGACCAAAAGACAGTGGAAATGTGCTCTGTGTTTAGATGAGTACACGTTAGCTTGTTTATGGTGTTCTCAGTGCCAAAGATGAAACTTCCTGCCTGACTCTTACCACTAAAGAGTGCAAAATCAGCATCTATGATGGCATGGGGATGCATCAGTGCCCATGGCATCGGCGATCTGCAGATATCTGCTTACACTAGTATTTTGGAGAGACGTATGCTGCCATCAAGATGACGTTTATTTCCAGGAACTCCATGTCATTTTCAGGGAATAATGTTTTGTAGACAAACATTTAGCAATATATTAAACATATATAACATATTAAATACATTTATCATTAAAAACACTGAAAATCCTTTTGTCTATTTGTCTGTCAAAACTTTTTTTCAAGTTAATTAATAAATGGCTGATTTCAGTTTTTAATTCATTTTAAGGAACAGTCCCAAAATTTCCATAAAAGTAGTTTGTAGATCCAATATTTCTTCTAAGAAAAAAGACTTAATAGGTAGAGGATAATAGATTATCCCCCACTTTGCTTCAAAAATCCTATACACTAGATGCTGGAGCATATCTGTGAGGATTTAATGGCAGCCACAAGAACATTAGTGATGTCAGCTACTGATGCTGGTTGATTAATTATGGATCGCTAAAACTCCATCACTCCAGAAACCACAGTTCCACTGCATCCACTTCTACTGTTTTATAATTAATTTGTGTCCACAAAATAAGCACAGTTAAAAAAGCAGCTCATTTTAGGGGGGTGTCAATAAAGTAGAGACATATCGTGCATAATTATAAAGTTTGGGCTGACACAGTGCATAAAAGATAAGAACGTTTTTTTAAAGCACTTAAAATATATCTCACCAAAGTATATACAGAATTTCAGGGGGAATGTTTGCACACTTAGCCGACATCCCCAAAGCATACACTCAAACACACTCACACACCTTTCCAGCCTCTAGCTAGTGTTAAGCCCACATTTTCAACCCGAGTGTCCAAATGAATCATTGAACAGCCTCCGTGTTCATTGATTGGCTGTAGAGGGCAGTGTACACAGAGCTGCTTTTAATTATTTTGTCATGCCTTTTATTTAGGGTCGCTTTCATTATCATCAATCATTAACTTGTTTATTAGTGCGCAGTCAAGAGTCAGACACTGAGAGCGATGAGCCTGGAATTGCACTCATTACCACAGATAATGAATCAGACACTATGCTCTCTGTGCACATGTGTGTGTGGGGTTCTGTGGTTAAGAGAGAGGAAGCATAGTCAGTACGAGTCAAGACTCCCCCGTGTTCTTTAGGCTGAGGAAAGAAATGATTTCCTGCCCAGTGGCTTTTGCACACCTGATTTGACTGAAGTTGAAAGGAAAAGAGGACTGAGCTGGAAGTAATGAGCACTTCTGAGCTCAGGCTGCTGGCTTTCTCATCCATTTCAATGGGTTTGTTATGGTGTGCGTTAAGACTGCACATGGTTAAAAAAAATCATACTAACAAAAATAGAGACCCAGGAAAGGCCCAAAGAGGTATAAAGAGTAAAATGGGAGAGATATAATAAAAATTGATTGGTAGATGAGCCTTATGGATTATATGAGGGTATAATATAGACAGAATGCAGACGGGTGCATGGATGAATGGACGGTTGGGTGGATAGATACACTAATGGATGGAAGTAGGAATAGACAAGTCAATGAGAGGATGAACAAATGGACAGATAAAAACAGATAGGTAGGTAGACAGACCTAGCTAGATAGCTAGATAGGTAAACAGAGATTAACAGCTTAATCAAGAGAGCCATAGACAAGGTAAACAGATATAAAAGACAGCCTGTTCAAATTCATTTACATGTTAAGAAGATTTTTGCTTTCTTTTGTAAATATAACATTTAATTGAACACCACAAACATTACTACGTCCACTGTCTGATTCACATTATGTGCTGACAGCTTTGAACCTGCTTTTCCCTATTTTCTAATAACGACATCCTTTTTGGGTCATAATAAAATATAAATCTTACACACTGATATATATAATAGTATCAACCGTGAGCCTGAAACGGATTAAGAGGAAAAGATTATGACGATGACAATCAAATCATAGTAAAAGATACATAGTGCAGTTTCTGCAGTGCTCAGCCTGGAGTAGCAACCATAGAAGTTGTGTTCTCACTATTTCAACTCGGTGGAACATCACGATGATTTTGAAGCTGTAATTTTAAGATAAAAATACAACCTACTGTTGTTTTAACATTACCCTACAACGTTTTGGATTTCTCTGGCAGTAATTAAAACCAATAGACAAGCTCTGTTATAAATAAGCAACATGTGTCATTGTTCTACATATGACAACTACATTGCGGCAGTCCCTATTTTAAAAGCAGCTCAATAATATGCCAAGGTTCATGATTGGCTTAGATATTCGTAACCAATATTTGGTTTCAATTTTGATGGATTACATGAAAACCTTGATTGACCCTCAGAAAATCACGTCTATAGTAATGGATGTGTGATTGTTCAGATTTTTTAAAACACCAATATTGCAATATCAGGTAACAAACACAGTCTGGTGCATCCCTAGCAGCGACAGTTTAAATGCAAGTTTAAAAAAACACACAATGCCGTGAGGCAAAAACAATGAGAGAATGCAGCTCCTCTGCCGCTGAATAGTTGAATGACAGCTTTATACCATCTTCAAAGTGAGATGAGAGCAGGTTTGGGAGAGATTTTGTCTGACATCACCAGTTGGGTGTTTTGGCAACAAGAAAAGACAGAATGAGGAAAGAAAGGAAGGAGAGAAGGAATTTCATCTCTTAGAAGACAGCTGCATCTTAAGGCCCACGCTGAGCGCAAAACCTTTTATGACTTGAAGCTTCTAGCTACAGGCAACAAAACTACTTTAAACATACACAAACAGACGCAGAGCGGTCTCTCTCAGACACACACACATGCAGCACAAAGAGAAGGGAATGATACAAGGTAGAGGTCATGTTCACGGCAGGTCAAAACTACAGAAGTAAATAGGGATTTAGAATCCCTTTGGTTTACAGTGATGTGCTTTTTTTCTGATGCACTTTCTAAGTTTGTAAACACCCGTATATGCAACATTTCTTCTGAAACCAAGGTTATTACAACAGAGTTGCCCCCTATTACAGCATTAACCGCTTCTGTTTGCTGTAAACTTTTTTACATTTTAAACTTTTTAAGCTGTGTAGATTTGATGACATACAGCCACAAACATTTGTGAGATCAGGTAACTGATGCTGGCACTGGTTTCTTATATTCTTCGGTTGTCCACAGAAGCACAAAAGACTACTACAACCAGCTAAATTCTACCACAGCTTTGTGCTTTTGCATATTGCATACAGGATTAAAAGCAAAAAATGAAACTTGAAATGAAAATTTCCAGTTCATGTTTTAAGTCATATTATTAAAAAATCAGACAAGAAAACAACGCCTCAACATACTGCTAACAGCTGTGGCATTAACATGTTTGCCGTTATAGTAACTACTTATCCAGTTCAGGGTCGCGGTAGGTCCGGAGCCTGCCTGAAATCACTAGGCGCAAAGCAGGAACACACCCTGGAGGGGATGCCAGTCCTTAACAGGACGACACAGACTCAGACATTCACTCACACCTACGGACACTTTTGAGCCGCCAATCCACCTACCAACGTGTGTTTTTTTGGACTGTGAGAGGAAACCGGAGCACCCAGAGGAAACCCATGCGGACACGGGGAGAACACAACTCCTCTCAGACAGTCACTCGGAGCAGAACTTGAACCCACAAGCTCCAGGTCCCTGGAGCTGTGTGACTGTGACACTACCTGCTGCACCACCGTGCTGCCCATAAGAAAATATTTATTCACATATGTTTTTGCATTTTGCCAGTACAATCATGAGCCTGAAGCTCATGCTCAGATATTCCTTCCAGGGCTGTTTCTACAGGTGCAGTGGCTATGACTCCAGAAGTGTAGTATGCGAAGAAAGAGGCTGGAGCAAGAGGCTGAGATGTATCACTAGAAACACAGCACCTAGTCGACATACCTACCCTAAATTTTATTTCTGGTTTTAAAATGTGCCCTTGCCCACTTCCCCTTTGGGAAATCCCTGGTGCCATCTTAAGGCCCATTCCATTCCTGTATGAACTGAAGTGTGTTAAACAAGTCTTTGGAGAGGTGAGGGAACGAGCCAAACCTGAAGTCAACTTCAGAAGCAGAACTTGCCCAGAATGCATTGTGACGTGATGCAATTTCCATAGCAACGGCAACAACCATATTGGACAAAACAGTGTAAGCAGAAAACTAAAAAATAAAAGCTTGTAATGCATCATAACAAAATATAGATTTTACACTATGGTTAAGTTACAAAAAATACTCAAAGTTCAACTTTTGTGATCACTCTAATATTTCCCCTAAACATTGATATGACAGTGTAGACAGTCCACAGCAATTGTATTGTGCAAATCACAAAAGAAACTGATTCAGCTGAATGCATGTTTGTGTTTACTGCCGAGGGCGAGTGTGTTCTGATTGAAAGACCCACTCCCCCTTGCCCCCTTTTCACTTTGCACTGTGAGTGGCCAGTTATTGATGTAGTTGCTATGTACTTCAGAGGGGTCTGTTGAAGTGGGTAAGAGCAATATATAATCAGACCTGCAACACAAATCTAGAAGTGCCGAGCTGTAATTCTGTTTTCTGCCAGTAGGAGTCACAAATGTTTGCAGGCTTTAATCTTCTGTTATTCGGACATGTGCTTAAGACTTTAGGTAGACACCACAAGTGACCAATGACTTTAATCACCGTGAACAGAACCTAAATTGAGTGAAGGGCTTATCTGATTTGGTGTCACTCTTACAAACGAATAAAAAAAAAAAAGCGCCACCCACCTGCTGACCGTCCAGCGGTATGACCATGGATGGCAGGCTGCGTTGCCGTGCATGTTTCCAACTTTCCAGTAGCTTGCGTTGTGTCTCCAGCTGCTCCTTCTCCTTCTCAACGCTGCGCTGACCCTCGCGCAGTCGCTCCAGACTTTGCTGGTAGTCCTGCAGCTGCTCCTGCAGCTTCTCACGCTCACCCTGTAACTTCTCTGTCTCCAGGTGGCACTGATGCTCCCTCTGCTTCAGAGCATTCTCCTGCTGTTCGTGCCGGAGTTGCTGGGCGTGGCACTCGCGCTCCCACTGCTGCCGATCCCGTGTCAACACACTGCGCATACGGGCCACACCCGCCGCCTCCTCCCTCCGACGCTCCGCCTCCCGCTGCCGCTCCTGTTCCTGAAGGCCAGTAGCAGGGCGGAGCTGAGCATGCTGGGGGTTGGAGCTTGATAACAAAAGCAGGAGGAGCCGCTGGACTTCATAGTAACTATCCTGGATGGTGACGGCCGCCTAAAAAGGGCAATGAAAAAAGGGTGGTCTGACTTTTGAAACAATACTATCATATATTAATATCCATTCACTCATTTCAGCGTGAGCAATGCATTGGTAGGTGGCTCAAACTCTGCACTTGAGGACAACCTTTGGCTCATGAGCTGATGAACGATTCATTAATGACATTTGAACAAACTGTGGTGTACTTCACGAAAATATGTATATGAGTCAAACTGGGTCATGTCTGATGGAAATAAAAGGCACTGCTTGTTCTGATGTTGTATAACCCTAACCTTATCTTCCTAATTCATGCAGAGCACATTGTATATCCTGTGGGAACTAAACCTTGTGTTTATTTCTTTGCAGCTTTCAAGAATAAAGGACAAAGTTAATATTTATACTTTGGCCTATAACTTGGAGAAACAGTAAGACCTTAGTTTGGCAGTCCATTGTAGACAGCCGTGTTTACAGTTCGGTGAAATAAAGCACTGGCTGACTCACTACTTGAGAACGAGAGCAATAGACTCTGCAAATTTAGCTGGATTGCTCATCCCTAAATTAGTACTCCTAAACCATCACTTCACGCCTCTTCACTCGAGCAACCATCAGGCAGCACAGATTAAAAGATTTAAGTGCCTTTATTTGCCAAGTGTCATAAGAGCATTGGAGAACTTACTCATCCTCCTTTCAGTGGATATGCATTTGTTTCAGAAAAGCTTTTCAGGCTCCTTGGTGACCCCGTAAAGGTTTTCTGCTAAGGGAATTTTAGATGTTCGCTCCCAAAGATGAACACAAAATAAACACAAAATCTGTGGACTGTCCTTAAAAAAATATTAGTTTTCATCTGTTTTATTGGAACTGGAGATACACATTCTGACTGATCTTGTGTATCAAGTACGTATCCATTTACGTTTCTCACAGTTTTATTGTGATTAAACAGTGCTGGGGAAGTTATTCTAAAAAGATCAAATCTGAATATGACTGAGGAATGAGGAAAAGTAAACTGACATGTGATTACTGCATTGAAAGCATAGTTCCATTAATTTATTAGTTTACTTCTTCATTACTCTTCTTAGAAAAAAAACAACTAGTATCCTTTCAGTACATAATTTACAAAAAAAGCCAATCACAGTAAACATCATTAAAAAGATACTGCACTATCCCTGCTTTGAACAAAACACGCCCAGCAAACACAGCACTATTAAAATGATGGATTAAGCCAATGCTGTTTGAAAACCCAGAAACCAACATCTAGATACAATCCAAAAACAGCTGGCTCCACATAAAAATTTAAATGAATAAAATAAATGAATGAAGCTTGAAATGAATGAAGAGCTGCTCCTGAATTAATTAATTAATTAAATAATACAAATCACATAAATCATTGTCTCTGATTCATATTAGCATGAACCACGTCGAGGAGCATTGCATGAGCGTGCCAAGCACTCCTCATGAACATTCCTAATCATGATAATGTCATCAGCTTTCGCAGGAAGTGCATGTAAAGGCAAAATTACATTACAAAGACAAGCATGGGAAACCTATACACAGGAAACATATTGTTCTTTTAAGATCAGAGTACACGGAGAGAACAAAAGCAAGTATTCTACTGTTTGCTGTTGTTCATAGGAAATAACTGACCTGTAAAAATGAACTCGAATGAATGGACCGAGGACATTCTACAGTCTTTCAAATAGATAGCGATGGAACAAAAAAAAGGTTTGTGTTTGTTCATATTTGTCTCATCTGTGTACTCTGGGCTTAACAATGCACTTTGTCTATATACATATGGACGCTGAAAGGAAGAAGCATTTTATAAAGTCAATAACTGTAATGAGACTACAAAAAATTAAAATGAAATAGGTTACATTAATTCATTACAGAAAAAATAAGTCACAGAATATAAAGCATTATTTTGTGTTACTGATTATATTCTATGCCACTGAAGGTTTGTAGGGCTAGTGTCTGTATGAATGACAACAAAGAGAGAATGATTCACTTTAATTACTCTGTGTTTGTGTGTGTATATGAGGCAATATGATGAGATCACCTGCAGGCTGTAAAGCAGCTGGGTCAAACTCTGGACACTCTGGCACACCTGGACACAAACACAAACAAAAAACAAGAGACCACATGAAGGGAATGCCCAGCAAATAAAAAAAATGAGCTCAATAATTGTCTACTTGCGTTGATGAATGTGGCTTACTTGTTTTACTTTGGTCAACGGATATAGGTAAATGAGCAAGTGTATATAGGTGGACATAGGTAAACGAGCAAGCGTATATAGGTGGACATAGGTAAACGAGCAAGTATATATAGGTGGATATAGGTAAATGAGCAAGTGTATATAGGTGGATATAGGTAAACGAGCAAGTGTATATAGGTGGATATAGGTAAACGAGCAAGTGTATATAGGTGGATATAGGTAAACGAGCAAGTGTATATAGGTGGATATATGTAAATGAGCAAGTGTATATAGGTGGATATATGTAAATGAGCAAGTGTATATAGGTGGATATATGTAAATGAGCAAGTGTATATAGGTAGATATAGGTAAATGAGCAAATGTATAAAGGTAGATATATGTAAATGAGCAAGTGTATATAGGTGGATATATGTAAATGAGCAAGTGTATATAGGTGGATATAGGTAAACGAGCAAGTGTATATAGGTGGATATAGGTAAACGTGTATAAACGTGCAAGTGTATATAGGTAGATATATGTAAATGAGCAAGTGTATATAGGTGGATATATGTAAATGAGCAATTGTATATAGGTAGATATATGTAAATGAACAAATGTATAAAGGTGGATATATGTAAATGAGCAAGTGTATATAGGTAGATATAGGTAAATGAGCAAATGTATAAATGTGGATATATGTAAATGAGCAAGTGTATATAGGTGGATATAGGTAAACAAGCAAGTGTATATAGGTAGATATATGTAAATGATCAAGTGTATATAGGTGGATATAGGTAAATGAGCAAGTGTATATAGGTGGATATATGTAAATGAGCAAATGTATATAGGTAGATATAGGTAAATGAGCAAGTGTATATAGGTAGATATAGGTAAATGAGCAAATGTATAAAGGTGGATATATGTAAATGAGCAAGTGTATATAGGTGGATATAGGTAAACGTGTATAAACGTGCAAGTGTATATAGGTAGATATATGTAAATGAGCAAGTGGATATAGGTGGATATAGGTAAACGAGCAAGTGTATATAGGTAGATATAGGTAAATGATCAAGTGTATATAGGTGGATATAGGTAAATGAGCAAGTGTATATAGGTAGATATAGGTAAATGAGCAAATGTATAAAGGTGGATATATGTAAATGAGCAAGTGTATATAGGTGGATATAGGTAAATGAGCAAGTGTATATAGGTAGATATATGTAAATGAACAAATGTATAAAGGTGGATATATGTAAATGAGCAAGTGTATATAGGTAGATATAGGTAAATGAGCAAATGTATAAAGGTAGATATATGTAAATGATCAAGTGTATATAGGTGGATATAGGTAAATGAGCAAGTGTATATAGGTGGATATATGTAAATGAGCAAATGTATATAGGTAGATATATGTAAATGAGCAAATGTATATAGGTAGATATAGGTAAATGAGCAAATGTATAAAGGTAGATATATGTAAATGAGCAAGTGTATATAGGTAGATATAGGTAAATGAGCAAATGTATAAAGGTAGATATATGTAAATGATCAAGTGTATATAGGTGGATATAGGTAAATGAGCAAGTGTATACAGGTGGATATATGTAAATGAGTAAGGTTGTGTAACATCACAAAATCAAGTCGAGTCATTTAAAAGGTTAATGTTGCAGGTTTTTTTCCCTATATTTCATATACTGCATGGAAACCTTTATTTCAACAATATCATCCCCTTTAAGGCTAACTTCATGAATAACTGTATACACAGACAATAAATGAAAACACTGATTAAATAAAATCCTAAACCAGATTAGAATATTCTCTATCAACCACCAGCCAGATGGAAGGACCAAGACAGATGTTTGATTTACACCAACATTATACTGACTTGATTTTACCTGAATGCCACAGTTAGATCATGGTCACAGACTGATTTGTATTTTTGAGTATAGTATTATTTAGATGTTATGGCACTTTCTGCAGCCTTGTGCATGAATATCGTTTGTACCTTCCTCCTGAGTACAGACTGATTCTTTCTAAAATTCTGTTTATTATAATCAGACATACAGGACTGAGCTCATTCAAACCTATAGAAGAGAATACATCGAGGGCAGAGGCTGGACAATGAATATTCTTTGTTTACACTCCAAGGTGAAAACAGATTGCCCTCTTGAGGATAAAGGTATATTAATCACTTGTCTTTTTTTAGTACACAGTGCCATCTGGTGGTCATTATACCCCAGATATCATTGTTTGGCTAATACAACTCTCAGTGAAAACAAGAAGGTAAAATACTGTTGCTAATCCTTGCCTCTCTTTCTGTCATTTCTTTCAACTTTATGGCATAATTTGGTCTTATATAAACGTATGATTCAATCTTATACATCTTATATAAGTCCCGTTTCTTGCCACATCCATATTTCAGAATGCAGTTCTGGTGCATTGAGAAGTCATGTGATCACACAACATCAAACCAGGGTGGTATGCATGTTTCTCTTTGGCATTTCTATTTGAAATAAAAATAAAAATAACCCAAGATTGGACAATTAGCTGGTCATCACTCTTAAAATTCAGTTTTTAACAACTGCTTAAGTGTTGGTTCTCGCATGACGAGATTGCGTTTGATCCCATTGATTATATAGTGATTTATTTGACTGTATTGTGGCTTTTTGGGATTAAAAATTTTTTTTAGCTTTTGTTTGAGTATTTGATTTATTTTTGAGATTTTGTTCTTTAATATAAGATGTTAGTACTTATTGTTTGTCATATTTCACTGTTATCATCCTTGTGTGGACCCCAGAAAGACCAGAGACCATTTTGTGGAAGCTAAAGGAGGTTCCAAAGTAATAAAGTTGATTGAATATGTTAAGAAGTTAAGAGGGGGGGGGTACTGCTTCTTTATATAGATCATAGAGCCCTGTCAATAAATGGAGCAATCATTACATTTGTCCTGTGTTGCTCACGTTCTCTGTCTTATTTAACATTTCGTATGCAGAACTGAAACAAGCGGGAGGGTTGGGCCAAACACTTACACAGCACTGTGCTGAGCGATACCAATAGACATACAAGACCACTAATGATAATGCTTTCAGGTCCTATAAACCCCCACTGGGTAAATGTAAGCTTCTTAAACTGGCAGTGCAACAGACTTTAAGTAATTATTCGATTTACTTAATACTCTGCACCCTTCTTCTATTGCATTCTCCCTGTTCACAAGAGCACTATCTGTGACTGCCTGCTAAGAGCCATTCTGCTGAAATGAAACAGGGACATTTCAAATTCAATTAGGACCAGTAACAACCTCCAGAAGAGGAAACGAAAAGGTAAGCTATAAAAGTGGGACATATTGTGGCAGAGCATAAAGCTTTAGGATTGTAGCAGCCTACATTACTGTGCCTGAGTGTGCCATTTTCCTTAATGTGACAGTTTGATTCAATTAGTGAACATCTGTACCTTGATTAAACCATCTTAAACTTGATTGGCCAATTTTATGTGCCGTCTGAAACTGCAAGATTCAGAACATACAAAATGCATTTAATAACAACAGCAGCCTATCTACAGGTAACATGATGACATTTCCTAAAAGAAAAAGTATCTCATAATCATGATACCAAAAAATGCCCAATCCACACATTTCCATTGTATTAGATTTTGCAGAAGTGCACAAAAATGCTGAATTATCTCCTTAAAAATAAGAAAAGGCCCTTTTAGCTTATGCCTGGGTCAGCATTGTGTCTTATCAGTGTAATATATGGCGGTGCACCATGCAAGGCGCCAACAGAAGCAGAAAAGGAAGGGACGGAAGGAAATGAAGGTCTAATTATCACTGTTCATTTTTAATGAAATGGTGCCCTAGAGGCAGTGAAATGGACTCTCTTCTTATTTTGAGCTCATTAATATTTCATAATATTAAGACTGGGATGTGATTTTAATAGAAGAATCTAAATTATTAATGCTACTGTGAGACTAATAACCATAATTCTAACAGTGAAAGGGGGCTATTTGTATAGGAGTGCTGCTTAAAACTTCTACTTTCAAATTTCCAATACATTTTGCTACAGGCTTCTACACTATTAACAGTATTGTTGCTTACAGCAGCTAGTACATGCAGGATAACCAAGACTAATATTCCATTTGCAATTCTTAATATTTCCATATGTATAAATCTATTAGCACTTTTCTATGGCAATATTTTGTGTCTGTGTTTCTGTGGCACTGTATCACAGCCTTACATTTTTCTAGCAATGTCTCTTAGTACATGTTCCTCTACGGAAAATCAGTGCATTTCTATGTAGTCCATGGGTTACTACGGCAGTTTCTGTGAATTCATATTTTTCTTTGAGCTCTTGTATCGCTATGGTATTATTTTTTGCCTCCCTGTATTGTCCAGAGAAAAGTCCTTCTATTTCTGACAGTCTTTCTTAGACAGACTCCCCGTGTTTATCACTGTTTCATGACCTTACCTTAACTTGCATGTTATGATTGTCAGTTGCTGTGCTTTCATTCTGAAGCTGAAGGTCCAGGCCTTCCTCCTCTCTGGTCTCATCCTCCTCACTCCTCAGTGAGTCCGATGACGCAGATACTCCTACAGCAGGTGAAGGAGGAGGAGAAGGCGCGACAGAAAGTGGCTCCGTCTTGGCAGAGGAGTCAAGTGCAGCCTGCTCTCCAAGGGCAGGGAACAGAGCTGGAGCAGAGGAGGCGGCGCAGTGTGACGATAAAGCTGCTTTCAGACTCTGAGCTGGGAAGCAGAAGCAAAAAGTGAGAGGCGCTGTAAATCGGCAAGATATTTACATATACCCACACACGCAGACTAGAGAAAGATGAGCGTTTCAGAAGATGCTTTCAGAAAACTGCACAATGACAACATAGGTCCCTTCTTGTAAATAAGACCTCACAGCTGTATGTCCAGGTCTAGGGGCATTAATGAATCTTTAATTCTAAGAGTATTTTACATAAGGTAGAGCTCATATAATGTAAGTCAACATAGGGTGATGGATATAAAAATGATCACATCACAATATCTCAGACATTTAAAATGAGACACACATTATTTCATGATATTTTGACAAACACAGGTGCAATGGTAGTGCCACGTTTAAAAACGACCATTTCAAAACTGATCATTTTTATTCAATATTTCCCATTCTGTACTGCTTTAGATTTAATTAAACAGAATCTACAATGTTATCTTTTTAATTAACCATGCGTTTTGTCAGAATCCACAAAATGCACTATAAATGATCACAATACTGCCATATTTTCCAGATTTATACGAACAAAACTCTAAACTCCATGTCTGTAGCTTCAAAGTTTGAATCCACTGCATAACAGCATTAATGTATGTATCTTACCTTCTTTGAGTGCAGCGTTAAGGAGGACGGCAGCATGTGGAAGCTCATCAGTTCCGGGCCTCACTAGCAGCCTGGGTTCTGGCCCCACACCCCTGAGACCTGCCATAGCTGAGAGCTCTGCATAAATCTGCAGCTTCTCCTCTAGACTGGAACAGATCATCTGGTCCTGACCACACAGAGACTCTGCCAGATACAGAGATCGGTGCATGGTAAATATTCATGCTTTACTTTATTTTAACATGGTCATTTGAATAATTTGAGGGGCATATTATTTTCTTTTTACACTGTAGATGTACTACACTAAATCCTAACTGATATTATTTGAGTAGCTTGTGAGCAGACACGTCATGTAATGTACTGAGTGAGCGTGGAGACATTGAGGGGTCAACCTTGTAGTTTGTGAATTTTCTGGATCTTTGCTTCTGCCACTTTTCTCTCTTCTTCTGATTCATTTAGAGTCTCATCTTCATTTTCATGACAACTGATTAAAAAAGAGAGCAGAAAAAGAATTGGTGTTAGGTTAATTACAAATTAAAGCATGGGTATGAATGACAATACAACATCTCTTTTTAACGCCTTATCTGCATTTCCATTTGAAACAGAAGCAGGTGCTGTGAATGGCAGATGTTGGTGTGGTCTGTACTGTACTAGAAATGTTTTTCTTTTTTTATACTGTTTTTAAACACATTTCTTTTTATAAAAAACGGGCTAGGGCTGCAGTGCCCTGTACACAATGGGACAGATGTACATATGAGTATTCAGTTTATTTTGTAGAGAAAAAAATAACAGCCAAATCAAGAAAATTAAAGAAAAACAAGGAGAAATAAATTATTTAAATATCAATAAATAATAAATTGAGTGTTTATATTTCTGTTTCAGCTTTGTCCATAATACCCAATCAGATCACGTCAAAAATGGGATGTTTTTATAAATGTACATTTATTTTTACTCATTTTTTTCTCCCTGATTTTAGTCATTGCCAATTCCACACACAATCTAGGCCCCGCCCAATTACACAACACTACCAAGCTGGAGGCTAAACGCTAGCATATGCTTCTTCTGAGACACATGAAGCCATTTTTTTAAGCACCACCAACACATTATTAGACAGTTCAACACACTTGGAGGAGTACACGAACTGCCCAAATCTGACACTATGATAGTTTTGCCCTATATCAACCCCTATATGAATACAATACTGTGCAAAATCTTTGGCTTCTAAGATTATTATATATTATTATTATAGTTATCAAAATAATTGAGTATCTCTGTGTGTTTTTGTATAAAAATGTATAAGTATATATAATTTACAATAAAAATAAAAACATAGATAAAAAGGAACTTTTCAAAAGTAGTAAATGCATTGTAAAATAATGAAGTATTTATTAAACTGTAACTCTAGGTGTTGGATGATAACCTCAAATAATACTGCACTACTATGAGGAGAGGTTAAACCAACACATTCACACGGAATATCACTATTTACTGTAATAATGTTACTTGTTTTTATCCTAATATTAGGGGGGTTTTGCTTGTTTATGCTTTTGTGTAAATAAATTCTTACAGCTCAGATAAACTGCTTTTTAAATCTCATTTTCTCAGGTGCCTAAGACTCTTACACAGTACTGTGTACATCAAAATCAGATGTTGCTACCCACATCACTACAGCCTCTCGGATGAGTCTCATCCAGGCGTTGCGTTCTTCTTTGGAAGCTGTGTGCACCTCGTACATCTCGGGGCCAGCCGAGGACGCACTGATGAGAAACATTCCTCTCTCCTCATTAGCTACTTCCCTTACTATCAGCTTCTTCAGGGAAATCACCGGGGGCTTCTGGTCCTGCGAGAAAGAGGAGAGGGATTGAGGACGATT
Source organism: Hoplias malabaricus (assembly GCF_029633855.1). NCBI lineage: Eukaryota > Metazoa > Chordata > Actinopteri > Characiformes > Erythrinidae > Hoplias > Hoplias malabaricus. The sequence goes on along the minus strand of NC_089801.1, from coordinate 30,422,762 downwards.
ACAGTCAGAGTGCTTAGTAGGAGCTTTAAAGAAAATTAAGTCATGAATCTCCACTTGCCAACAGCCAACAAGCCCTGATCTCACTCAACTTTTCTATAAGCAGCTTAGAGCGAGCAAAACTGAGCTGCTCAATTATTGAACTGAAACACTCCCACAGACAGAAAAAGTTATTGCTTCATAAAGCCTGCTCTAATCCTTATGGATTACATCTTTCTGCGGAGAATGAATCTGCAGTGCATGTTTTATTAAGCAAGAGAATGACGACGTACAACGGTAGCAAAGATGTACTTCTGGTCCTTTTCCTGAAGGAACACTAGCAGGTCGGTCAGCAGAAGCGCCAGCACCTCTGTGAATAAACACAGAAGATAAACATTTACCAATTTTCATTGATATTTAAACCCTTGGATCAGTCAAAATGGTAAAAATAAAATTACAATATTATTAAAGATGATTGTGATTTTTTTAAATATATTTCTTAGCTATAAAATGTAACTGTGAGTGCTTTGACTGAATCTGTTTGAACTTTGCACTTTTACTAATGAAAGTAGAAAACAGACTAAAAAAAAAAAAAAAAAAAGAGTGTTCATGAAGTTAATATCTGTTTCTCTGTCCACACACACACACACACACAAATAAAACAGAAGCATAATCTACAATACCTTCCAATTCTAAAGGCATTGTTTATGGTTTATACTGTTTTCAGCATTCACCTTTCAGCCTCCCTGTGGCAGTCTTCCAGAGCAGTGGGCCACGGTGCAGAAGTGCTCTACCGCTGGCCATGTCCTGCTTACGAAAGGTGAGGCCGTTCTTCAGCTTTGCTGTGTTTTTATTCTCCATTCGGCTTAGAACTTCATTCAGCCACTGACTCTGCTCGTGCTGGCTCACCCGCAAATCCACAGCAGAGATCAACTCACGGATATGAAACAGAGCAGCAGACAGGTCGGTGTGTTCCTCTGTGCCCTCTGAGAGAGACAGAGTGAGAGAGAGAACAACTCTAGACTCCAATTTCTTTACACATCCATGCAACAACATCATGAGCCATGATGCCATTTCCTTTTCTAACCATAGTTTATTACATATTTCATTTCATTTTATTTGGCTTATATATTTGCACTTGTGTTCATCCTACGTAAGCTGCTGTAACACAATAAATTCCCTTAAGCTTTTAATAAAGTGTTATGCATTGGTGTTGAGACAGACTTTTGTCAGAAAACAAGGACACAGCTGGGTTTAGAGAGAATTGATTGGATCCAGTGAAGTTTCACACATAACTTAGCTGTCTCTTTAAATTTAGAGTCATGTTTTGTCTGGCTAAAGTCTGCTTTACACATAAGCTTGTTGGGCTTTTGCCCTGCTTGGGAAGCTTTATTTTGAACTACAGTCAGGTTTTGAGAGATTCTGGCCAGGCTGTGGTCAATTTCAGACACCTTTTGTTAGGCTAAAGTACTGGTTCCCAAAGTGGAGGGGTGCAGTGAGGGAAATGAATGAGGTTGTGTGTGTGTCAGAGTGTGGGAGGGATATGGGGGTGTAAATTATTATCTAAAAAACAGGAGGGCACTGCAGAAGGGTGGGGGGGACTTATCAGTGCTGTAATTTAAGTATTGAGTATTAATGATTTTCTACATTGTTTCTGTGTAAATGACCTCTCAAAGAACACACCATATTTGGCCACTGAGATTGGTCTGTACTGAGACTATTCTGAGAGTGTGTGTATAACAGAGTGTGTGGAGAGACCTACCTTCAGTGTACTGCAGTATCCTCTCTAACAGCACAGGGTACTTTGTGATTCGCTGAGTCACTAACAAAATGCACTCTGGGATTTCCCGCCTCTTTACCAAGGAGTTGCTGCTCTGTTGCTATGAACACAAGTGAGATAATTAGACGTAATTATTATTTCATATATTCATTTACATAAGAACATATTAAAAGAGAAAACAGATGCTGAATTTGCTAAATAGTTTTATCATAAGCATTATAACTACAACGGCCCATTACTCATTCTGATATTACAAATGCACAAATGCACAGCATGAAGTATATTGAAAACTGACTATGGCTCTAATTGAAGGCTTTAATATATGTTGTACTTTAATGAAGAGTTGAAATCTCTTGTTCTGCTGCTGAAGCTCCTTGAAGAAGCTGACAGCATCAGTGTGGTGGCTGCAGAACTCTCCATACACTTGCTTCATGGTCTCAGCATTTTCCTGAGAAAACTACACGCGCACACACACACACACACACACACAAACACCTCAAAATATGATATGACCAATACACATACAAGAGCCAAACTAGAACCCAAGATAAACATAAATTCGATAAACCTCCCACTACATAACTTGCAATTTCTTACGCAAGGACTTATATATATATATTTATTTGTGTAATGTATAATTGTAATGCAAAATGCAAAATTGTAATGCAAAAATGTTGCAAATACATTCTTCTCACTTGTAATTTTCAAACTACTTAAATGTTTGGTTATTTTATTGTTGAATAAAATGACAACAGTCATTTTTAAAACTACAAAACAGTGACCAAAAAATGACAAAAGAGCTTGTTTGATGTTTGAAGTACAATTATATCTTACAAAAACACTTTAAACCCCTTTAAAAAATTACTTGTACACGCAAAATATTTTAAAATAATTAAAGCAGTAATAATAATGATAATTTAAGCAGTAGTAGATAATGACTGATGAGCAATATTTTTTACAAACAGGATTCTGTTTGTATGCAGTGATTATACATAATTCACAAATAGTGTGATAACCCAAACTAGCGAATTATCAGTAAAAGTATGAGACTGGTGTGATGGTGAAAGGAAGGATCTTAGCTCAAGTGTTTCTGCTAAAATTATAGCCAACCTGTTGCAAGAGGATGTCCCCCACACGGTGAATGAGGTAGTTCCTGTCACTGTCCGGCTGAGCAGAGCTATACCGCCGCTCTCTCATAGTGGACAGAAATTCTCTGTGCAGGAGAAGGAGGTCATCCAGGCATGGGAAAAGCCGACCAATCGTGTCTGCATCTAGCCCCACCTCCTCCCGCATGCCCCGCCTAAAGACCTCTGCCATCACCGTCAGTGTCTGTAGGTGGTGTAACTCTGTCTGCATGAGCTCTAATCAAGACAAATTAAAAAAGAGCACATTTCAGAAGCTACACATCTTGGTTCATTTACTGTTTAGCAATATTGGTGTGTATTGATGATCTAGTAGCATTCTGCTTGGATGCAGGATAAATACATCTGAATATATGTTTGTTATAATTATCAAGTCTGTGGTCTGTTTTTCTGGCTGTTTTCGTACAAAACCCGGTCTCACAAGCTTCATCCTTCTACTTACCATAGATAACATCCTGTCTCTTGATGGTACGTTTTGCCTGCCTCTGACAGAACTGAGGCTCCACTGACAGACTCCAAGACTCTGCCTCCAAATCCTGAGCATCTGCCCCCAGCTCATTCTGCAGACGAGCATCCACAGTGTCTGTGAGAAAGAGAGAAGAAGAAGAAGAAGAAAAGAAACAGAGGACATTTGAAACGGTTCTAGATTCACTTTTGCTTAAAAGACAGCTGGGGTTCATTACCTTCCATTAGTGAGGACTCTGTGGAGGTGGACGATTCCACACTTGGCAGCAGCTCTTCTGCTTGGATATGAGTCCTCCATGAGGACGAGTCACTGTCTCCCTCTTGGCTTTCAGTAAGTCTGAAGATAAATATTGTTGATCATAAAAGACCATAAATTATTTTATCTTTCCAGGTTAAAAAAAAGAGAAAAAAGAAAAATTCAAATACATTTTCTTTAATTCTAAACCTGGTCCAAAACTTAATATTAATTTAAAACTTGAAACCAAGTCTAACCCTGGTCCTAATCCTAAGTCTAAACATTGTTACCGCTTTGGGTCCTTGAAAAGAGCTTTATAAATTAAATGTACATTTATTATTCTAAAAAATAAGGAGGAAGATTTTCTGACCTTTCTGGGACTAGAGGAACACTCCTGGAGAGAGAACATTGTAGAGAGGTCATGTCTTTCCTGTCTCGCGAGGTCATCACTGGGAGAGATGCTGAAGTGGATATTGGAGAAGATGAGGCACTTTCCCGCACAATAAAATCTGATAGAGACATCGAGAGAGAGAGAGAGAGAGACCGATTTCCATCTGCTGTTCTGCATACTTTGTTTGCTCCCTTTCACCTTGTACTTCAAATGTCAGGCCCCTTAGAGGCCCACCACAGAGCAGGTATGGTATATAAAAATGTGTGTATATATATATATATATATATATATATATATATGTATATATCAGAGAGAGAGAGAGGAGGAAGAGCATTTGTTTGGACTCACTCAGAGGGAGGGTAGCTGCTCTAGATTTCACATTTGAAACTGCATACTTATCCTGAACTTTCTGTAAAGGACAAAAGGATGAGTCAAGGCTTCATTCATGCCCCCGTTTTCCACAGTTTGCAATGTAAGGACATTATAAAGAGCAGAGCACAAGCAAAACACACACAGACCCCCTGCAATCATGTCCAAGAATGGGCAAATGTGTTACTGCTTTCAGCTTAACCATTAAACCCAAGTTCACACATGCACACATACACACAGTGGGGTACCTTGAGACACGGTGCTGCAGAGTCTTTACAGCCCTTATGGATGCTCACAGCACAGCCTAAAAATACACAATCATAATCACATCATAACATATCAGCACAAAACACAAAGACATTCATTACATAACCAAAATGTAAAAATAATGTAGATCGTAGGTGATGCTGAAGTGTGATTTAGACCCTATAAAAATAACCAGAAATAAATAATAATAATAATAATAGTAATTATGATCATTATAAACAAATTAAGAAATATGCCCAGTGAAACTGCTGGCTTGCTATTAATTACAGATTCCTTAACATTTAAAAATTGATCTAATAATAAAAACCTCATAACACAGTGTGTTTAAGGCAGCAAACATATAGCAATTTTACTTACTCGTGCAGTGTACAGTTTCTTTCCCAGCCGCAGGCTTGTCACACACGTCACACACTGAAGACCCCTGGCCAGGTCCTGCTGTAAACTGGTGTCCATTCCCCTGCTTCTCCTTGGATTCCCTTTCTTTTCCTTTCCCCTTTGAAAACCAAGAAAGAGACATGGCAGCATTAGCAGCCCATAGAGCAATGGCCATAACTGTGCGGTGTTGGAATTAGTTCCTTCTCCTCCGTCATGTGGCAAGAAAGCACAAGCTGTTGTGACAGCCAAATTTGGGCAGTTTTGGATTCAGGCAGCTGGTTAGGCGGGCGCACGAGGGGTTAATGATTAAAAACCAAGAGGCTCCAACAGCTAGAACTTGGGACTATGTGTTTGCTTTTGGGAAAGCTGCTTGGCCCACGGTTAGTCATCGCAAAGTTTGGGTTCTAAAAATCACAAGCTTAGAAATGAGAGGTGTGAGAGAAGTTTACTGAAGTTGCTATGGCAGCTGTGAATCAGACGTGGGTGATGTGTGTGTGTTTACCTTGTTCTTACGGGTGCTATACATTCGGCTCTTGAGGAAACTGAAGGTCCGGCTGACTTTGTATTTTTCAGACTCGGTCTTTGAAGGGATAATGTACCGATCCCATTCTTCTTCTTCAATTCTGAAAATATATTTTCATTATTTCAACGAGTACAATGGAATGGGGTTTAGAAATTGGATGCATTGCTTAGCAAAGCACTGGGTAAATTTAAGGTCATTTTGAACTAAAGGAAGCAATCTGTCACTTTTTGTCAATGATACATTTATACATTTTAAAATCAGCAATTATAGTATGACACCTAGTGGCATCGCAGAAGAGTCAGAGATGCTGTACAAGGCCTATTTAAAAGACTGCCTCCATCTGGGAGACCCACTCTATGCAGTGTAAATCTTTTCTAAGGCACTATGGAGTGTAAAAATGACTTTATTACTCGTTTAAACTGCAAAGAAAATAAATCAAGAGATACTGGCCTGTAAAATTACATTTATGGCCTTTTAAATGATCGTAACTTTCAATTACTCAATAAATTGTGATAATTATATGTAGATGAATGGCTGATATAATCAACCTACCTCATTCAGGTACCTTTAAAAAATTAAATTAGAACATAAATCCTGCTTTATAACAATTACTACTCTCTATCTATTATCTCATCTGCTCATCTTATATCACAAAACCATTTAAACAACACATGTTTCGAATGAGAAAATCACTCTTGATAAGTCATGCATTAATTTCCTGGCAATGCAGCCAATTAAATATTAGTCATTGCTCTTCCAGTGTAATAACACAGGCATTCCACTTTGACTGTGGGAACATTCTCAGCATTCACAACTCAGAAAAACAAATTTTGGTTGCACTTTACAGCTGACCAATTGGTGAGTAATTAAACGGTAATGTTATAGTACCAAGTTGTGTTTGGCAATAAATAAATGCCAGGCAAATGTTCATTACCCCAAAAAGGTATGATGGTATTAAAGTAATCATTCTACTTAGTTACAAAGTCACAGTGTAATGTTGTGGTGTTGAAGCTGGAAAATACACAGTTTTAATCTCTGCCTTCTACAGAGAAGACCAGGGTTCAAATAGTAAACTAGTTGTTACTATTCAGTAAGATTCAATATTAGCCAGTACCCAATAAAATAAATGAATAAAAATAAATAAAATTAATAAAAAATATACAACTTGTTACTAATTTATAATTTGTTTTATGTTTAAAGTGCAACCACAGTCCAATTACAGTATTCCAAATACTGTACAAAAGTTTGGAATCAAATTTTTTAAATGTAAATATAAAACTAACATTATAAATTGCTGTTAATGCTCATAAGTTTACATGGGGGCAGCAGCAGTAATGTTTAAAATACATTGCACGGTTCAGTACAGAATCTCTGATATATTCAGACCTCTATGTGGCAGTTTAATCCCTGTTTCATAATTTAAAGGAAAATAACAGAAGACACTATAGCACTGAAACTAATTCCAAACCTTTGAACAGCAGTGTTATTACTTCAGTGTAGTTTTAAACGTGGTATCACAAGCATGAATTAACACAGTTTAGTAAGAGTTTAGACACAGTTAAGTAAGGGTTACATATGTACAAGTGAATCCATGCCAAAGGGTGCATTGTGGGTATTATAGTTTAGTGTAGAGTTCAGGGTTCAGACTCCACAGCTGTTAGAGACATGTAAGTGGGTCAAGCTGGTGGTGGATGTTAGCGGACTGAGCCTAGGGGCGGTGTGACATACTCTTTGAGGAATTCGGAGAGTGTGAGGTGCTGGAGGGAGTCGTCCAGCTCAACATTGGACTCGTCATCAGCCGACTGAGCACGTCTACGGAACTTTAACTCCCTACAGAAGTTTAAATACAGTATTGAGAGGGCTATATCTCTTACACAGAAGAACATTTTAAAGCGTATAGTAATGATTAAATACTCCTCATCAAATGACATTTTTATTTTATTTATTTTATCATTATTACTAAAATGCTATAAATCAGTAAATGAACAATAACATTGCATTAAAATTTGGGGAGGGACTGAAAAATTGGCAATAAAACCTAGTGATCAGATGTACCCAAACCTTTGTCTCCCACAATTACAAACGTGAATGCTCCACCAGATGGTGCAATTGTGCGAGAGAGAGAGAGAGAGAGAGAGAGAGAGAGAGAGATTCCAATTTATTAGTTCTTTTACCTGCACTCAGTGGCCATTTTATAATTTTAAGGAGGTCAGGTTCTGATGTTGAATGTTTAGTTCTGGACCACAAAAACTACACCTACTTATACCACATGCACTGGACAGAGTTCAATCACTAGCTCCAACGGTATCAACAACACCTTCACTCGTGCGTTCGCTTACTGCTCCTATCCCATTTAAAAAGGTCAAGGCCCTTTTTCGAAAAGGGAAAAAAGCCATGACTTTCAAAACTACAACAGGAAGCACTCCGTCTCCAGGCAACTGTCTCGTCACTCCGTCATCTGAGAATCCTATAATCGTGCTCGACAGCACAAACAGAAAGAGAGAAGAAAAGACACAGGCTCTAGAGGAGGGGCATTACCTTTTCTCTTGTGGCTGCTCTGTTAGACTAAACGCACGCTGTTCTGTTGAAAGACAAGGGAGGGAGAAATTAATGCAACAAAACTAACTGAGCCATTCCATAAAACATACAGCATTTAATAAAAAACCTTTTCAAAAAACAAATAAAAATAGGTTCATTTTCAGCATATTTTGATACAAGTACAAAACCCACAAACATATAATATCAGGCAGAACATTTTAAAGAGCCCATTTAATGAAAAATACCCTTTCCACCACCCAGTATAAAGCATTACATCATGGAATATATTCAAAGCTACAGAAGATTATTTTGAATACATTATTCAAGCTCCCAGCACACCGCCTTTATTTACATACACCCACTATTCAGCCTACAGCAGCTGAGCCCCGCCCATAGCTCCTTATAATTAATATGCTTAAATGAATCTGACCTTATATATTTGTATATAAAAAAAACAAAGTGAAACTGAATGAGGGTTAGAGTAGAGGGGACATTAGTAATAGATTTTTGATGTTGTATCTAATTTAAGCTCATGCATAAGCAAGCATTAAGATGTCAGTAAAAACAGACCAATACTGATTGCCCACACATACACACACCTGGACACGCACACACACACACCTGGACACACACACATACACACACCTGGACACGCACACACACACACCTGGACACACACACATACACACACCTGGACACGCACACATACACACACCTGGACACGCACACATACACACACCTGGACACGCACACACACACACCTGCACACACACACATACACACACCTGGACACACACACATACACACACCTGGACACACACACATACACACACACCTGGACACACACACATACACACACACCTGGACACACACACATACACACACACCTGGACACACACACATACACACACACCTGGACACACACACACACACACACACACACCTGGACACACACACACACACACACACACACCTGGACACACACACACACACACACACCTGGACACACACACACACACACAGGACATTATGCTTGGGGTGATAATGTACATTTCCCGATCAGTGTAAACACGTGTCATCACTTGTAAATTATCAAGTAAGGTTTATTTAGACATCCCTTGAGCACAGAGAATAGTTACTGGTTTGTAACGGATGGCTAAATATATTTGTATAAATTACACTGTGTCCTTCTGCATATTCTTATAGTTATATGAAAATACACCATGAGATGTATGGTAAATGAGAAGAATTAACCACACTTGGGCTTCATGGGTGTCCATAATGAAGCTGGGAGAAGAGGCAATAGCTCTAACTTGAGCAGCTTTTGTTTTTATTATTATTATTATTATTATTATTTAAAACCTAAAACAGCAAGAAGCTGACTTGGCTGTGGGTTCAGACCCTGCCTCAGGTGTGTGTGAGGAGTTTGGTGTGTTCTCCCTGTCTGTGTTCTGTGTTGGTTTTCTCCCACAAAAAAATGTTCGTAGGCAGACCGACCGTACAAACGTGTCCATAGCTATGAGCATGGGTGGATACGTGTGATAGCTTCTGATGGAATGGCATCATGGACTGTGATGTCCAGTGTGTTCCTGCCTTAGAGAAAATTAATGTATGACTAAAATTGGCCTAAACTTCTAAGTCAAGTTTTGAGGTGGGCTCCGGACACAAAAACCTCAACTAAATAAGCTGTTAATCATATGTAATAAGCATATATAGCACAATAACTCCTGCACTGTTTAAGGTGGACCAGAAAATTGTACTAGGAATGTTAGATGTCAGAATATAACTCTTGGTCTATTTAAGGTGAAAAATACAGTTCTATGTAGAAGCAAAATCGCCAGGAAGTCTTTTTGGTTTGTTGTCAGCATTTTTCTTTCAAATTCCATTCCCAGACAAACAAGAACACCCTGAATTTCAGAGCATCTGGGCCATATTTTTATTTCTGTGCATAAATATGAAGCACACATCACACAAAAAATTAAACCCCCACACAAAAGGAAACCGCCAAAGAAGCATCATGCATGTTAAAGGCTGAAGCAGAGCTGACTGACAGTGTGTTGGGGCAGTACTTACTAACAGGATTGAGCAGAGACAGAGATTTAGACAAAGACAGAGCCTGTAGGAGAGATCTGCTGCCGCTGCTGCTGGAGACGGGGCCATCTACAGGACACAGCGAGTATTACACTACAGTACACCCCAGTACTACTAAACAGAGTAAAAACGAGGCGTGTGACAATATACAACTGCCTTCACAGTAAATTGTGGAAGGGGTGTGTCCCTCAGCTCTGTCTTACTGTAAAAGAGATTAGTTCCAGAATTTAAAGTATGCGTTGTTGTCATGCACCAACTAGAAGCTGACGATTTATGAAGATGACTCATTAGAACTAATGGCATCTGTGTAGAACAACAAAGTGTTTAAATGTGAAATGGTGATAGCCCTAAACCTATTAATACTATCTATAATAGTGTATGTCAACACATGCTTTCAGATTGAAAAAAATGAAAAAAGAAAAATAAATGAATAAAATAGGGGAAAAAAGGGGGACAAAAAGCCATGTACTTCATATCAAGAAAACGTACCTGTTGGGTCATCCATCCCTAATTTCAAATTTGAAGTGACTTTAGCCTCTGCCATTACTTTTCTACTATTCTAACAACATCAAACAAGAATGACACTGGACCTTGGCAAGAAGAAAGGAAGGAGGAGGAAATGACCAGTGCGAGTTGATCATTGGTGGATGTTTTCTTTGACATGTACGGCAGTTAAAGTGACAATATTTAGTCTTAGACTTGGAAATGCAGTTTCCTGTAATTCTACACAAAACCCTTTGCAAGGCCCATCTCGTCCTGAGAGACTACACAGGAAATGTTTCTGATGCTATCTTCTTGTGCCCTGCCTTTGTGCTGTCAGGATGAACATTTATGGAGCATCAGGAAGGCGGATGCTGTCTGGCATTTATGAGCTACTCCAGAAGGGGTGAAATGCATGAGTTTTGGAAAGTTAAACCTGACTGGTTAGATGGTCTGACCTTGGCTGAGATCAGCAGGAGAAGGCTGAGCATCTCTGATGACGCGAGAGGGCAGCAGGCTGATTTTGGGGGATGAGTAAGAATATGAACGGAGACGACTTCCCTGATCTGCAGAGTCCTGAAAAATGAGAAATAGGAATTATTAAAGACTCAAAATACAAATAGCAGAACTAAATAAAGGCACTTGCAGAAACTGGGGTCTGTAGTTGAAAGCTAGTGAAAAGCTGTTCAAGTTGAATTACAGTGTACAGCATAATTGTCAGTCACATATTTAGCCCTTGTAGAAAGTCAGGGGCTATAGAGAGTCTGAGTGCCTCAAAACCCACAGTATCCATGAAAGTGTAATTAATATGAACATGCAAACAAGTGTAACACTGGATCCCTGGGCAGGACTTGCCCCAATGATCCCTGATCAGAGTGAATGAAAGAATCAATCAATCGTGTGAATTATAAAGCTGAGGAACTTTAAAACTAAAGTCGCTTTAAAAAGACAACAATCAAAACAGTTCATTTTTGTCACAGGTACATTACCATATAATAAAATGAGTATATTTTTGGGCCTATTTATTTTTAAGCCTCAATTTCAATAGAATTTCAAAAACAAAGCATGTGTTTGTGTCTATACCTGGGAAGAGGTGTGGTTACAGGCAGAGGCGGCGGAAAGAGAGGAGATGCAGGTGAGGTCAGTGCTGTTGTTAACACTGTCCTGCTCTTCTCCATTTGGCTTTTGGTCAGAGGGACCCTGGGGGAGGGGCTTCTTCAAGAGAAAATCATCATCGTCCTCTTCCTCACTGTCCATTTCCAAGGCCACAAGATTTGGGCTTGTGAAAAATTACACAGTAAATTTACATCAATATAAAATATTATTGAACAGTCCATAAGACAGAGGCCAAATTGTTAAGTTTTATCCACTGCTTGGTCCTTTATAGGGAGAGCTCAAAAAAAAGGTTAGTTGATCTGTCAAAACAATTTTTCACACATAAATTAGCAGAGTTTTGAAATGTGTGGATTCAGGGGTGAATGTGTGTGTGCACAAAAGCCAGGAAGTGGTGTGCAAACAAAAAAAAGTCAGATTTTTAAATCCTGCGTATGCACACCTGAACACGGTTTCCTCTTTATAAATTAAAATCTTATTCAGAAAGTGTGCAGAGGAATCAGCCTCATGTTCCACCTCAATAAAACCTACTTTTACTCATAAACTGTCTTTTCAAATCATCTCATGAATATGTAAATATGGGCTTCCCCATTCATTTTCAAGTGGGATAGTGGAGACAATGGAGGACCGAAAGACAAAAAAAAATAGATAAATATATTAAATAAATAAATTAATTATTTTTGGAAAATATAAAATTCTTGTTTTGGAAGAAGTCAAGGAAAAATGTGTTGTTTAGTGGCCTTAATAGTGGCATGCAAACTTTAAAAATATTAAATATGTAAAGCTCATTTAAACAAACAAGGATTAATCGCCCTTTCTTAATCCTAACTTATACAGACTGAAGTGTGAGGACGGTTTGTGTGTTTACTTGCAATTCTCTATCCTACCACATGATGTCAATTCGCCCTCTCTCTGCAAAGTTTTACCAAAATGTAGACATGGGTCAAACTTCACTTTAAATATAACACTCATCTTTACGCCAACTATTTCTTTATAAATCTTAGTGTCTGTGTGAGATGTTGTGCACAGACCCCTTTTAGTGCATACACAAAAAGTCATATATTACATGCCTTATATACAAAACAACACCCAATGTAAGTATGCAAATCACGATCGATCGATAGATCAATAACTAGTGTAAAGACTCTTCTCAGTCCCAGCAACCAGATGGTATAACGACCTTCCACTGGCTGTACGAACAGCAGACTATCTTGCAGTCTTCAAACGCAGACTGAAGACCTATCTATTTGTGACCTACTTAAGTAAGCACTAATCCAAGTGTACACCAAAACGTTATTGCCTTTATACTGCCCATAACCCCTTTCTTTCTTACTATGTTTTGTTCCTTCTCGATATCAGCACTGGCCCTTGTTCTGGCAGCGTCTGAGCTCAAGGAGTTTGGACTCAAACCTATTTGTACTAGCTAGGATACACATTCTGTCTGAACACTAAGCACTTTTGTGAGCCACTCTGGATAAGAGAGTCTGTTAAATGTTGTATATGAAAATGTATACATTTCAATTCCTGTTGGCTACTTTAGTGTTATAGCACTGCTGCAGAACTAAAAAAATAAATAAAAATCATTATAAATGAACAGACAGAGATAATTACCTAAGTTCGTAAGATTCTGGCGGTGACCCTGCGCTGTTGTAGGTCAGATCTGTTGAACGGGTGTTGCGAAGAAACCTGTCGAGCACCAGTCCTACCGGGGAAGTGGGTGAAAACTGATTGAAAGATGGGGAGAAAGGGCGAGGGACGACGGGCTTTTCCTTCGGCCCCTCCTCTTCTTTGACCGGTGGGGGACTGTCCGTTACCCCTGGTGATGAGTTCTCTGTCCCGGACTCAGGCCACAGCCCACTGTCCGTTCCAGAGCTGTCACTGGTTACTCCTCCAATGCTGTACTTCTTGCTGAGGTCATCACCCTTCTTAAAAGAAAGAAAAATAGAGAAATTCAATGCAAACTGATACACAGGGCGACGCCTATGGATTTCCTTTTTTCTGCATTTGAAGCAAGAGGGGGATTGATCTTCTCTTGTCTCTCAAATATTTTGAAAGGTTCCATAGTTACCCTCTGTGATAAAATATGCTAGAGTGCTTTTAATAGACTTTAGTGCTACGTTCAACACAATGGGTATATACAAGTTATTCTGCAGCACTGATTTAAGAGTGAGAGGTGGGGTTATTTTGTGGATTCTTTCAGAACACCCCAGATAGTGAATATAAATAAACAGCTTCCAGATTGGAGGGTTTTAAATAATGCTGCACCACAAGGATGTGTTTTATCTCATGTGAAATACAAATAGTTTTACAATTAGAGAGTCTGTTTTTTACTTAAAATGCATTTAAATAAGTAGACGCTACAGTGCTCCTGTAATTACTAAATGACAAAGAAGGGTACACAGAGACAGATCATGAAGCATGTCACCACTTTCCAAAACAGGCATCAACTTAGTAATTTGGTAATCAATAACGGTAGGATAAAAGAGATGATTTTTGCAGTAGATGGTATTGTGGTTATCACCAACTACTGATGGAAAAAGAGGTAGTTGGCTGTTTCAAATATCTTGGTAGAGTTTTGGACAGCTGCCTAGGTTCTGAGGAAAGGTTTGAGTTCACATATAAGGAACTCTAAAGTGGCTTTATCTCATTACAAACAGAGTTTGAGGTCAGTCAGGATACTGTAGAGCTATCACTCTCTTGTTGAATTTTCTTGTATTTTATTTATTTATTTATTTTATAATATGAGCATTTGGTTTTTGGAATTTGAGCTGCATGGGTGTATGAACGCTTATGAGAATAATGAAAATGTAAGTTTTTTGTGTGTGTATTTTTGTAGGTGTTTAAAGTTTGTCCGTGTTTTAATGCCACGAGTGACTAAAGAACTTCCACACTGTAGATAATATAATCTATCCTATGCTACAATTTTTCCAAAGTTTTCCTCTACAAGACTTTTCCTTTAACTTCCCCCTTCCTTATTTCGTACATCAGATAATGCCATTAGGCATTTCCAAGGCATATGAATAAAATAAAAAAAAACAAAAAAAAACAGCTGTCTATTGAAATGCACACTGCACATTTTCCCTGGAAACATACTGGTAGTGTATCTTTTAAAGTACACAACTGGACATTAAGGCCATTGTTTTACTGGCAGTATACAGCTGTAGTGCGCGCACACACACACACACACACACTCAATTAGACTTACACAGAGAGGCAGCTGTGGGAGTTTTCCACTGCGGTTGAGCATGGCGGCGAGTCTGGCTGCAGCGGTCTGTGTGGAGTGAAGCTGGAACTGGGAGCAGGAGTCAGCAGGGGAGCTTGACTTCTCTGTCAAAATAACACACACACATACGTCTCTCAGGGGTTGCCTAGTTCAATGGAAATTATGATTGTAAATTAAATAAGATGGAAACAGAAACAACTCCTTTAGAGCATCTGATGCACAGAACAGTTGTAGCCACAATTTCTTGGGAAAATATTTGTGTGCATGTGTTTATGAGAGATTATTACTAAATTATTATGTCTCCCACCAAACCTTTGTTTAGAAACAACCAATAGCTGAGAAACATTAAGTGAAATTAAGTGGAAGAACAGACAAAATTTAATAATATAAATTATGTCAATGACATGTAAATGATGGTTCAATTGCTGGCTTAACACTATGTATAAACTACATTATGGCACATGTATATGGCAAAATGTTTCAAAAATAACTAAATGACATATGTGGGTGGGTCGGTTAATTACAAGAAAAAAAAAAAAAAAAGAAAAAAAAAGTTGAAGAGATTCATGTCAGGATCAACCGTAGCCAATCACATGCATCCTGATGTCATTCTTTGCTATACCGACTTCTAAATGCTTAAGAAATCCTGTCCATCCAAGGGCAATTTGCATAATAACCCAGCACAGACACGCACATGAACAAAATGCACTCATACATTAAGTGTAATACTTCTCCAGCCATTCACAACTGTACTTAATGGGATCATTTTGAACGCACACAAAATGCAGGGGATTACATCCGCCTTGTGCACTACTATTAAAAACAGATGTCTATGCAAATTTAGGCAGTGTACTTGCATAATCCCAGATCATTTGTCCTTCAGTGCTATGATATTAGACTTTTGTTAACTTCTACAAATATTCAGATATCAAATTTATTCAGAATGCTCATGTCTAAAAAATACAGTCAGTAACTTTGTGCAGTAGTTCGAGGGTGTGTGTGTATATATATATATATAAGATGGAAACAGAAACAACTTCTCTAGAGCATCTGATGCACAAAACAGTTGTAACCACAATACTTCGGGAAATATATTTAGATGGTTCTATATAAAGAAGCCCTCCTCCTTTGAGTCAATGATGAACGTGTTTAAAGTCCTTCCAACAACAACGGAACGATCTGATCTTGACGTCAGTGAAATTGATCCTCCACACACACACACAGACAGAGAGAGAGAGAGATTCAAAGCCAGCTAAAAATTTTGTCAATAAATCGAAGCCCTTCACAAGAGACATGGTCCAAGGTGTACAACAGAAGTACAACAGAGCAAACAGCTAGATGCTTATCTTAGCTAGCAAGGAAATTCAAGCAGACTTGGCAAATGGGACGATCTGGAGCAGCTGCACATGAGCCTAAGATCACCATGCTCAAGCCTAGGCAGGCATCAGTTACAAAGGAAAATGGCATTACAAAATCTACCCTACTCCAACTCTTCAACTATAAGTTACTGACTCCTATAAAACAATGCAACACAATAACTAAACATAATTTTACATATATTTCTCCACCATCCCTTAACTCTGTCTCTTAGTCTCTCTCTCCCTGCCCTTCCCCTCCCTCATTACCTGGTTTTGGTGGCCTTTTACGAATCCTCATTCTGGGAAAGGAGGGCCAGGAGTAGTTAAACGGAGAATCCGAGTCAGAGTCCATGATTTTTCTTTGGCTTGTTTGTTTTCAGTTCAGGAAAAACTAGCCAGAGAAATTTTCCTTGGATACAAAACTAATGACAATGCTCCAGAAATGCAAAAAAGTAAAAATCAGTCTATGAAAACTGACTCCTGAGGCTGGAGATAACAGGGAGATGGAGACAGGAATGAATAAATGTGCGTGAATGTGAGAAGGTACACTGTTTCGACACATTGGACTCCCACTCTTTGATACAGGGTAAAGATTTCAAATCACTTTTTACTGGCACTAGAGAGAAAGAGGAACTTTTTTTTTAATAAACAAGGTGTCTGGAAGAATCCAGAAAGGTCAGCCAAGGTTTAGGAATCATTAACTGGCTGATGCTAATGAAGCCCCAGGAGGTTCCTTGGACATGCAGGGGGTCGAGAGGACTAGCATACCAACACACATACTTCACACACATCTAATATGCAAATAAATTACTTAGACAGCAATTAGGGGGAAAAAAAAGTAACAGTCTTAAATAATTCCAACAAAGTCTGAGAAACCTGAGAGACCTATGCCTGGGCTGTCATGATTAGTCAATACATCAAATGAATGTGTTGCTCTGTTGATCCAAGCATCTGATCTGTGGTCCGTTCTGAGAACTTGAGGATCTTAAACTCCTTAAACCTAGGAATTACCACATTGGCTGAAGTCAATGTGCATTACAGCGTTTAAGAAAACAAAGCATTAAAGACATGTTTTGAGTAAAACTCCATTCATTTAAATGGAATACGAAACCATGAGCGATTTCGTACCGCATGTACCTTTGGAGAGAATATTTTGTGAGTTAAATTGAGTATAGAGTTCAAGTTCAGCGAATCCTGAAATGCGAATTTGCAATGAACTGATAGTGTGGAGCTTTTAAACCAGTACTACATCAAAAATGCAGAAAACACAACAAAATTGATGACTGCTTGCATTATGAATCTTTCAGTCATGCACGAGCTTAGAATCTGAAATATGTGCTTGCCAAATTATTTCTCAACAATTGTATAAAAGACGTACAAAGCCTGTTTTATTTGTTGGATACGCTATTGTGTGTGTGTGGTTATTTTTGTTCTTGTTTATCATTTTAAAATACAAAGTCTTTGGACTTTTACTAGATTTACAGATCAGTGAAGGCATCAAGAAATCAAATGATCTGCTAAATAATTTAAAGTATTCTTTTATTTATATTTTATAGTTAAGTCTAACTTTTTGAATGACTATGTTTGTTTAATTTTTTTTAATTGATCAGTAAAGTCTATTTTATTGGCTTGCCTTTTTTTTGAAAAACTAGATTAGTCAATTACTTGTAAAAATAATCTGAAGAGTAGTTGTTCGCCAATTTAAATCTGCAGTGACAGACTTGGTGATAATGTAGTAATGTAATAAGCCTCAGTGCCTGTACTCTCCACTAGTTCAGCCTTATTGGAGGCCTCTTGATGGCCCAAAGTCAACAGACTGATAACTCCAGCAGACCCACTCTCTGCTCACAGGGTCCACCATGCTGAAATTACATTACAGCCGTGTGTGTTTGTCTAAACTCTCCTCTGCATGTGGTGGGCTTCCTGTCTTTGCTGGAAAGCAATACATTCATGAGTTCTTACAAACTCTGAAGCAGGATAAACTGCCCAGGTACCATACAATCAAACGTTCAAAAGTTCAGAATCTATCTTTAATATAAACAAGTGAATTTATTAAATTATTTTAATAAGGTGCTGGTCTTTTCTGTCTAAATATTTTAAATTAAATTTTTTAGACATTCCCAGAAAAATTAAATAATATCCTGAAAATCAAATGTCTACATGGACATGCTTTATATTTTAAAAGTGGTCATCATCAAATCAGTGTAATAATTAAAACCCTATTACAGTATGACATTAATCATTCTACAAGTTATTATTGTTGCAACACACACTACAAACTGAATACTGAAAATTCTACTAACTACAAAGTATTCAAATTCAGATTTTTAATGAACTGGTGCATGAGTGACTCCAAATTTTGAATGGTCGACCATGTACCACGACAGGAACCTGATTCAACAGAGCAGCTCTGTGTAGCCTTAGCCCACCAAAGTCAACGAAGAGAAACAAAAACTTCTCTTGAGGAAAGACAGAGCCAGAATGTTGGAAGTGTTAGCAACGAATGCTAAGAGTGTCTGGACGAGTGTGTTTGTGAGATCCTCCTGAGATCAATTTCCTCTTGGAGCTGGACGAAAAAAGAGAACGCTTCAGGCTCCCCGGCCGAGTCCCAAGCTTACACCTTCGTTTCCAGCCCTCTTTCCTTCATTGCTGTTACTTCACTGCTTTTATTCCATTTTTCCTCGGTACCAGTCTTCCAAAGTGAGGGGATCCAGTGAAAAGGAGTCGTAAACTTTTAGCACTTGTATAGAAAAGCATGTAAAAAGAACACATTCAGCACTGAAACCCTCCAGTGGAGTCTGCCTGAGAACTGAAGTCACAACCGTTTAAATCGCTTTCACAAACTGGCCTCCAGCTCCAAGTATCTCCTCCCCAAGACATCTCCTTCCAAACTGTCCTCCCTCCCTCTCTCCCTCCCTCCGTGTGTGTGTGTGTGTGTGTGTGTGTGTGTGCGTGCACACATGCACTTGTATTACTATCTTTCTGAGGAAAATGTCAATAAAATGGGAAATCTGATCTAGTATTAAAGGAGACAAATAATGAAATGATCACTAACACATTATTTTGAGAATCTGAAGCTCATATCAACCCACAAACTGTCAATGGTTGTTGTGATCTGCTGGGATATATCATATAAAACGAGTCATTCTAATTCTGTGTTGCATCTTGTGTAGAAAGCAGGAACTCCAGATCTGTGCCATGTCTTCATTTCTACAATCTACGCTCCTCGCGCCTCGCCTTTGGTTCAAACAGAAACTCTTTCTCAAAAAGAGCTGAAACTGGTCGTACTGAACAGGTCTGTTAAGACAGGGTCAGATAAGTGTTGTGTTGTTTGATCCTTGAGGTATTCCCACCAAAGCATGCGGTTTTATTAAGAACCAAGAACTGTGTTCACTTGCAGAAAAGGAGGTATATGTCCCTTTTAATAAAGCAATGAAGCAAGAAAGATCCTGTGTTGCAACAATATTTCCAAATTGAAATTAGGTTCACGGTAAAAATCAGTCGATTTAAAAAATGCGATTTAAATCACAATTAATCAAACTCGACACCACACAGCCCCCCAAATAACCTTTTCATTTAAAAAGCTGTGCAATTTGCAATAACTACGTTCAATTAAGGTCAGTTATTAAACCGTAATTCAGATGTATTACTTATTTAACTGTAGCATATTTGTTTTCTACACATAATACACATAATAGCTGTATACATATCTTTAGTGACTGCATAGTAAATATTGGTTAATTGTGAAGAATGAGTTTAGACAATGATAATTCAACTGATTTTATGGAAATATCAGGAAGTATGTGAAGTTTTAGACTGCTGGTTGGGCCAGTACTAGTATGTAAATAAGGATGGTATGATCTATACATGTAAAGTACCACTTGGAACTGGCTTGGAACCATATTCATGTTACTGCTCCACCAGGGTGTGCTAAACAGTGCTTTGCATAAAAGACATAATATGTCCTTGTTTCTTTAGAACACTTTTTACATGTTTGTCTTCCAAGAATAATGTAGGACTGATTTTAGTTTTAACTGCAGCGATGTTTATTTGAAGTAATAGAAAATGAGTCGGAGTAAATGAATTAATGAATTCAGGGAGCTACAATAATAAATGTCTCTGTGGTTTATATATTGTGTTTGCATTGTTGGCAGACCTGAGGTGTGTCTGTGTGTGTGTGTGTGTGTGTGCGCGCGCATTGGCAAATTTTCAGTCTCCACTCTCAGCAGTAAAAAGAAAAAACTAATAATAAATAAATACAGTCAAGCAGTCTTGTGCTCCCCCCACTGCTTGTTTTAAACAGACCCTCTTTTCTTACAGTCGTCACCCTCAACAGCTTGCAGGAAATTAGCATCTGCACAATTCTACATCTCCACAGCGACCAGCGCTCTCCAGCTCAGCATCCTTACACTCTCTACTGTGCCTTGTTTGAGCATAATTGGCTGAGTTTTTGTGTGCTTGTCTGTGACAGTGTGTTCACGTGTGTGCAGAGTGTTAAGAGGTCATGCAAAAAGAAGCCCGCAGGCTTATATATTTAAACCCTACAACTACTGGCTTATTATACAGTGACTATGAATTATGAAACTTAACACACTCACGGCCCGAGGCCTGCCAACATAACACCCGCAACCTTATAGCCGCCAGAATCGCAACTGCAACCTCAGGCATGCCAGCGACCTCATGCTCACAACCTCAAGCCTGCTAGCAACATACTCAGGCTTGTCAGCAACACACCTGTAACTTTAGGCCTGCAGAAACACACTCACAAACTCAGGGCAGTCAATATAACACTTGAACTCTTAGGTTTAACAGTTATGCACTAGCAACCTCAGGTCTGCCAGTAGCATACTCTCAAACTCAGGGTATACATTTGTGCTCCTAGGTCTGGACTGAATAGCGTTAAAAACGTTTAATACCCATGTACCTCTAATAAATACCTTTAATTACATAAAACGAAAAACAATAATGTGTTATACACATAATACAATGTGATTCAGGCTGGGCTGGAAGATCAAAAGGCAATGAAAATAAAAATGTTTGGTGCTATTTTCAATGGTACTTAAGTTCACAGTCACATGCCAAGCCTTAGTGGAGTAAGAGATGAAAAGATAAATAGATACCGGAGTTGCATGTAGCAGGACTCTCATCGTCTTCATCCAGAGAAAGAACAAGCTGCTCTTCAAATACCTATAAAAAAAAATAAATAATCCTTATATGGACTTAACAAAACAACAATAAACCATGCAGTATTTTCAGTGTTTTAAAATCTATTAAAGTATATATATGATGTGTTTACTTTAATATAAAATAAATTTAATAAAATATTTAATATAGAAGCATTCTGTGGCAAAATTGTATATAAGACACATACAGCAAAAATATAAAATGATATAGCTACACATATAACAATAAAGTCATATTTTTAAATGCTTATTAGACATTAAAACATGGCAAGATTTATAAAATGCAGATAAAAGCATCCACTTCTAACTGTAAGAGAGATGAAGAGACTGAAACATGCATTGTCATTTAACTAATGCAATTTACTTCATAAACAGCCACCCAGACACTTACGCTGTCCACCAGAGCGGAGTCCTCCACACTCGTCCGGCTGATTAAATCTGCAACTACAATCAATCCATTTCACAAAATCAACATCAACACCAAGTGTAGAAAAGATCATAGAAATCTAAGCACAGATATCAGATAACAGAAAAAATATATACATATATACATACTGTAATAGGGTTTTATATCTGTAAACATATAAACAAAAAGTATATATAAATCTGAACTTGTTCTCCAAGTATTGAAGGCAATGTGTTTATGAATTAAGAACAGATCACAGAAGGCAGTAAAGTGTCTGTCTCTCTCTCTTTCTCACACACACACAGATTTGGATCGAAGCCAGAGCAGTAAAGCAGCAATTGCTATGGTTACCAATGACAGGAAGCTTGTGTGCATTAAGTGCAGGAGATCTGGGGGGCTAAATCTGCTTTTGCTGGCAACACAGCTCGATGTTTTGTCCTCTTATGTTTTTCTCTCATTCTATTTACAACACCTTTTCCACCACCTGTGGATACCTGTTTTAACTCGTCTGTCTCTGTTCTTGTCACATCCAATGATGGGTAAAAATATATCCCTGGCTAACTATATTCATTTGCTCTGTTGACAAATAAAAAGTAGAACATTCAGTTCTGTGAGGACAGTCCATGCAATCTCCATATCTCCTAAAAGCACTGTCAAGAATATAAGATCTAGATTCTATAGCAGTCACACATGACCCTATAGTCATTGCCAAGTGTGTCCCATAACATCACAACTGTGTTCTCTGGAGTGATGAAGCACCATTCATTACCTGTTGGAGGAGTTAGAGTCTGTGATCCAGAACTAAGTACTCAGTATCAGAAATGCTCTTGTGATAAAACGCAATAAAATCCTCCAAGAAAGCTTCCACAGTAAAGTTTAAATCTTCCAAAGGTGTCGAGGATGTTACTGTAGTAATTAGGAATAAACACCCTACTGATAACCATGATGTCAGAAGAAAAACCGGCCACCAGTTTGGTCACAGTGTGTCAGACAAAGTGCTGTTTAACTGAGGGTGCTTTCACACATAGCTTGTTTGGTCCAGACCTACAGACTTATCACTTTGTTTGGAATCAAATTAGCACAGGTGAAGTATTGCTCAAACCACAGTCCGGACCCAAGGATAGGTCTGTGTCAATAATTATATTGTTACCTATATCTTATTAAACATGGACATTATATATTTTCTCATTAAATGCCACTGTATCTATTATTATTATTTTCTTCAGTGGTATAACATTATATTAAATTCATTCATTCATTCATTATCTGTAACCTCTTATCCAATTCAGGGTCGCAGTGGGTCCAGAGCCTACCTGGAATAATTGGGTGCAAGGCGGGAATACACCCTGGAGGGGGCGCCAGTCCTTCACAGGGCAACACAGACACACACACACATTCACATCTATGGACACTTTTGAGTCACCAATCCACCTGCAACGTGTGTTTTTGGACTGTGGGAGGAAACCGGAGCACCCGGAGGAAACCCACGCGGACACGGGGAGAACACACCAACTCCTCACAGACAGTCACCCGGAGCGGGAATCGAACCCACAACCTCCAGGTCCCTGGAGCTGTGTGACTGCGACACTACCTGCTGCGCCCATTTTATTAAATTGACAATAATATTTTATCACAATTATTTGTGGGACAATAAATCAATCACAAATAACGGTTATTGTTGCAGGTCTGCACAAGGACCAAAATCTGGTCAGAAGATAAGTGGTGGTCTGGATCCAGGTCAAATTAAACCAAGCCATGGTTCATCTGCTGTGTGAAAACACATTTTTGGATGGCTGATGTATTTAACCAGGTGATTCATTACTCACTCTGTTCACTCCAAAGAAGAGTAGAAAATAGTGATGCATAATATATCGGTAGGTAATATACAATTACCGATATGCTGATATGTGGATTTTTTTTTTTTTGTTATTGTTATCCTTCCGATATTATACACACCCATGATAATATTGAAAATGCAAATAAAGAGCTGGTAATTATGTAGCCTAATCATTGCATATAATTCTGTATTAGATCCTTTATAAATTTAACCTGCCCCAAAAATACATAGTAGTGAATAGTAGAACTGAATCTGTTAATTTAGATGCACACTCATTTACAAATCAATCAATGTGAGACGCAGCTCTCTACAGGACATAGGAATATAATGGAAAGTTCTTAGGCCTGCTTACTAAATAGCAGTGTGAAATTAAAACTTACCAGAACAAACGTATGCAATGTAAGAAAACACAAATCTTTGTTCAGATCTTGACCCAGACTTTCATGTGTGAAATTGCCCCGAGACTTGATAATCAGCATGTTCGTTGGCTTATGGTCTTATCAATCAATACTGATATCTAATTACATTGCCACACTGTCCAGGCCTCTTCAGATCCAGTCTTTCTTAACTGTGTTTGGTATAAACACCCCTCCGCCCTGAAATAACCCGCAGGATCCACATCCTTCATTAACAAAACAACAACAAATAAACAAACCAGCAGCACCAGCCCTCATCACAAATATGATTTAGTCTGATCAGATCTCATCTGTTTATGATGAGGACAAAAAGACAGATGCTTCAAGTGTTTTTTTTTTTTCCTGATCAGACCCCATTTGTTGATTGGTGATTAAAAGAATAATTTCTTTTAATAACACATTGAATATATTGGTAAAAATAAATAAATAAATACGAGCCAAAACAAAATCCTGGTGCTTCTCTTTTGTGATCAGTTTAAGTAGTCTGACGATATGGGTTAGAATGAGTCTTTCATACAAAGATGGTAGGTACATTAGAATTGCCCCGCCTCTTCATCTGAGCATCTGATATGACAGCGCTATAATCACGTTTATGTGAAAGTGTACAGATAAATAAAACACACACAGTGAAAAAATAAAAAGTACTGATTAAAAATGAAGAAGAAATAGTACAGAGCGAAAAAGGCCTAAAAACCAAGCTTTTGCTCCTTGCTTCTCATTCCTGGGAACTCACACTTCATAGTAAACAGAGGCTCATTCTGGAGAGGATCCAGATAGGCCCTTCTGAACAGGGCCAACTACCACACCCCATATGCTTGAAGTAAGGAACGCATTGCTGACCTCTCACAATAGATAAAGTAGCCTACTACAGTATCAGAATTACTACTGATGGTTCTGTAGATCAATATATTCAGTGAAGAGCAAGCAGAGACAAGGAATCTACCCCAAGTGTTCTCCCCTTTTTTTTCATCATTAACAATATACAGTCATTCCCTCAGTCTATTCCAGCCCACCCAGAAAAGAATGCTCTGACACTGGACATGTTTGGGAAACCCGGATTCACTCGTCTCACAAAGGCTTTTCTGTGTGTGTGTGTGTGTGTGTGTGTGTGTGTATATAAAAATCCTCATCCTACACCCAACCAATGTCCTGCGTGAGCCAAATTCATCCAGTGTACCCAGACAACCCCAGCAGACTTAACTCAGAGTGACAGAAAAAAGGGTCCGAGTAGATGAGTACAAGAGGGAGCAGCAAAGAGGGGTCAAGAGGGGTGCAGCAAGAGAAACAGTGAGGAAGAACAGAAGGATAAAAGAGCAGGAAACAGGGAAAGTAAAACCGGGACACGGACTCTGAAAGCAAGCAAGCAAAGGAAGACAGACAGACAGTGTAACTACTAGGGCTTTCACTGCTGATTATATTAGTTATACATGATGTTATATTAGATACTATATCAGCATATCAGTACATACCAGCAAGCATTTGTTATGGCACTAGGTAAACATTGAAATCAAACGATAATAACAAGAGTTCTCTAATTAACAAACATGGTCTGTCTACAAGAATTTGGCTTTCCTACTCATGCTAAAGTAGTCCTTTACAGAAATGTTAGAGAAGTAAAATGTATGAAAAAACATTTTGCATCACATTTTCTCCAAGAATTCCAGATATCCAAAAGATGACAAGT
The DNA here is from genome assembly GCF_029633855.1 of Hoplias malabaricus. NCBI lineage: Eukaryota > Metazoa > Chordata > Actinopteri > Characiformes > Erythrinidae > Hoplias > Hoplias malabaricus. Next base: position 30,396,910 of record NC_089801.1, on the reverse strand, counting down.
GGTGTTTTGAGCACCCCAGCCAGAGAATTAGACCAGCAGGTATTTGCCGGCAATTCTCTACAAATGTTTGGGCCCTCATGGTCAAATTACATGCTCCATTTCTGCTGAACATGTCCCACATGCCGGTTATAAAACAAGACACACCTTGCCCTGTTTTAACCTACTAAATTAAATGTAATTTCAACTCTTGTACAACCAGAAAATGTTACTGTATTTTCACTCCCTCTTTTGATCCAATTCTACAGAAATAAGGTTTCCTGTCCAAATCTAAGCATGAAGTTTACTTAAAAAGTGTAAATGTAGAAACTCTGCTACATTGGAACACTTCGACTTTTAAAAGGTTAGTTTTAATATTCTAGATATTGCTAAAATAGCAGTTTGGCTCCATTAACTTACCCCCATGAGTCATGTCATCTGTCTGTCTATTCGTCTCTGCAGTCTCACTTGCCTCTTGCACCTACAACACAATATGCATCTTATTAGGTAAACAGCAGCCTCTGCCACCCCGCCCCCAACGTCAGATCACTGAGTATGTAATATATGTTTATATATTATACATAATGGGGGGAAAAAAAGACATAATATTTGTTCCAAAATGAGCCATGTCTTCTCATCATCTCAAACACTGAAGAAAAAACAAGGATACAGTACTTTTAAATCAAATAAGTATGTTTAAAATGCACCAAAAGCTACTCATGTATTAACAGCACCCCCTAGTGAAGCATCTTTAGGCTACTAAACGTGAGTGAATGAGTGAGTGTGTTTCAAGCCAGATCCTCAAGGTACAGAACAACGTGATGTATACTGACCTGTGTGTGTGTTTCCTTATCCCTTGACTTTTCTCTGTAGAGCTGTATGATGCTCTGTGTATCTACATAGGTGCTGTGTTTGATCGTGAGCATGAAGGAATTGGTCAAAGGGCAGAATCGGAGCAGGTGAGACTCATCAGTCCACACTTCAGACATCCACATTGGCCTTGACCCTCTGCAACGTGAAGGGCAGAACAGAGAAGAAGTTTTTTATTTCTAGTTCCTTAAAATAATTTGAAAATAAATAAATATTTAATAATGTGTGGATTACTAACTTTAAAAAGAATGTAAAAACAAAGGGTTAATTAAAGCTTTACACTTGGAAACACAACAGGCCTATTTATTATATCTAGGACATGGTTTAATTTGGACTAATATAATCAAAACTTTAAGCTCAGCATAGCTGTTACCCTGGGAATGAAAGTTCTCTAAATTAATATTTGCAAAATATAAGCTAACATGAAACATATATGAAACTCACATGGGTGATGAACATGCTTCTTCATCCTCTTTACTTTGGGTCAGTTCTACAGAACTGAGCTGTACCCTGTTGGGGAGTGCTGTCATTTTCTGATTCACAGACTTCTGAAGGTAAAAGTGTGTTATGTGACTTAGACCCAAATTTGTGGCTAAGTGGATAGGTGTTTTCCAGTTTCGGAGATCTGAAGGGAGTAAAACAGACATTTGTTTTAGCAGATACTAACATTCCTCAAATCTGTTTTTGAATGTAAGCCACAGGTATAAATTCAAAAGTTTTCACTTATAATATTTTTGATAAAACCAGACCTAACATCATATCTGAATTTGAATAAAACATGGAGTACCACAAGGCCATGATTTAGGGCCCTTTCTGTTCCTGTTTCACACTAATGCCATTTACAATGAATCTAGCTCTGGTCTGTTTATATGACAGAGAAAGTACTTAGGATCAGGGCAAGTTTAACAGTTGTGAGAAGTCCAGACAATGGCTCGGAGTTTGAGAAAATGGAGTCTGTAGGCTTTAGAGTCACTACTCACTATGTGAAACAGCGCTTGCAGCCAACAGATGACAGAATAATTTGTTAAGCAAATCTATTATGTAATTTATGGATCAACAGGAAAGAATTTAACAACAAATCTAGGCATGCAAAAATTGCGTAATATTGAATCTCTTAGTTCCAAGTGCTTATGGCAGGCATTATATTCTTGGGATCTCAAGTCTTCAATGAACCACACAGCAAAATAAGAGCTCAAATCTATTTATCCCTAGTTATTCAAGGCTCATTAATCATCGCAGAGACATTAGCAATGACTTTTACAGCACCTGCGCAAAGAATACAAAGAACACCTGAAAACCGGTTTGGTGGCTTTGTGAACTGAACACAAACACACACACCCCTACAGATTGGGTGGGTACAGTGCTGATGCTGCTCATATTGTCCCCTGTGGCAAAGGCTGCACAGTGTCATTTGTTTTGAAAAATAGTTAGTCAGTCTTAGAGGTTCAGGAAAAGCAGTGCTACTACAGCAACATCCCACAGGTGTTTACATGTATACTCTATTATTTTGACTGCACTCTTGCCTCTCTTTCATTTTTTGCCATAAGCTTATTTATTTATTTAGTTTAATTACTGAATTAATTGGCTGTTTCATTAACCACAAGTCAACACTTCCCTTTATGCAAAACTTCTTTATAAAAAAAATTAAATTAAAATTGTACTTTAACTTAGAATAATACTTTAACACGTGTTTTACACATTTTACCCACTTTTGAAATAATTTTTTATAAATCATTAGAATAGTCACGTTCAAAGTATTTTTACAGGTCAGTAGTAGGACTGAGTAGTTTTCTTAAATTTGTCATCAGAGCAACAGGGATTTTCAAAAAAAAGCTGTTGCTTCAGAAATATCCTCTAATGGATAGATATGGTCTAAGCCTGAAAACATAGCCTATTTCTTTCCACAAAACTGTACACAATGCTAGGGTTAAGCATACGCCCCTGCACACAGAATATAATCACTTAACATTCGGAAAACAGATATACTTTGATTTCCAGGGTCAAACAGAGGTAAAGTGGCAATTTCCCTGGGTGAGTCCCTTTCTCCAGTAGCCACAGTATTGTGGTCGTCACAAAAACAGTGGTAGTTCTTCAGCATGAATATCTCTGCCTCCCTCTCAGAAGTGAGAACCCTACGAAAAGTCTGACCATTAATCCAAGCTGACGCTTCACTGCACAGACAAATTAAAGAGACGAGCACTAATTCTGTCACACAATTTAGCGCTAACAATCACTGGCATTATGTAAGTGGTCCCATGTGAACTCTACAGCCACGACTACAGACATTCTTTAAATCCTTTCTCCCAGCACACTCTAAACCCATGAAGGAAAAACAGAGCAGAGTGTTTACTGAATGTAATTTCAGATAAAAGTCTAGGCACTATATTTAAATTACTTTATATTTTTCAGAATTATAACTATACTAATTCAAAGAGTTCAAAGAGAACAGCCAAATGATTCACACTTTAAGAAAGAAAGAGGAATGTCATGGTTTATTAACCAAAAAAGCAAAGAATTTAAGAAGTTTAGCAACTACCACTAGTTCGACTAAACTTCATTAACTTTACCTTCAGCAACACTTTCTACTGTGTCAAACTCATAAAATCATGGAATCCCATCCATGCCTGAATAAATAAAGGAAGCCATGCAATATTTACACATCACACTGCAAAGACAGCCTTGAGTGTGTACTCTTCAATCTACGAAAAATATACAATACAGACGGGGTATTTCATTAAGGGCTTTTTCACACCTGCACATTTTAGTCCAGTTAAGTCACACTCTGCTTTGTTTTCACCCTTGGTGTGCTTCGTTTGGGCAGGTGTGAAAGACGTAATCACACTCAGATGTGGATCAAAACAAACGTAGAGAAACCCTCAGGAGGAGGTGGTCTTGGTCTGGTCCCAAACGAAGTATAGTCCAGTTTGTTCCTGGTGAGATCAAAATCTGACCTCGATCTGAAGCAGGTTGGTGCTAAACGGTCAGGACTTTATCCACAACCAGCAAGCTAATTGGCTGTCGTTGCTGTGAACCATATTATGAAGTCCCATCCCCATTATATTAATGCTTTGATTTGATTTTAAAACAAACCAAAGACAGACAAGTGTGATCGTCTTACCTTGTGAAAATTGTCTCTCTTGGCTGGACCATTCAAGATAAGAGTGACTGTTCGCAAGTGCTTGTGTGATTTTCACGTCTACGGTACTGCACAGTTCAGATGTGCATTTGTGCTCAGGACCAAGCTCCCAGCATGCCGAGCTGTCATTTGGACTGTGACTGTCCTCGCCAGGTGGCCCCTCTTTGGGCTTATCTAGTCTTTGGTCAAATCCTAAAGTAACCTCTAGTAGCTCTTGGACGGAGGGCTCAGACTCAACCGTTATAGCTGAACTATTCTGCCAAGATTGGAAACTCTCTCCAAGGCAAACTTTCCTGCGGATATCCTGGTAAGTGCATGAGCTCAGGAGGTCAGGGTTGGACACAAGCAGATCGGCCACCTCCTGTATTTTATCCTGTTTGTATTCCAACGAGAGTTCCTCTGACCCGGACAGAAGGGTCACCTGGTTGCTGATGTCCTTCCAGCAATACACCTGCAGGGAGACCTTCTCTGGCACATTGTGACCTTGGAGAAAGACAAAACAAGAAACAAGGATCAACATTCATAATTAAACAGCGTAATATTAAAGATGTGGGCGAATGTAGTGATAAGAGTCTTGCACAAGGTTTCTTACTGGTGAAAATTGGTGTGTTTACCTTAACAATGAATAACACTCAGCCTTCTTTTACAATAACATTCTCATGAGGAAATACTCATGTATTCAAATCATAGCAGCTAGTCACAACTCGCAAACTGACCCTTAAACACGCTCACTGATAGATGATATGAAAGACTCACCAGGTACCGTAAAACTCAGTAAACAGCCTTCTTTCTTCTGAGCTGCGGTGATGTGGTGGAGAGATGAGCCTTTTAATATTACATAGTACTCTCCTGTGTTCTCCTGAACAGAGTGAGAATCCTGAAGCAGCACACAAGCTTCCACCTGACCCTACAAGTGTGTGCGAGAGAGAGAAAATCTAAATCAACAACATGTAATTTTAGTGACCATAACGTACCTTTTAGTACTGTACCTTTTTCTGAGAGTTCAGAATAGCTTAATCTATACTATTCTTGGTGTTTTATTTCTTCTTTTCTGTCAACAATAAGATTTCTGAACTCAGTTCAGAAACACGTCTCGTGACAGACAGTTTTTGTGGTTGATCTGTCCCAGAATTAATTGCGATATAAAATAACATTGTCATTTAATACCATTTTATTCCACTGACATACTGATAATATAACAGCTTAATAATACAATTACACCCCTTTACAAAGAAATATATGATTGGCAAAATATCTTTTTTTTTTTTTTAAACAAATTGACATAAAACTGGCTCCCACTCCAGGGTGTGTTCCCTTGTACCCAGTGATTCCAGATAGACTCCGGGCCTGCCGCAACCCTGAACTGGATAAGCGGTTACAGACAATGAATGAATGAATGGATTAGCTGACATAAAGTCTCTAGACGACGAGAGAAAGCCAGAGAACACGACAGAACAAGTCACTAAAATATTGGTGACATTCATTCTTGTGTAAACAAATATGCAAGTAAACACAATGCTGAGCAAACTTACTCAGGTAGTGTCCATATGGGGCACAATATGTCCATAACAATAATACAATAATTATAATGTAGTAATGATAGGTGGTTGTTGTGTTTACTTTGAAAACACACTTTGTAAGCAACAGATTCTAAAACAATTCATTTAAAGACATAAAAATGCCTTATATATGTGATTTAAAAAGCCTGTGGATAGTATAGAACACATGACCAAAACAAAACAAAAAAAATAGCTTCACTTTTGTCAAAATGGATATGTATGCAGCATACACGCTTAGACTGCAAAATATTTTTTGGCACAGATCCAGACCGGCTGGGTTTGTGTGCTTAAGGCTGCATTCTCATTAATACATATATTGGTGGAGTGCCATATACCAGTGTGGTCACATTCAGTTTCTTACATAAGAGGTTCTACAACCCTACAACCATAAATTGCTCCCTTATGATGTCTTCCCATGTTTGGCTAAAGTTTCAGAGGCCAACTTTTACTTAAACAAGTGTATCTGTACGTATTCTCTATCTACGTTTTGCTCTGCTTGCATTGAATGAATGCACAAATATAATAAGCACAGTCTTGTGGACAGGCCTAACACCTGTGCAGAACAGAACTACTTCATCCACACAGAAAAGAAGGGGAAGCCCTCCCCCTCTCATCAATGCAGGCATTTTACTTACACACACAAAGTGGAAAATAACCCCTAATGCAGACCCCTGATTTCATTTATTAGTGCCTGGATCAAAAGACACACCTTGTAAAAGCTGGTGGTGAACATTATTGCAGTCTAGGAGTGGCTTGGGCAAGACAGGGTTCTTTTCACTTTCCCCAGGTCCTACATGAAACCCTCTTTTGATTTTTTTTTTTTTAACTACTTCTCCTGCCGACTCCCTCACTTCCTGCCGAAGGGGCCCTTGTGTCATAATGGTGAATGGTGGGTAAAAAAGGGTAAAGAACCTTGTTAGGTATGAGAATGGATAAAAAGTGAGGGCTCTCCTCTTTCTGCAGCTCAGTGTTTCACATGGAGATGAATGACAAGCCTGGGATTCTCCTGAACTATCCCTTCTACTCGCTTTCATTTTTCACCCACCCTATTCATAACATTCCTCCATTCTTTAGCTCTTCTTCACTTTCCGGCACTTAGTATCAACACTGTTTCAGTCAGTCATATGCACTCTTCAAAATACCATGGTCTTCTTTTTCTAGACATCCTGCTTTAAAATGCCCCAGTTTAAATTTCTGAAAAGTTTAAGTACACAGAGACAACAGACATGCTTATTTTAAAAGCATATTTGCATTTCTAAAAAGGTGTGGTCCAGACTTTAACTATTCAAATGTTTTAGTAACCTGTGCCATGATACATGTGACCCATTCTGATCTCATTTCAAGAACATAACGTTGAAATACAATTTAGAAAATGGCTGCTGTTATTTACATCAGCTACAGCAAAGAAATGTGAAATAAATTAAGGGTTCCATGGTCTGCTTATATATCCCATAATTCGGCTTTATGTTTAGTTTGGACTCTTACAGGGTAAAATAAAAATATCATTGCTTTATCGAAATTATTTCTGCGACATTATCACTACAAAATATGGCTATTGTGACAGGCTTAATCCTAAAGCTTATTAGACACTAAGAAATCCATATAATGTAAAGGTTTCCCCATAGGAAACTCATTGAAGGTACTCCTGAAGGTAATATAAAAGACTGGAGAGGATTTACCAAGAAACAGCCAAGGAGCACTCACAAATGTTCAAAAGGTATTTACACAGTGACCACACCACTTGTCAACATTATACTGGCACCCCATCAAGCAAGTACCACTTCTATGTACATTGGAAAAGCATTCAAGGAAAACAACGGTTTTGAACACACTTTTTCCAAGGTAGAGAGAACAATATTTAATCTCCAAAACTGATACTGATGTTAAGACCTAGCTTTAAATATAGACCATTATGTTCAAACTACCTCTGGGCAATCTAAGACCAAACATAATAAAGTAATAATACTAAGGAATGATGAGTGATGGACTGGTGCCCTGTCCAGGGTGTGTCCTTGCCTTGTACCTTATGGCTTGGTAGGTTCTGGACCCACCACGACCCTGCTAGAATCCAAATTGCATTAAATTATGAGTTTAATTTATATATTTTCTGAAAATAGTATGACTGCTTTTACATCAGGATGGACTGTTTAAATATATTTAGCATTTATGCCTCTCTGTTTCATGTTGAGAATACAAATGAATTGATTTTCCAAAATGGATTTCATGTCTTCTTTCCAAAGAAAAACAAGGCACATGACTAAGCAGCTTGAGCTCAAGGTAAAGTGAAAGCAGAGAAAGAACAAATGCTGCCTTCGAGAGCCAAATTAAATCTTTGAGATTGTAGAGCCTGGGCATAATCTTCTTAAGAATCTGAAACAGAGCTGCCATCAATGTCTCTTATTAGAGATAATCGCTCATTAAATTTTCTTTGATCACAGTGCACCTTAGGAAAGAGTTTTTCTAAGAAATCACACAGACTGGCTGATACTTTAGAAGTGGCTTTAGTGATACGAGGCTAAATGTACAGTTCTAGTTATAAAGTACAGTTTAGATCATCCTACATTAGTAACAGAAGTTTATGGACATTAATATAATTCTTCTCAATATATATAATTTTTTTTTTGAGGATCGAACCACATTCAGGCAGAAGAGCATTAATGAGCCTATCCAACTCATACCAGATATATTGACCGTAGTTCCATCACTCCAGAAGGTCTTAGATCTTGGGCTTTGAAGTACATTTATGGTTGCAGCTATAAACAAATATTACAAAAACATCTCATATATTTAATGTTCTTCAGGGGGGGCACTGACAAATGTTCTACATATTAACAGCAGGAATATTACGCTGATAACCTGCAAATATGACTCACTACATTGATTGATTACTGGGAAGATAGAGGGTTATCTCACATTAAAATAGACTTTGTACCAGCTCGCATTCCTACATCAGGCAAATAATGGATGGTTCAAATAAAACGGATGAAATGAAAAATTCCAAAGCAATCAGACATCTCTATCGTTCTCAGAGGCTTTCAAAACTTAAAGGTTCTGGATGCTTTGAATTCTTATCTCTCTGCACATGCAAATCCATTTGCCTTTATCACGACTAATGTTTAACACTTCCTGCGTACACAGTCAAACAAAGAGACATTTACACAGTGCCTTAATGGGCAAGAGATTGACAAAGGCAGATTACAACTGGTCCCTTTCCATTTCTTTCTGGATAAACAGTGCTAAAATTGTACACATTTGCTCACTTCTTCCAGTCCAGCTCTACTTTGGTGTGACTAGTGAGGGCTCACTGTCAATGGCTGGGAGTCAATGGCTGCATCCGAAATGGCATACTTCCATACAAGTTAGTATGCAAATCTAGTATGCAATGAGACAGAGTGTGTCCGAATACGTAGTACGTATCAGGTAGTATGTGAAATGTTCCCGAATTAGGTTGGGAGAGATTTGCTAATATGCTCCCTCAGCACAATTAGCAGAGTCTGACATATACCATAATTCATATGGAGCAGAGTACCAGGGAGTAATGTTGGACACACTGAAGCAGACTGTTTACAAGTTTAAGTGAAACAAACAGTCTATACTAGTATTCCTCAGGAAATAAAAACTGAGGTAACATTTATTTACAAAGTTTATCACAACGATAAGAAACAAAGCTCACCTCAAAGTGGCATTTGGACAAACAAACTGTATATCACATTAAATGTGGTTAAGAATATGGTCATAAATATTCCTGAGTGACGTGTGCTTTAGCGTCAGCTCCATCGAGAGAGTCTAAAACATGTAAATAATAGTTTCATGTTTATCATGTTTTTCTCCCCCCTTAAACTTGCCTGTCACCAAACCCACTGAGCTACCGACCCAGAGAGATCGAAGCTAGCTCCTGGAAATTCATTCATTCATTTATTTATTTATTCATTCATTTTTTGTAATTGCTAATCCAGTTCAGGGTCACATTGGGTCGGGGCAAGGCGGGAACACACCCTGAAGGGGGTGCTAGTCCTTCGCAGGGTGACACACATTTACTCATAATGCAAGAAATATATATACATTTTTTTTAATAAACAAACTAATAAATAAATGGTTTTATGTCTGTCTTCGCTCTAAATTAGCGTAATGGTTAACGCACAACTGAAAATTGATTCTATAGGAACTGTTAGAAATAATCTCATGGCTATTTTACAGGCCTTTATTATTATAGTATTATCTACATACAGACGTTTATAAAAAACAAATAATAATAATAATCTAATTTATTGCATGCAGTAAATGGTAAAATGTATCAAACCCAGAAATATCAAGTTGACAAACTCTAGTATAAAAAAAATCATTCAGTTTATATCAATGTTAAGCCTCTCAGTTGTAATCATAATTTTGCGCATCATTTTCCCTAAGATATATATCAAGTTATGCTGCCTACCGCACATGGTGTCACATGACGTCTGGCCAACAGTCTACAACTGTAATAAGTTAAGCTATTCAGCACTCATTAAACTAGGAGGCAAAACTAAACAATACATAAAATTAGAAGGCACATTTCAAAAGACAAACTCTTCACTTCTGCGAACAAGTGTTGTATAACATTTTCATGGCAAGAAACATACAGAGAAAGGAGGAGGACATTCTTGACCTACTGAAAACTCAAGGACACCTGAAAGCATTTAACGCAGAATAGATTGGCCATTTTTCACACTGACGTTCACACACACACACTTTCACAAACAAAGTCCCTTTGGCTCCAGTGAATGAGGCCATTTGTCTATTGAGCCATGAGCTGGGAGTTGACATTATGGGAGTCTGCTATAAACCCTAAACATATCCAGTTGCAATAACACATTCTTCCACACAGACTACAAGAACCACCAACACACCTTGCGCTCTGCAGTTCTTTCGCACTGTGGCCATGGAGCTGGAGAGAAGCTCTCTTGTTCAGCTTTAAAGGAGCATTTTCAGCACCAAACAAACAGCAAAAAATATTTATGGAAGTGATCATTGTTTTTAAAAGTGTAGCTCACATGAGATGAAAAACCAACATGCTCAGAAGATGCTGAATTAAATATTATGTGCTCCAGAGAGCGGGTCTCCCACACGGAGGCGGCCATGTTAGATTTAGTACACGATCTCAGATACATCCCAAATGCCACTAGGCTCCAATATAATGGCTGTTCCATAACATGAAAAAGAATGATTGAAATAATGACTGAGTGTGCCTCAGTGTGTGTAATACAATGACTGACCATACAACGTGGGGGTGAAGGGCATAAATCAATACGTAATGCTATCCTTTTGGTCAGTTATTTAACCTGTAGTAAGTCTAACCACACTAAACAGAGCAAAACTATGAGTTCTGACAGGGTCTGAGGGCAGCATAAAATATCAAGGTAATTCAGTATTAGAATAATATTCATATTAAAATGTCCAACTGGTTTCCCTAAATGTGGCTTAAATAATCTAAATTAAACATGTGAGACATGCTTTGGTCCAAATACCACAAGGATCAAGCAACACCGCAGTATTCTCCTCCTGTCTGAGCAACAGTACAACAGCTCTTTTTTATTTTCACTGTTTTTGCTGTTTTCCAGAGTGTGTTTAAAGCTAGTTTAAAGTTGGGTTCAAATTAATGGTTTAATCAGTTTAACAGTAAACATACATGTGCGCACATTCATGTCCAGCTGCAATAAGTCTGCTGCCAAATGACGCAGGAAAATCAGACTGGGAAAGGTGTTATAAGTCCACCCAGTAGGCTACACCAACTTTGCTGACAGCTTCTGAACTTTTCACTTCTCCAAAGGAAAGAAATGGCATTGGAGAACACCAACTTCCTTTGAGCTTTTCCCTTTTTTCCCTCCACAGAATTGTCTTGAAAATTCTGTCATATGACATTGATGACATTTAAACTTTAGCAAAAAGTTCCTTTTCTGTAGCTAACATCTTTTTTATAACAAAATCATTTGGATGGAATGTTAGCTACAGACCCTCACAGTGTGTCGGGCAAACAAACCAACACAGACACACACAGGTAAAAGCCTCAAATAAATGAGTGCTGCCATTTGGCAAGCAGACGAAATGAAAGGACAGGTCCAAGGGGAAGAAAGAAAGAAAAGACTAAACAGGATAGAATTTCACATTACAAACAGAGAGGGAGAGTGAGAGAGAGCAGAAACATATAGAAAATCTAAAAATAAATATTTGTAAACAAATTAAAGTGAAAGAAAAAGGGAGTGATGACTGGAAACGTGATGCTTTGTTCTCTCTGATACTCACATAAAGTGGTACCTCTTCTCTGTTCAGCTCCATCAGATGATTATATCCTCATCTGAAAGACAACACACTCAGGTTAGTTAGAAAGATCAACTAAGAACGTAGGCAGTAAAAAGTGTTCTGTTAGCTGGATGTATTTGAAAGTATGATTCTTAAAATTTGGCTGAAGATCACACAGAAATGGCCATTAGGAGAGTGAGCTCTGACATTAAACAGAAAGATATTAAGATTTTAAGCCTTCAAAATTACTCCATTACAATATATATAATCAATAAAAATGATAAAAGCAGTGTCAATCAAGTCCTGTTATTCTACTGTAAGAGGGAACAGTACATTTAACAAATTCATCACACTGCAAACAGTCAAACGTCCATTTTGGGTTTTTTTTTTTTTAAACAAACAAGACCTCCCAAAATATATAGAGAGACAATACTGTTCAGGCAAATGAATCTACAGGGGGAAAAACAGCCTTATTTAAACATGGCCTAGGCCACATACACAAAGCACAGCCACATGCAGCAAAGATGGAGGCTGGTTTGGAAAACACAGAGGACAAATGTCTATTCACTAAAAACAAAACGTGACATTCAAGTGGGCACAGAGAGAGAGAGAGAGAGAGAGAGAGAGAGAGAGAGAATGCAAATAGTACACAAAAGAACAAAAAGGCCACAGCAGAGAGCAGGCTTTTAATTTGTAATAGGCTCGCAGCAAAGATTCACAAAGATTCACAAAACATGTTTTGTCTAGTTTAAGCCTGGTCCTAGACAAAAAAAATGCATTTGCAATTAAGAATCTAATACAGCACTCCAACTTTCCTCTCTCTCAATATTATTTGCTGACTCACAGGGTCATCTGGCATTGCCTCTAATTAGGTCAAATCCCCAGCGTGGAGAAAAAAATTTCTGTCAGGCAGCAAAGCAGGCTGCAACCGAAATGGTTGCCAAAACAAACATAAAATGCAGTTACGAGAATTAGTTTTAATCTTGCAAGTGGCAGTTTGAAAATTAAAATATGACTGGTATGATGTAAGAGTGTGTGTGGCTAATTCACTCTGCATCTAATGTAATCGATGATTGTTAACCATCATGGTGATATGACAATAACACAGCATTATTCTTTACATTCTCACAAAAATAGAAAATAAATAAAAATGTATACATAAAATCTGTTACAATGAACTAAATACACCAGGAAACTAGCAGTGGTTATTTAAAAAACTACATTAAAAATATTATAATGACATAACATATTCTAATTTGCTTTTTATTCTGTAATTTATATATTTAAAAAAACTATTTATAAAATACAAAAAAAAACTAATAAATTAACCATTCCAATAGCATAATGTACCAGCTTCTAGTGCAAGTGCACTTGTTGTTTTACAGGCTTTAATACATGTGATTCCATCTTGTGATTGAATTCTGTTGTTTTCTCTTTAAAGTCACAAGAAAAGTTGGTTTGGCAATACTACTGGTCTCAACAGTATTTTGCTAGTCAAATAAGCAAGGCTAGTTCAAGCTTTGGCATTGAAAACATGTCTTTCCCATTGACTACAATCTTTAAGCTGAAACATTTGCTGAAGAGTCACCAAAATTCAATATATTCACAGGAAAAATAAATAAAATAAATTATATGCCTTAAAAGCTTCATGTTTTGGCTGCAGCTGCCATAAATTGTAAGTTATGTTACTATGTGAGATCAAAGTGTCTTTGGTGGTTCCTAAACATGCACAGGTATGGAAGTGAGTGAATGAGTGAGCTATGAGCCAGGTCCATGAGATGCTTCACGTCTAATAAAAATCTCAAGCTTACAAATCATGGAGGTGCTATTAGAAAACAGTACAAGGAGGTAAACAGCTAAGAACTGGTTTCTAGAAGGAAATGGTAAGCATTCTGTCTCCCTCACTGTAGCCAAAAGACTGGATTCGTGGGTCTGGGACAAGTGGTGCCAATCTGGCACCTGTAACTATACACAATCATTCACATGATCATCCACCCGTCTTTGCTGCTCATCCGTAGTTTCCTCATGAGAACTACTCAGTAAAGTCTACTACAAGTATCCAGTGCAGTTGTTGCTGATATAACTAATACTGCTGGCATCAGAACAGTGCCTCATTATTACTGCATGACAATGAAGTCAGATAAAATAAACACTAAAGCTTAAGGAAATATCACTTATAATCTTACAATTCGCCAGTGAGCTGCAACAATGTCAAGAAAATCATTTTACTTAAACTCCACTTAAGCTGACCTGGCACATAATGAAATGTGTGTTGTGGTTTTCGCTCAAAGATATAGAGATATACATATAGATTTAAGAGATTAACAGACACGTAATCCAGGGGGAGTAACTTAGACTGTCAGATTTTCTCACAGTTCTGAGGGTAAACAATACAAAAGGCCAATGGCACACAAACACACACACACGCTCAGCTGGACGGCCTTAGTGATTTAGGATGTTGTTATCAGAGTTTTTATGATGTACTTACCATGAAGCCAACACTACATTCCTCTTTCAAAATAAAAACCAGGCACATCCTGGGATTTTCCATCTAACAGCCCAATTTCCATTTTTTCTTTCGCCTCTAGTCAATGGCTGTTGAGAGATGGGAGAGATAGGAGAGCTGTGTTCTCCCTGTGTCGGTGTGGGTTTCCTGTACATGCTCCAGTTTCCTCCCACAGGCGGACTGTCGCAATAAGCGCAATATTGTAATACCACGCCATTGACCAGGCAATCACAACTGTGATGTATATGTTTTCCACTTTATTTTCAAGGTTTTTAATGCCTGTATCATGTTGAATAAATGCATGTTATTAGTGTCTGAACTGCTGCTGAATGGTTGAATGTCTTTGTTTTCTAAAAAATAAAAACAATGGCAGTAAACCATTGCAACTTCAACCAAATGAAAAGGGCAGGCCAGTCAATTTAGACAAGACAGTATACAAAACCAGTGCCAGAAAGTTCGCTGTGAAACAGGGAACTACATCATATTTGAAATCTCATAGCTACTCATCATCCAGCTATCAAACCCCAATCAACTCAACTTGCAAGTTGTGTAGCAGCCTCAAAAAGAAGAACTCAGGTCGGTTTCAGCCGACAAATAGAAGTATAACACTAGAGTCAGAATAAAGTAATACTGCATATCATAGTATGAAGTCCCAATAAATCACAGCACAGGATAATCTTTAATCACGGCAGTTCTAGTTGCTAGGTCACTTTGCTGTGCGAAACTGCTCCCAGATGTCAGTTTGTGGGCGACTAGGTCAGAGTGTGATGCCCAGTGATGGATGGGCACCCTGTCCAGGGGGTTCTCCTGCCACAGCCCTGATGAGGATGAAGCCATTTCAAAAGGTAAATACTTTCATTCATCTTTTATTACCACTTCATTCAGTTCAAAGTCAGTGTTCAGAGCCTGACTCTAATCGCAAGGCAGGTACACAATGGTCCACCATCACAGGGCATCACACACTCAAATCTATGGACATTTTTGCATTGCCAATCCACATACCAGCATGTGGTTTTGGCTGAAGGGAGGAAACCAGAGCAGCCAGAGGAAAGAAATGCATTTACAGTTGCTCCACATCATTCCATTTATTTCCTGTAAAGTATATATACACACAAGTTGTGCATCCACAGTTGTAAAAATGTACAGTACTGGGCAAAAAAGGCACCCAGGGCTGGACGCTATGGCCAAAATTTATATCATAATATATTTTTTTAATTTTGGTTGGTATGATATAATTCCAATATAGATATGAACAAAAAAAAAGCCACAGAAAAACAAGGAACATGACATCACTATCAAACAAACTGCTTGGTTTTGTCAATATCAATACTTATAAACTCATTTTAAAATCGAGTGCAATGAGCTGATGGCAGCATGCTGTAATGGATGTCAGTCCATAACTGAAGCTCTTAATAATGCAAACTGAAATAATAAAAGTGTGTTTAACAATCCAATCACCATTATTATACACTAGGTTTTTGTCTGACCCCAATTATTATTTAAAATAATGCATCTTGTCAATAAGCATGACGCTTGTATAAAAATTACACATATTTACAATAAAAAAAAAACATAAATAAAGCAAAAATATTTTTTTCCAAAAACTGTAGATGTGTTGTGAGTGAGTAGAACAAAGTTTGTTTCCAGGTGTTCTCTTTGATCATATGAATACACATTGGCTGGTGGATTGGAGTGTGTGTTACCCTGCGAAGAACTAGGACACACCCCAGGGTGTGTTCCCAGTTTGCACCCAGTGATTCCGGGTAAGCTTCGGACCCACCACGACCCTGAACTGCATAAGCGGTTTCAGACTATGAATGAATGAATGTATGAATCAATGAATAAATGTCACATATTGTTTTTTTTGGTTTGTTTTTTTACTGCTCAGACATACAGCTTTTTAAATTTCATATTCTCAGGTGCCAAAAACTTTTGCCCAGTACTGAATATCTGCTGCATCTGTAACATGAGTCAATTATCTCACAATTACGGTAACCATTTTCACTATCTGCCCATTGGATTTCCCTGGGGAAATTTTCCCAGGGAAATTACTATGCTTGGTATAACATGGTCATTCTAATCACTATAAGAGTAACAAAAAAAAGAGAGAGGGAGAGAGACAGAAAACAAGAAGAGGGAGGGGGAGAAAGGGGAAAGCCTAGCACTAAGAGAGGCAAACAGAGTAATCCATACCGACTTCTCTTCAGGAAACTGACCTGACTTTGGCCAGACTCTCAAATTCCACATCCTCTTACACAACGGCACAGTCCTTTATCAGAAGACAGAGAAACTGACCAGACACTCTTCCTGTGTTATGCTACACAAATAGTTCCTGCTCTAATTTAAATATAGCACTAAAGAAGCTGGGTGGCATGAGTGGCACATCAGGCCCTGTCCCTGACACAAGGCTCAAGGGTACTGAGTTCACACCCTGCCTCAGGTCACTGTACGTTGGGAGTTGTGTTCTCCCATTGTCTGTGTGGGTTTCCTCCAGGTGCTCTGGTGTGAAACTGCCCATGATTGTGAACGTGTGAATGACTGAGTGATCGTTTGATGCCCTGTGATGGACTTTTCCTGCCATGCACCAAATAAATCCATATAGGCTCTGGACCCACCACGACACTGATAAGGATGAAGTCATTACAGATGATGAGTGGATTCATGAATTAAATATAAAAGCTTACAAGTATTACATCATAAACATTACAATTACAGTCATGACCTTACCGCGGGAGTGCCCAATATTGCTAGAATATTAAAACCATGTGTTTTGGGGCCTGAGTCATCTACCAGAACCCTCCACTGGCACACCTGCCTCAGCGTAATCTGAGCATAGCTGCAGTCCTGCAGAGTGATGGGGTGAAACCCTAAGCTGGGTGGACAAAGCCTGCTTGGGGAGTATAAATATCAACTTCAAATGAAGTGTTAATGTAAGAGGCTGGACTGGAAAATATATGCTCTTTCTCTAGTCTTCTTTGTGGGTGTTTTGCCACATGTCTGGCAGAGGTGGGTACGTAAATCCATACTCAAAATAATGACTATAGGAAAAGTACCCCCCACCACCCCTGCTTGGAAAAGAAACATAAAAGTTGAAGTAAACATAAAAGTAGCAGCTAAGCTACAACTTAAGTAATAAAAAATATATCTAATTATAGAATACATAAAATTATATTTTGGTGTAAAAATCAGATCCAGTAAAAAGCAGTCAAACAACAGAACACAGCTTACAAATTACCAAAAATAAATAAATAAATAAACTTCCAAATGTTACATAGTGCAGTTTCTGCAATGCTGAGCCCAGAGTAGCAAAAACAGGAGCTCTATTCTCCCTATTAGAGGTCAGTGAACCATCAGAATTGTTTTGAAGCTGTACAGTAAAAATACTACCTAGTGTTCCTTTAAGTCATTACCTTCTCAGCAAGAGACTCATTGGCTAAATACTGACTAAAGTACTTCATCGTTATCAGAGGCAGTGATAATGTTAGGTTGTTAATTTCATATCAAGGGATATATTGAGATGTGTCACACGCAGATTCATAATTTTATCAGCAGTTCAGGGAAACAGAAGTGAGGTCTGGTACTAAGAGCTCTTTCAGAGATTACACTTCCACTGCATCACAGCTCAATTCTGGAGGCTTTATACCGCTCAAGTCCATTTTTTACGCATTAAGTGTGGCAAAACTAATTTGTAACAAAGAGATAAACACACCACATTTCTGCACTTCCTTGGTCCTGGACCTTTTCTTATATATGGGATACAGCAATGTCACAAGGAAGGAGGAAGTGAAATCTCTCCTGATAATCAGGGCACAGTGCCCTGTGTTTTGCCCTCGTCTCCTTCTCTGACGCGCTCTGCTTACTCTGCAACACGTAACTGACCTTAAAGGACCAATCTGTCACTTTTTCCATCATAACAGTTGACAGATCAAACAGCTTTGCTGTCCCTGAATGAACCAAATTATACTCCACAGAGTGTGTTCCCCACATGGGGCAGCCATTTTCCAAACAGGTTTATTGCAGAATCTGTGGCAAATTTAATTTCAGAACAAGTTTTCAAAGTCTTGGACTGGGTTAGTATAAATATTAATTTAATACTATGTATAAGTGCAATTATACGTTATTTATTAAATGTATTTAGAAACACTTGGAGGAACACTAGGGAAGCTTTGGATGATCGGAGGGTGACTTCCTACCTAGGCCAATCTCATTTCATACCAGAGCAACCAGGCTATGATCACATTCTACCAGAGATAGCATCAGAAATAATCCTTTTTCTTAATATCACTCACATCAAAGTGAGATTTGCCAGACGGACAGGGAGTCCAAGTGTGCTGAGCTTCAGAGAAAATCCTCTTACACTCATCAAAAGAATATCATCAGGTGCTGCCATTGTGAGAGCAGACACACACACAGTTATGAATGAATTTTGAGGCTCAAATAATCTGTAGTACTATTAGATAATAGCTAAGAATAAAATCTAGGCGATATTTCTCTTGGGGGCTTTTAAGATAACATCATTGCCCTGTTGAAATTCCCATTTAAACAAGTGTGATTGAAAAGTTTCAAAGCATGAGACTGGCATTAATACCCATTCAAGATAGAAAAAAGTTTACTTTAACTAGAATTGCTCCTTGCTCACCTGCCTCTTGCTATAGTTCAACATCTCAGCTTTAAACACACTCCGAACATGGAGGTACACACTACTGTACACTCATTATAACTCAATAATTATTCACTTATACTGATATTTGCTTCTCTTTCTTATATGCTGCTCTTGGTTTGTTTTCCGGTGTTGTTAACCAGAGGACAATGGGCATCTCATGATTTCTTCCACTTATTTAGAGAGTTTTTCCTGAGACCGTCGAGATCAGCGATGCTCACACAGGAATAGGACCCGGAATTCCATAAAGCTGCTTTGTGACATCTGAAAATAGCACACTGCAAATAAAATGTAATTTAATTTATTTGACTAAACTTAATTATGCCATGTAAAAATGACACAGAAACAGGCTCTAAATTCTGGGCCTTTGATACAGTTTGCAGCCATCGATTTATAATTCACTGACCACCAAGTGTCATACCTAGCTGTATTTACAAAATCAAGGACACGGGATTCACGGGGTTCATGTCTGAAACCGCTTATTTTTACATTTGAATAGATGAGTATTTGCTCTGCAAATTTTGTTTGCACCCTTTCACCTTTTCCTTCATTGCTAAGTACCCCCACAGAGCTGAAGATCTGGCTGGTGGCTGAAGTGAGTGTGTTGCGCTGGTCGGAGAAACTCAATAATGTAGACTTGTCTAATAGAGTAGACCGTGAGTGGACAGTGTTTAAAACTCTAGGAGCACTGCTGTGTCTGATCCACTCTTACCAGCACAACTCATATCAGTGTGACTGTACTGCTGAGAATGATCCACCAGAATAATACCTGCTCCCTGATGATCACGTGGGGGTCCTGACCACTGAAAAAACAAGGAAGGGGGCTAACAAATGTATACAGAGCAACAGAAGGACTACATTCTGTGATTGCAAAGCTACAAATTCCACGTGCATGGCTGATAAAATGGACAATGAAACAAGGAGGCAGGTCAGAAAATATTTTAAAATGCATATTGGAAATACATGTAGATACAATATTGTCTGGTTGTTTTGAAAGTTTGACACTGTAAATTGCAGCTGGAGCTTCAAATGGTGCAAGAACGTTAAATACAACATAAAATAGAGATGTTTCACAGCCAGAATTTAGCAACAATATGGACACTAATGGGTTGAAGTAACGTTAGCCTGCTACTCCCACCTTCCAAACGTTAATGGAGCTCCACTTCAGGTAAACACATGAAAATACAGACTTCTGAATTGACTTTGGAATTTTTTTTAAAAAAAATCTACAACTGAGTTATTTAATGTTTTAAAACTTTACAACCAGAGAAGACAAAGGTAAATTGAAGGACCAGTTCCCATGACTAGCTGCCACTTGTTAACCACTAAATTTGAATGACGCTTTTGTAGTTTATGAAGGAGCTTCTACAGCACACAAACACTACTTGGAACAAATTTCATTTGGACATTTGGACATTTTCTCCGTCAATTAAAAGCCTAACCGCGTAGTGAGCACCTGAACACAGGAGAAAGACGGAACAGCAAGAAAGAGAAATTCGTTTTGTCTACCTGAAGCCATACGCCGGGAAACTTTAAAAACCTCCACCATAAAAGCTGAAAACAATCCAATTTGAGTGAAAGAACCAAGTCCGTTGTTTGAAGAACGTTGTGAAAAGCAGACAATAACCGAATATTCTACTCCCACATGCGGCCACGGTCTTCCAACTTGCCCAGTGCTCTCTTGTATGGATGTGAAACTGTTGCCGCTTCACAGCGTCTAATGATGGGAAGATTTGACTCAATATGCTGAACCGACTCTTTTGAACTTACCGCTTCAATGATTGCAGCCCTAGCTCGAACGAGTAATTGATTCACAAGTCGAGTGATTTTTAATTCATGGTTCAATTTTTCTAGTCGATGCATAAAGCAGGGAATTGGAACACTCCTTTAATATTGCCCAACTCATGTTTCTCTCAGAATCAAATGTGGATTTGCAGTTTCTGTTTTAAACTAATGAATCTCATGTAAATAAAATGCCCCATATATCCATGGTTTCACAAAGTGAACTGCACAAATCTATGCATTTAAAGATGTATGTCTGAATATATTCTTATATTACTACAACTTCCTTTCCTTTTCTTTCCCTTGACTTCTGGGGTCCACCTGTTTGGGCGTACATACCAAAATCAAAATCGACGGTACAGCTCGAATCAGTTGAACTTTGAATCTTTTGGATGGAATCGTTTAAAATAATCGGCTCAAATGAACGAGTCTCCAGTCAAGCCTCTTCGTTTCGGTGACACCGGCAGGGATAGTCCCGCCCTCAGCAACGACCAACAACAAACACCACACCAGAGTCACGTGGTTAAAGACCTGCTATCGCTTCAGAATTAGTTTTAAACTGTTCCTTCACCGTCAACTGTGACATGTGTACATATTTTAATTCAACTGAAGGGCTGAAAGGGCAGTTTCACAGGTTTTACGAAATTTCAACATAATTCATTCTTTGTCATGTTGTCAGTAATTGAGATTGAGAATCAGACTCCTTTACAGTGGTGGTGATATGAACCATGAGTCCACAGGGGGCTTCTGGGTTACAAAAAAACATTTCAGAAGTTATACACGTACTAGGTCTGTGTCTGAATAGGTGTAGATAAAACTGCTACATATGAGGTCAAATATATGTCATTATGTGTGCAGCAAGAGTAAGATATCTGTATTTAATCTAAAATGTCTAAAACATATATAGAATTAAAATAAAAATAAGAATCAGAATCATTGTTGTTAGCATAACATATTTATGTAAAAAACAGGAATTAGCATACTCAGAGTAATTTTTCTCTCTCGGTGATTTCAACATATATAGTAAAAACAGAAGGCATCCCAAAATAACTGAAATTCTAGTTAAAAGCGCTGCCTTAACATAATACACATACAACATTTCTTGTATTCCAGTACAAAAATAATTGAGGCATTAGGTCTGATCTAAGGCAGCACAAGTATAACCCACCAAATCAAATCTAATCTAAACTCGTGGTCTTACTTCCATAAATCATCACAAATTAGGTCAACTACAGAGACTTTTGTGTCACTTAATGGCACCCAGGGTCAGACCGTTGAAAAGGAAAATGGTCAAATGTGCAGGAAACTGTATGGAAGGTAATCAGAGAGCCCACCCTTCCTGTGTGTTCCTTAGAGACATGAACCAATTAAAGCAGAAATGTGCTGCAAATCCAACTAAAAAAGCAGGGTCTTGATTTGGGAATTATGTTAGCAGCGCACCATCTAGAGGTCACATTAGCCACTGCCACTCTGGAATGAAAGTTCCCTACAGGACAGGTGGAACTATGTGACTGCTGGACTTTTCATCATGAGACTGCTGATTTGAAACTACTGACATCATTCAATATAATGCTAGCTAATCTGGGCATCTGTTAGCTAACATAACAGAACTAGACAGTTAGTGTTCTCCTAACTGTGTAGTGTTAGGCAGTTAGCAGCATTTCTTCACCAATGACATTGTTCAGCTTGCTTAATAAAGAGTACTAGAAAAAGCAAATAAAGTAAATAACATAGGTTATATGACAATGATAATTCAAATTAACCAGTGTTCTTAACTGCTTAAATAATTGATAGTGACTTATGTATTATGTTATATTATATTCATTGTCTGTAACCCCTTATCCAGTTCAGGGCTGCGGTGGGTCCAGTGCCTACCCAGAATCACTGGGCGCAAGGCAGGAACACACCCTGGTGGGGGCGCCAGTCCTTCACAGGACGACACACTCACACCTACAGACACTTTTGAGTCACCAATCCACCTACCAACTTGTGTTTTTGGACTGTGAGAGGAAAACAGATCACCCAGAGGAAACCCATGTGGACACGGGGGAGAACACACCAAACCCCTCCCAGACAGTCACCCGGAGCAGCACTTGAACCCACAACCTCCAGGTCCCTGGAGCTGTGTGACTGGAACACTACCTGCTGCGCCACCATGCTGCCCTGTGTTGTATTTTATTGTATTGTATTATCCATCCATCCATTATCTGTAACCGCTTATCCAATTTAGGGTCGCAGGGGGTCCAGAGCCTACCTGGAATCATTGGGCGCAAGGCGGGAATACACCCTGGAGGGGACACCAGTCCTTCACAGGGCAAGTATTATATAATATTATATTATATTTTTAAATATTGTATAAATATTCATAAGCAAACTTTACTTGATTAATTAGAGGCTCTGGGCCAGTACTTTGCTTATAGCCCATGAAAGTGAATGAATATATAAATGAATATATAAAGACAACAATGTTACAGATAACTATGTGTTTTGTAAATAACACAAACTGTGTTAAGATGTTACGTACTTGTTTGTTGTGCAGAGAACTATTACCGTGAGAGCTGCAAGACGAGTATTTCCTCAGTGGTCAATTGTGACTAAACTAAGGGTTTATCACTGGGTGTTACAGTGTCTGCTGCCCCTTTGTGGACAGGGCGCTATATTGCATTTTAGAGACTTCAGTGAGCCTTGCCTTAGAAGTTGACAAATCAACACTGAAACTAACCAAGTCCTACTCTCTAAGACCAGAACACACATAGTCTGAATCAGGACAAAGACTTAGTACTTAGAGCTAGACTCAAGACCAAAACTAGGACACATCATGTCTACGTCAAGACAGAGACTGAGATACATTGACAATGACACATTGAGATACATTATGAGTTAAGGCAAAGACCAGTTTAAAAGTTTCAGAATACAGCAACATTTATGGTTGGTTACATAAACAAAGTGTTTAATACCAGTTTTTTGGGCACAATGTAAGAATATTCCAATTATCACATGTTCAGTCCAAATTTCACATGGATACTGAATGAGAAAAGCAGTGACATGTTTATCCTTGTTAACAAATCCAAGGGCAGATTTGATCTAAACATGTAGAAAAGGGCTGTTTTATTCTGTTTACAGGCAGGAACACACTCTGGATGGCACGCCAGTCCATCGCAAGGCATCGCACGCTCACACCTGTGGATAATTGCATCCAGCCAATCACCCGGCCAACATCTGTTTTTGATCTTTGGGAGGAATTCAGAGCACCTTGAGGAAACCCATGTAGACATGGGGAGAGTACACCCAAGGACCCTGGAGTTGTGTGAGAGAGATTTGAGATTGTGGGAGAGGTTCAAAACAATTTAAAGCTGGCCGTGTCTGAGACAATCCTTCAGCAATAAAATGAAGTAAAAGCATTATTCGAGTTTTTATTAATATTAATTATAATGAATATTATACGTGGCACAGACATTTGACTAAAACGTTTGTACACAACTCTACTGCCGACAGTTAGCAGTGTTTGTTCTCAGGCATTAGGTTTATTCTACTTCACACATACACAAACGCACCCAGCTGTCTTCAGCCACAGTAAGCCCTGCAAAAAGGGGCTCTGTGAAGGCATTGTAGAAAGTATGTAAATGAGTAAGTGTCTGTGTGTCCGAAAATATACTGTAGAAAGACAGAGAACCAGCTGGACAGTCCAGATATAATCCTGCTCTCTTGACATTGATGTAAGTGCCAGGGATTTTATTCCTTTTAGTATTGTGCCATGCAGAGAAGGTGTTGTTAGAGTAGGTTAGACTCCAGGACATTTTATTATTTCCAAATCTACCCTCACTACTGCTTCCGAACTTAAGTATACTCTTATACGCCACTGCTATTTCAACCTCATCGTCACTCCATTCCACTTCCCAGTAGCAGCGTCCACTCAGAGTCTCACAGGAAAGAACCTGCGGATAATCCTCAAATCTCTCTGTACACTCAGGAGAGGGCTGTGGCTCCTTCACATACTCCACCTTTCTGTCCCCTTCGGACAGGCGTAGGTGTGTGTGTGCTGTGTTTGTGTCCAGAGTGATCTTACATGCATCTGCACATGAGAAGAAACAAAGCAGAGGAACACATAAATACACAGGTGCAATGTTTAAATACTCCAGCAGCACTGTGTCAGATCCATTCCTATCAGTGCAACACACGCTAACACACCACCATCACATCACTGTCACTGCAGAGCCAAGAATGGTCTATCACCCTAATCCTGCCTGATCCGTGGTGGTCCTCTGGGGCTCCTGACCATTAAGGAACAGGGTAAAAAGGGGCTAATACAGTATGCAGAGAAACAGATGAACTACAGTCTATATGTGTAGAACATCAAAGTGCTCCTGTATGGTCAGTGTAACAGTGTGAGAAGAAAAAATAAGAATCTGGCTTTAATGTTATGGCTGATCTTTATGTTCAGTGCAGAGGAAGGAAGAACAGTGATGAGTTCCTGGGCTCCAGGACTAATATCTGTACTGTAGATATACATTAATATACAATAGTACACTTTATTAAGTAGTTGTTAGTCTTGCTTAAAATGTGTAACAATACACTAGGTGAACTTACTGTCAGGTTTGGTGTTTCTTTCCTTCCTGTGATCTGTTCCCTTTTGGTTTTAGTCTGGATCACTTGTCTCTATTTTGTGTTTTGTTTTTGTTCTACATGTGCTTGTTTTCCTCATGTTTAAGTAGTCACACCACTGTCTTGTGTGTGAGTCTTCCACAGGTGTTCCATGTTCCCTAATAGTTTATATTTCTGGTTCCTCGTCCCTGTCTTTGTCTGCCATGCGAAGTTTTTGGTAATTTCCTAGTGTTTCTTGTTCCTATCTTTCACTGTTCTGACATATATTTCTAGGTATAGGTAAACATATATTTTCTATGTTCTTGGTTTGTTAATGATTATTAGTATGATTAGTAGTTGTCTTGCTAGTTCCTTGTTTGAATCCTAAGTGTCGTATTCTTTCTGTTTAGCTTTAGTTTATTGTTTTGTCCTTATCTTTTGGTTTAGTGTTTTTACATTTTAAACAGTATGTTTAGTGTTCTGTCATCAGTACAGTAGTTTATATTATTCTTTTCTTGTGTTCTCTTGTTCTGCTCTTCAGGGTTCTTGTACATTGTGTCAATAAATATCTCTGCGTTTACCTCCGCCTCCTTGTACCTCGTACCCCTCGTGACACTTACATTTCATTAGGCCTGGTTTAATTCTGTTCTCTCCAGCATATTCCACCCTAAAACACATGCACACACACACACACACACACACACACACACAACAGAGAGAAAGATGAAAATGGTTCAAGGTGTAGTGTATATCCTTCTTAGAAGAACAGAAGACAAGTTGCGACAATTTCCTAATTTTTGGGTGTAAAAATATTTTTAAAATTTGTTTCATGTCATTCATTCATTATCTGTAAACGCTTATCCAATTCAGGATCGCAGTGGGTCCAGAGCCTACCTGGAATCATTGGGCGCAAGGCAGGAATACACCCTGGAGGGGGTGCCAGTCCTTCACAGGGCAACACACACACATTCACAGCTACGGACACTTATGAGTCGCCAATCCACCTACCAATGTGTGTTTTTGGACTGTGGGAGGAAACCGGAGCACCCGGAGGAAACCCATGCGGACACGGGGAGAACACATCAACTCCTCACAGACAGTCACCCGGAGCGGGAATCGAACCCACATCCTCCAGGTCCCTGGAGCTGTGTGACTGTCTTCATTTTATAGTAACCATTTCATAATATTAAAAATGACAGGCAGATTTTTACATACTTCGTGTCCAGACTTTGTGGATCCTCGCATCTAGCAGAAAGCAGCCTCACTCCTGAGTCTCCTGGGTGATTGTATGTCAGATCCAATACTTTCAAATACGAGGGATTTACGCTCAAAGCTGAAGCGAGAAAGGCACAGCCATTTTCTGTAACCAAACACCCTGATAATCTATTGAGAGGAAAGGAAAAATGAGAGGTGAAAAGCTGGTGGGATAAAGATTATTTAATCATTCTATCACACAGCATCTGCGAGTTGTTCTGTGAACAGTGCAAACAACAATGGAGACAGCAGACATCCTTGACTCTACCATGATGCACAAATACCTGTGTAACACAGTCACAGTAACTGAGAGACACAGACTGACACACACAGACTTTTTAAATATTTTTCTTTTTTTATTGCAACACTGTGGGCATCCTTTTTGTGTCCTGTGGAACAGTAAAGAAATACTAACATGAGTATCTCCAGTTTACAATGTGAACTCTTCAGTCCAGAACAAAGCTGTTCAACTCCTGAATCCTTTAGGTCATTGTTACCCAGGTCCAGCTCTTTTAGTGTTGAAATGAAACCTGAAGCCAGGACATCAGCCAGGTAAGAACAGCCTTTTTCTGCCAGTAAGCAGCCAGGGAGTCTGTGGAGATTGATGGAAACAAGAAGAGCTGGAAAATTGTGCAAATAAAGTGATAGAAATTAGTGTGTTTATAATCTGGAATTGTGGAAACCAGCAAGTGAGATTTGGGGGCTTATTCTACGTGGCTGTGTGTCTTATACCCACTTACCATACCATATAGGTGCACTACATAATTTTACAAAAACTGTGTCACTCACATACACTGACCTGAGTGTCTCCAGTTTACAGTTTGAACTCTTCAGTCCGGAACAGAGCTGCTCCACTCCTGAGTCCCTCAGGTTGTTGTACCCCAGGTCCAACACTTTCATAGTTGAGCTGAAACCCGATGCCAGAGCTTTACAGCTGTCCTCACTGAGGTTACAGTAATCTAACCTTGATAAGGAGTAATATGCCATTTAATATATCATCTTTTACAAGCACAAAGGGATATAGTATTTTAAGAGATTAATGAGAATGATACGTGCAGTGCTGATTTTGTATTTTTCACAACAGGAAACAGCAGCCTCAGTCCTTCATCTGATGGCTTGTACTTCTTCAGATCAAACTCCTCTTGAGTTTCTTTTGACATCACCAACACAAATGCCACGGCTATCCACTGTATAGAAGTCAGATCTTGTGCTCTGAGACTGCCAGAGTCCAGGTAGTTCTTAATTTCGCTTGTCAGGGAGTTGTCTTTCATTTCAGTCAAGCAGTAGAACAGATTGATGCTCTTTTCAACAGTTGTCTTCTTGATTTCAACAGTTGTCTTCTTGACATTTCTCTTAATGTAATCTACAGTGTCTTGAAGATCCTCTTCACTATCTTCCAGGTTTGGCTGTAGTTCCTTCATGAGACTTTGATTGGCCAGCACTGAGAGACCAAGAAGGAAGCGGACAAAAAGATCCAAGCGTCCATTTTCATCTTCTATAGCTATTTTAACTGCATTCTTAAGAGCATCGTTTAGATTGTGTCTAGCTTTCCACTTGATCTTCTCCAGCAGAGACTGAAGAAGTGGATTGTACCCTTTCCTGAAACTGAGGTACACAAATACAGCTGCAAGAAACTCTTGGAAACTGAAATGAACAAAGCTGAACATTGTCTCATCCCGCTTGAAAATCTTCGTACAAACCCCAGAGTCCAGAGTTTCCTTAATGCCAAGGCCACATTTTTCCAAGTCTTGTTCATAGAATATGAGTTGCCTCTTTTGTAACTGAAGAAAGGCTAACTCTCCAAGCTTAAGTATAGTCACACGTGGGTTTCTCTTGGGTGCTGGAACGACAACATCATCATTTGCATTTGTGCTGTATTTTTCACTGTTCTGCTTCATTTGAAATATCAAGAAATGTAGGTATATTTCCGTCAGAGTTGTTAAATCATTTTCCACACCAGCACAACCCTGCATACTTTCAAACACAGAGGTCAGGATTTTACAGAAGATGGGTGTTTGACACATGACGTGAAGACTCGGTGTTGACCTGATGTGTGAAATGATTCTGCTGGCCTGGTCCTCATCACAGATTCTCTTCTTGAAGTACTCTTCCTTCTGAAGGTCATTAAAACCATGTATTTCTGTAATGTGATGCAAGTACTGATGAGGAATCTGATGAACTGCTGCTGGTCGGGACGTTATCCAAATAAGAGCAGAGGGAAGCAGTTCTCCTTTGATGAGATTTGTTAGTAGGTTATTCAGAGTGGTCCTCTCTGTTACCTTACAAACTTTCCTTTGATTAAAATCTAGTCGAATTTTACTTTCATCCAATCCATCAAGTATAATAAGTATCCTGCTATTACCATTTAAAAACTCCAGTGCGTCTTCACCACAGAGTTCTTGATGGAAGTATTCCAGAAGTTCTAAAAGGCTGTAGATTTCATCTTTGATTACATTCAGCTCCTGAAAAGGAAGCAACAGAATGAAATCCAAGTCATTGTTGGATTTCTCCTTAGCCCAGTCCAGGATAAACTTATTTAGTGAAGCTGTTTTTCCTACTCCCGCTATTCCCACTGTTAGAACCTTCACACCTCTGGTTTTTGGTTGAGATGGCACACTGAAAACAACACTTAGTTTGACTGGGGTTGCTTTCGATTTGAGATAAGATGCCTCCTCTGTGTTCACACCTCCTGTGCAGCCTTCAGTCACATAGACCTCAGTGTAGATGTGTTTTAAAAGCAAAGGATCGTCTTGTAGAGAGGTCCGGTCAAACAGATTTTCAAGTTTTTCCAGAAAAAATCTTTTTATGTCTTTCTTTTCCACAAAATTTCCCCTTTGGATGCCTGTTAGAAAGTAAGACAAAAATAAATAATTTGCTACTGCTGACTTAGGAGGGCGTTACTACAAATTACTTGTGATATCCACTTAAAAATAGTTGTGATCACTTTGTTTCTTGTCACTGTCACTTTTTATCTGTTACTGAAATTTTGCAGAAATAAACATCTCAGGATAAACGGATCAGTAAAAACCACTAAAGACCTAGACCCACTAAAACATTATCACCATATTTTTTTTACACTCACTGTCCATTTTATCAGCTTCAAAGCTCTTTGTAGTTCTATAATCAAAATGTTGTGTTGCTATGCATACTTTGTCTGACCCCCTTTTAACCCTGTTCTTCAACAGTCAGGACTCCCACACAAGGTCACCGCAGAGCAGGTATGATTTGGGTGGTGGATTAGTGCTCTTTTATTTATTTACTTGAAACATATTCATTGGTTTGAACAGTGAAGTGAATATATCATCAGCTGTATTACCATCTGGGAATTTGGTCCTCAGTTCCTGAGCCAGCTGGTTTTGATTCATCATCTTCAGGACGGCAAGTGTGATGTCCACAGCTTTTCTTTTGCCTAAATACATCACCATTATGTCCACTGTCTCATGGGTCTTAGCATTTTTAAGCTCAGCCGTTCTCATCCGGGGAAAACCTTGCACTCCATTCTTTAGATGCCACTGGAATCGAGTTAGGTCATCTATTGTCAAGTCATCAAGAATATCCAGCAACACACATGTGTCTGCCATGCTGTTTTCTAGAATTAAAAAATGACCACAAATACAAAGTAAATGGAGGAGTTTTTCTTAAATAAATATATATTTATATATAAAAAAAATTATAATAAATCAAGAGAAAAAAGAAGAAATTGTGAGGTTCCATAAAGAGTGTGTAGGCAGGAAATATATAAAACAAATTATATTGTAATTATAAACTATATTATGTTATCATATAAACCTTATATGATTAAATTGCCGCTAATTATTCACTATACTGATAAAAATTAGCATTGTTTATGTGACTTATCTGAGACATTAAGAACATTGAGAACATTGAGAACTGAGATTTTAAGAACTTAATGTCTCAGATACGTTACATTAACAATACAAATTTTATCAGTGTAGTGAATCACTAACGGTCATAAAAACCCACTAACATGGTTTTAAAAGGGGTAATTTAATCAAAAATTTCAGGCAACTCCAGGTATTTACCACTTCAATAACACTTGGTAAAAGCAAACAAAGTTTATCTGAGTAATTGACAATATTTTTAATAAAGAAAAGCTGCTGTAAACATAAAAATATTTATGGAAAATAATAAAAAAGAGAGAGAGAATAATGTTTTAAAGATCATATGCTCACGACTATTTAGGAATATTGTGGGCTCTATGTGGGATTATATTATATAATAATATGTAATATATCGTATCTACTCTCTCTCTCTCACACACACACACACACACACACACATACACAGTCTTATTTAACACAGATTAAATTAACACAGAACACATCTAATACAAACAGTTATAGTGAGTGATAAACGACCTAAAAACAGAGAAAGAGGTTTACCTTGGTTCAAGGCTGGAGCTATAACTCTGCAGGTGCTAGTTTACACTGCGCTGTTGTGACACTGGCCTATATTCATTGTGTAAAATAAAAGACAACTACAAATTTGACCAAATCACTTCTGAGAAATAAACCAACCGTCATTCATTTACATACTATTATTCCTGTAGCTGGTAGTTATTTTGATGGTGAGCCAATGAAAAGAGGGCACTCAGAGAGTCATGAGCCAATGGCCGTGCTCTTAGGCGGGGCTTCATTTCCAGTCGGGAATGCACAGCTCGCCCTGTCCCTCAACACTGGAAATGTGTCTGAACATATTCCCAAACAGTGAGGGGGCGGGGGGAGATGCTAAACTGGAATCTGCCACTAGCCCTGAGAGGGCCACTCCACAAACATTACTTACACATAATTATTATACACTTATACACGCTTAGTTAGTTATTAATTGGTTTGAGGTTATAAATTAAAATCACAGTGTAATATGTCAGAAAATGCTAAATGGAATAGGTGTAGCATGAGTTTAGATCATTGTGAAGGTAAAAAATAAATAAATCACCCTTAATCCACTTTTGATTTGTATTGCCGTGTGCAGACATAATTTTTATTTTCAGTGTTGTTCTTATTATTATGACTATTATAAATGCTTATACAGTGCCACAATTAAACATTATAATAAATGTTAAAATGTAGAACATTTTGAGATACAGGATAAAAGAAAAAATTTATATATTTTATAGTCACATATTTCAAGTCTTGTTTGTTTGTTTTACTTGCGATGGCTTATAGCTAATGAAAATAATCCAGTATGTATATTTTAACATTTAAATTTAAATGTCAAAACAGTCAGTGGAAGGTGCGTTTGCTCATTTTCTCACAGTAAGTAACGTTGATAAACGTGAACGTATGATAATAGTTCTTTCCGATTCCTTTTCATGCCAAAATACAAAAACCAGTCATGACACGATCATGTCAATAATGTCATTCCAGGGAACGAAACAAAATTATTTTTATGTATGTGTCAGCAAAGGGTTTTTTTATGTTTCCATTGCCATGTTATGTAGACCAAAGACATAAACTGGGTTTCTCTTTCAGAATACAGCACATTAAATATTTAAATCCATCAATATTTCTTTTTTCTTTTATTTGATCATGACCATCCAAAGCACCAACCTTGATACCTTGCTGCCTGTGCTGTCTCCTGAGTCAGACATAAAAGGAACTGTAAGTAAATCTTATTAGACATGTTTCAAATGCAATAATACTTCACAGTTTTGGCAGGATACTGATTCACTAACGTCCACTAGACAGTATAAGTACCAGTGTAGAAACGTTGGGACAAAATGCAGGCAGAATACTGCATTAGTAAACAACAGCATTTAGGATGTTTCAGACACATTCACCCCTCCCTTCGTCGGCCATTTTCCTTTTCCCTGTACTTTTGTCAGAATATTGTATCTGAAAAAATCTGTGAACTAGAAATATTAAATGACAGAGTGACTACAAACGATATATTTTGTTATTGTATATATCAGCACAGTTAGAACACACTTCAGCCAATCAGACTGTGTGGTCAGAACTATCAACAATACATCCTTAAACAGAGTTCACTTTCATCATTCAGTCAGTATCACACTATAGTCCCTTCACACATGCACTGTAACTCAGGTGCTGGATGTGTAAACAAGAACACCTAAGACATTTGTCCTGGACTGTATATTCTCAGCACCTTAGTAGAAGCTCTAGGGTTTCTTCGGAGTTCAAATGTGCAAAGTGTTTATGTGAAAAATCTCCTGCGTGGCCAGATAACCCAGATAGAGAAAGAGTGCCTAGCAAGCGTATGGGCTTGTGAGAAGTTTGACAAGTACCTGTGTGATCTAACCTGTGTTAGATCAGTTCAGACTGGTGTCCAAGCTTAGACAATGTTCCCCTGAGGTGCCAGCGTCTCCTAATGCGGCTCATGAGATACAAACCAGAGGCTGTCTATGTACCAGCTAAAACCCTCATAGTAGCTGACGCCTTATCTTGTGGCCCACAGACTTACACCAAAGAAAAGGCTGATACACACAGTGAGGTGGAGTGCTAGGTAGATACTGTAATGCTAGGCATGCCAGCCTCTCAGAGTCAAATGATCAGCATTAAACAGCCACCACAACAGATTGTGAACTACAATAACTGTTATAAAGTATATAAGAAATGGATGGCCAGAATACAGAGATAAAGTCTCACTGGATGCCAGAGCATATGCAAAAGTGAAAAATGACAAATGGCCTAGAAATACAAGGATGCAGGATTGTCATTCCAAAGTCACTAAGAGCAGAGATCCTCGAGAAGATACACGATGGACACCAAGGACTTACAAAGTGTAGAGACCGAGCAAACTCCTCTGTTTGGTGGCCAGGGCTCTACACTGAGCTCAAAGAGACTGTACGGCAAAGCAAACCTGTCAGGAGCTAAGACGGACACAGCAAAAAGCTTCTCATCTCAACGCCTCTGTCGGGTCGACCTTGGAAACGTATTGCACTTGACCTCTGTGAATACAACACGAATAACTATCTCATAGTATCGGACTACTACTCCTGTTTCCTGGAGATACTGCACTTGGCTTCCACGACAAGTACTCAGATTATTCACCGACTGAACACAATCTTTGCTAGATTCGGGATCCCTGATGAAATGGTGAGTGATAATGGACCTCAGTTTTCCAGTGCTGAATTCAAAGAACTAGCACAACAAATGGACATTAAACACTTAACCTCAAGTCCTCACCACCCCCAAGGAAATGGTCACACAGAGAGGGCAGTGCAGACCGCTAAGAGAATCCTTAAACAGGAGGACCCCCTCCTAGCTCTCATGTGTTATTGGTCAACGCCCTGCGCTACAACAGGAGTCAGTCCAGCTGAGCTCCTCATGGGGAGAAAGATTAGAACAACTCTCCCTACCCTAGAGAAAAATATTCAACCTAAATGGCCCAACAGAAAGACATGCAAAGAGATGCTGCTGAAAAGACCAAACAGGCCTTTCACTACAATTGCCGCCATGGGCCCAGACTACTTTTTCCACTGCGACCAGGCGACGCGGTTGTCGCAAAGCTGGATCAGGAAAAGACTTGGGTGACGCCCTGCAGTTGTTTCCAAGGAATGGGTTACCCTGAGGTTTTACCTCATCCACACACCACAGGGAACATCGTTCCGGATGAATCACCGCCACCTTCGCCGGGAGCGTTCCCCACAGCTTGCCATCAGCTGAGTGTACAGCAGTCGAACCATCCACGTCTGCACGTACCCCCACCCTTGAGACTATCTCCTCTGACTCTGGTCAGGTTTTAACACACACACATACAGACTCACCAATGCAAGTTTGTACCAGATCTGGACCTGTGTGCAAACCAGTCATAAGGCTGGACCTTTAGTCTCTGTCATCCATTGTATGGCTTTGGACAGTGGGGAAGGGAACAGGGATGTGAAAGAGGAACCAAATAACTTAATGTTCGGTGAATAACAGTTAAGCATTGATACCTGTTCTTGATCCGTTTTGTTTGAGTTTTGTGTCAACCAAAGAAAAAGAGAAAAGAGAGAAAATGTACTTTAAGTTGAAAGTGATACTGTGTTTGTTGCAAGAGAACTATATTTTGCTGATTACAGCTATATATATATATACAGTGGAACCTCTACCTACGAACTTGATCCGTCCCGTGACCCGGCTCGTAAGTGGAAACGTTTGTTTCTCGAGTCAATTTTCCTCATTTAAAATAATGGAAAAGCAATTAATGCGTTCCAGCCCACTCCAAAAGTCACCCTTTTTGCACTGATATATGTTTACAAAACCCTCAAATTAGTAAAAAAATACATGTACCATTACTAAAAATAAAAAAGGAATACAGTGGTAACGGTAATAAAAAAGAAATAAAACTTTACACTATTTGTTCTTTACTCCCTGTTTTTTCAATTTCTGATAAGTACTGGAATGCTGGAGACCCTGGAGGGCTTGGAGGGTGTGGAAGTGTTCATGGATGACATCTTGGTCTATGGGGCCACCATGAAGGAACACGATGCTCAACTGAACAAAGTGCTATGCCGCATTGAGTTTGCAATGAGTCTGCATGAGTCAGCCTCAAGCTCAACAAAGAAAAGTCCTTCTTGAGGCAGAGTCAACTATGTTTCTTGGGTCATCTGATTGACCACTCCGGGGTGAGGCCAGACCCAGAGAAAGTTGAGGCCATTCACCAGCTGCCCACACCACAAAATATGCAAGAGCTAAAAAGACTGCTAAGCATGGTCAATTATCTTGGCAAATACATCCCTGACCTTGCCACCATTGGCCAGCCCTTGTATGAACTGCTCAAAACGAAAAATACATGGATCTGGGGCCAACCCCAACAGTCAGCTTTTGAGAATATTAAAAGAAGGCTAACAACAGCACCAGTCATCACCTTTTATGAAATTTCAAAGTGAACCACAGTGTCTGCTGATGCCAGCAGCTACAGTCTAGGAGCTGTGTTACTTCAACTCCACGGAGAAGAGTGGAAACCTGTTGCCTACAGCTCCAGACCTCTCACTGAGGCAGAGACAGGATACACCCAGATAGAGAAAGAGTGCCTAGCGAGCGTATGGGCTTGTGAGAAGTACCTGTGTGGGTTAGATCAGTTCAGACTGGAGTCCAAGCTTAGACAATGTTCCCCTGAGGTGCCAGCGTCTCCTAATGCGGCTCATGAGATACAAACCAGAAGCTGTCTATGTGCCAGCTAAAACCCTCATAGTAGCTGACGCCTTATCTTGTGGCCCACAGACTTACACCAAAGAAAAGGCTGATACACACAGTGAGGTGGAGTGCTAGGTAGATACTGTAATGCTAGGCATGCCAGCCTCTCAGAGTTGAATGGACAGCATTAAACAGCCACCGCAACAGATTGTGAACTACAATAACTGTTAGAAAGTATATAAGAAATGGATGGCCAGAATACAGAGATAAAGTCTCACTGAATGCCAGAGCATATGCAAAAGTGAAAAATGACAAATGGCCTAGAAATACAAGGATGCAGGATTGTCATTCCAAAGTCACTAAGAGCAGAGATCCTTGAGAAGATACATGATGGACACCAAGGACTTACAAAGTGTAGAGACCGGGCAAACTCCTCTGTTTGGTGGCCAGGGCTCTACACTGAGCTCAAAGAGACTGTAATGCAATGCCAAACCTGTCAGGAGCTAAGACGGACACAGCAAAAGGAGATACTCATCTCAACACCTCTGCCAGGTCGACCTTGGAAACGTATTGCACTTGACCTCTGTGAATACAACAAGAATAACTATCTCATAGTATCGGACTACTACTCCCGTTTCCTGGAGATACTGCACTTGACTTCCACGACAAGTACTCAGATTATTCACCGACTGAACAACAATCTTTGCTAGATTCGGGATCCCTGATGAAATGGTGAGTGATAATGGACCTCAGTTTTCCAGTGCTGAATTCAAAGAACTAGCACAACAAATGGACATTAAACACTTAACGCAGAGAGAGCAGTGCAGACTGCTAAGAGAATCCTTAAACAGGAGGACCCCCTCCTAGCTCTCATGTGTTATTGGTCAACGCCCTGCGCTACAACAGGAGTCAGTCCAGCTGAGCTCCTCATGGGGAGAAAGATTAGAACAACTCTCCCTACCCTAGAGAAAAATATTCAACCTAAATGGCCCAACAGAAAGACATGCAAAGAGATGCTGCTGAAAAGACCAAACAGGCCTTTCACTACAATTGCCGCCATGGGCCCAGACTACTTTTTCCACTGCGACCAGGCGACGCGGTTGTCGCAAAGCTGGATCAGGAAAAGACTTGGGTGACGCCTGCAGCTGTTTCCAAGGAATGGGTTACCCTGAGGTTTTACCTCATCCACACACCACAGGGAACATCGTTCCAGATGAATAACCGCCACCTTCGCCGGGAGCGTTCCCCACAGCTTGCCATCAGCTGAGTGTACAGCAGTCGAACCATCCACGTCTGCACGTACCCCCACCCTTGAGACTACCTCCTCTGACTCTGGTCAGGTTGTAACACACACACATACAGACTCACCAATGCAAGTTTGTACCAGATCTGGACCTGTGTGCAAACCAGTCATAAGACTGGACCTTTAGTCTCTGTCATCCACTGTATGGCTTTGGACAGTGGGGAAGGGAACAGGGATGTGAAAGAGGAACCAAATAACTTAATGTTCTGTGAATAACAGTGAAGCATTGATACCTGTTCTTGATCCGTTTTGTTTGAGTTTTGTGTCAACCAAAGAAAAAGAGAAAAGAGAGAAAATGTACTTTAAGTTGAAAGTGATACTGTGTTTGTTGCAAGAGAACTATATTTTGCTGATTACAGCTATATATATATATACAGTGGAACCTCTACCTACGAACTTGATCCGTCCCGTGACCCGGTTCGTAAGTGGAAACGTTTGTTTCTCGAGTCAATTTTCCTCATTTAAAATAATGGAAAAGCAATTAATGCGTTCCAGCCCACTCCAAAAGTCACCCTTTTTGCATTGATATATGTTTACAAAACCCTCAAATTAGTAAAAAAATACATGTACCATTACTAAAAATAAAAAAGGAATACAGTGGTAACGGTAATAAAAAAGAAATAAAACTTTACACTATTTGTTCTTTACTCCCTGTTTTTTCAATTTCTGATAAGTACTGGAATGCTGGAGACCCTGGAGGGCTTGGAGAGTGTGGAAGTGTTCATGGATTTCTGATATTTCTGATATTTCTGATAAGTACTGGAATGGAAGCCATTACAGACTCACAGGGTCCAAGCTTGTTTTGAAAACATGCACTGCTGGCATTATCACTGTAGCAGCATGAAACCAATACGTATCAACCTGTCTGATTACTTGAGGCGGCCTCTTCCCTTTCACTGGAAGAAGGTGTGTGAAGCTTCTGTTGACGCATTCAGCCTATCTGAGGTTTTGGAGCTTGCCTTTTTCTTTGAGGTGTTGTAAGGGTTTTGTTTAACAGATCATCCATTAGTCACGCAAGTGCCAACAGTGAAACTGAGAGGCAGGCAGTGTGACTGCATGAGTTCACAAAATGTCATACAATGTCTAAAAAGAAGAAAGTGAAACTAACTGCGTGGCTAAGACTGCAACCTGACATGAATCATGAGTCCATAGGTGTGAAAAAGTGTACAGTGTGAGTGTGTGTTGCCCTGTCACATTAGAGGTCACTGATTTACACTAATTGTTTTGTATTCTGTAAATAAACATGAAGTTATGAAATAACTATCGTTTGGAAGAAGGACCATGCCCAGACTCCTCCCTTCACCATTAGGCCCCCTATAAATCCACTCCTCTCCCCTCACCTTTTTGTGACGAAATTCTCCACCACTCCTACTCCTCCTTTTCCGTCAATGATTTTGCCTGTCAAGGGGGGGTCTGGCTTCAATCTTCACCAGCAGAAGCCGCCCAGAACTCCAGCCCAGGTTTCTCTGAGTTCCCCTTCCTTGCTCTGTTCACAACAGGAGTGGTCCACACTTTGCTAACTGCATAAACATATAGAAAGTAGAGCATTTTTCAGGTATAAACAGCAAAAAGCACTGCCCGTGCTCATTCATTCATATATTAATTCGTCTCAGTGGGTCAAAAGCCAGAATCATTGGGAAAAAGCAGAAACCAGATACAGGGAGAACACAACAAACTCCTCACAGACAGTGACCACAAATGGGGATCAAACCCAGGACCACAGCCAAAGTTAGTGTTTTTCTCCTAGAGGAGAGGTATTCAATTCAAATGAAATGATGTCCAGTTTCTAGACATTTGCTGATACCTGTCCTAGAGCAAGATAAACATGACCTTAAGTTAAACATTAACCTTCATAGTGATGGATCCTGCTAAAAAGTGGTCAAACTATGATCTTCGTTTCTGGCATTGGTGTCCAATAACATTTGAAGGTGAAAATAAAGCTCTTGTTTGAATCGTTCTGATAACGCAGTTAAATTAATATATGTTTGAAATTTGCAGAGTCTTTAAAAGAAACAGAAATCGTGCAGAAGAGGAAATACTGTTCAACACTGAATTGAGGGTTGTTTGGAAGTTTTATGAAGCAGATTGCTCTGGGATAAAAGCATAAAGACACTTGACACCTTGTTAGGGATTCTTAACTCTCTATAGCCACAACATCCAATAAGAGCACACATACGTTCATAGCTGAACACAAATATATATATTTTTTGACATTTGCTGGTTGTTTCCTACCTGTTTCTTGATGGTGCATTGCATTAAAGAAACAATCACTTATGTGTCTTCAGGGGAAACCTCTGTTCAGCAAGCATTGTTCCTGAAAGTGGCATCAGATAACACTGGCAAGGTTGTCAACAGAACAGGTCCGTTTAGATCTGTGCTACACCAAATAAAAACAAGCGTCATCACCAACTTTTACCAAAGACTATTGACCTACAAACACTTGACCACTGTCAGTGCCCTGAGAAGCCTATAATCTCAGATTCATGTTTTTGAGCTGGCCAGTGTTTGTTTTATTATCTTTACGAGAAGCCAAAGTTCAAATGAATGTATTTATAGGTAATCATCTACTCAAGGCTTTACACTAGATATTGGGAGATTTCCTGGGAGTGTGTGAAGATAATCAGCCAATATTAGTGGCTCTACCCAGTCAGACAGAGTGAGCCCAGTTGTGCTCTCTAGACCCCCTAGCAGAGATTTTTCACTTTTGCATTAGGCAAATTTTGTACCAGGTAACTGAAATTAGGCACTTTTTGTCCCTGCTCTAAGCGAGCTGAGTGGGGTCTAAACCATGATGTGTAAACCTTGCAGAGCACTGATTGGTCAGACAGACTCTTCAGTCATGTCCTGCAATGTAAAAGCTGTGAACCATGGATAAGTGTCTGATCTGTATAATATTTAGACATCTTCCATTTAGTGCTTTTGTTAACTTCTTTAACTTATTTTTTCTACATTCATTTAACATTGCCTCAGCTTTTTCACACACCTGTACTCTTAAAAATAAATGTGGTACAAAAGGTTTGAGCGATGCCATAGAATAAATACTTTTGGTTCCATAATGAATTACGTTTACTAATAGGTTTAAACAAGATCAAGTCATGGATTTTTAAACCTTCAAAAGGTTATTCATCCTCATACATTTCTTAAATAAACCTATAAGGTTCTATAAGGAACTAAAACTGGTTCTTCTATGGCATCCCTCAAAGAACAATTTGTAGCACCTTTACATTTAAGAATGTGTATGTAGCCATGACTGTAACTAATACTACTGTGTATATGAAACGCTTTAATATAATAGTACAGTGAACAAAATCAGACGACATAAGTTAGGCTGAAAAGAGCAACAGATTGCAATGGAGATGTTGTTGAATGCTACTGCCCTCTAGTGTTGGTGAGACACACTTAAAACTGCTAACGCTGCTCCAACGAATTAAACTCACTCATTAAAAATATAAACTTTTCACAGATAAGTTATTTTAAATATTTTTGTTCATATAATGTACACATGACATTGTAATGTATGCTTGCAAAAGAAGCTAATTTTCGGGGAAAAAAAACAATCCACCCCCCCCCCCCCCCCCCGCCAAGGCAAAATAAAAGTCCTCAGAGGATTATTTCATAAGTTTAATGGAAAAAAGACGCGTGAGTCTTGAGAGAAAGGAAAGGATGTTTTACATAATTTCATGGAGATAGTGAAGTGACCAGGGGTCATGCTGGGTCAGGATTTTGTTCTAACAAGTCTCATTAATTAACGCTAACACTGGGTGATGTTTTTGCGTGAGCACCAGCTTCCTCAGTTAACTTGATCTCCTAGAATGAAACGTGTTATCTGTGCCCCAAAAACTTTTGTCTTTAACCCCTCCACTACCCTCATTATACCCAACAATGGCATGAGTAAAGTGAACAAACTACAAACAAACAAACAAAAAAATAACAAAGCAGGCACTGGGGAAAAAGAGCTACCCCTTGCTGGGCAAATTCTCGCTCTCACAAACTTCACCTAATTTCACCTAATAGATTCTCACGCATCAATTTCCCATTTAGCTTTATCTTTTCTCTTTCCTCTCCTCAACCATCACAATGTCTTTGTGTCTCTTGGAGAGTGTGGACGTTTGTGGGCTGTAAATACGTCATGGTCTCTGTGGGGTGGAACAGCAGGGAACCCGAGAACACACACACCCGGCACAAAGGCTCCCACACGAACGGTCAGGCCGCTCTGGCCTGAGACCTCATCAACCGGAAGAACCCGTGCCTGTATCCAGTAGATTCTCACGTTATTCTGCCTCCCTACTTTGAGGCCTGACCTAACACTGCTCTGTCCAGCCAGGGCTAGTCGAACTCCTATCACTGACCAGATTAACTCTTTAATGGGACGTTAGCCTAACATTAAAGAAGGTGCCAGTGAGTGTTCACACTGTTTACAAACTCCAGCAGCACTGCTGTCTCTGATCCACTCATATCAGCACTAACACACGATAACACAACACCGCCATGTCATTGTCAGAGAATAGTGTAGGGGTCCTGACCATTAAAGAATGTCTGAAAAGGGACTAACCAATTATCCAGAGCGACAAGTGAACTACAGCCTGTCTATAAAGTGCACTCATATTATCAGTGGAGGAAACGAGGGGGTACTTCTAATGTCATGGCTAATCAGTTTATGTTTAATTTTTACACGTTACATATGTACGTAAAGGTAATGTGCCAGTAAAAAGACAACAACATAAATAAAAACTGAAGCTGATGGGGCAGTGTTTTCATCCCTGTCATAGATGTTACAGTGTAGTTGCGTATATTGTTAATGTGTAATAATGAGACTCTAAAGTCTTTTTTTGGCCAGGTCAGGCTTTGCACTGCCAAAGACAGAGATTACTGGATTTATGCTCTCGTTAATTCCCAAACAAAGGCTTGAAATGTGTTCTCATCCTGTAAAGTCCCTAATCTGAGAGTTAGGAAACTTCCACTTTGCAGCTTCTGGAAGTGTGTGTTGATTAGCCTTGTGCAGTCATCTCTAAACAAACAAACACTGGAGAAGTCAGGCAGCACCAGGAGTCGGAAGTGACCCGTCTAAAGAAATGTTCCTTCGGATATTAATTCTTGGACCAGTTTGTATCATTTTAAAATAACCTGTTATGTTAAAAACAACAACTCATCCTGTTATTAGTTATGTTGTTAGCTTAATCAAAATATAATGTTTTAAAACTGTTAATTAAATGTGACGTGATGTCTTAAACTGTGGCAGACCCTTGAGAGGGGGTAGGTGTGGTTCTTGCTAAGCTGTGTGATGCTAGTTCTAACCATCAAGGGTCGCTGCTCACTCAAGAGTGACCACAGGATTTTTTTTCACTTTTTCACTTGTTATTATTATTATTATTATTATTATTATTATTATTATTATTATTATTATTATTTTATTATTTATTTTTTAAAGGTCTCCTTTCAACTACGCAAGACCTGGCAAGGTGTTTCCCCATGAAATAAACAGCACTGTTAAAGCAAAAAAATACTGTTTTAAATTTCAAAGCTCTACCTCAGAAGTCTTTCCTTTCTTCCTGTGAGAAGACTCAACATGTTGGATCTGAAAGGATGTTCAATGTTAGAGAAGCTGTTACAGAGAAAATTGAATTAAATAAAAAATGGAATAAAATTTTACAAGGTACTGAATTATTACATAAAACCTGAAAAGCTAAATGTGTGTTTGAGATCATTTGGATGAGAAGCAGAAAATGCAATCAATGCTGGGAACTGAGATTTAAAGACAACGTCTTCTGAATCTCATTTTACATTTTTATTTGATTTGATTTTATTATATTTTAGTTTTAGTTTTCTGAAATGACAACAAGTCTCCTGATAAGAATAATCATAGAAGCCAAATGGCGAATAGGTATAATCATTAAATGAAAAAAAAATGATATAATATTTCATTGTTGGAACTTCTCTATTACTTTTTTATTCAATTACAGATGTTGACACATAACCTTAATACACAGCTACTGTCATATCTCCAAAACTAATTTTACAGTTAAAACTTTTTTAATGAAAGTTAATGGAACAGGACTTTTCCCCAGAGATTGTAGACCCTTTTTATTTGTCGATTCATCATGAAATGTAAACAGTGTAAAGAGCAGCTGCCAGAATGTTAATAACCGTAACCTTCACCATAACCCTTCTCCATACGAGATGTCCTAGCAGCAATGTGGACATTGGTACTGGGAGGGGCGGGGCCTGAAGCTGTGACAGTAACTGGACTCAGCAGGGCAAAGTGGCTGTTTAAAGCCCTGCCTCAAATTCCTAATCTAGAAAAGGGGTCTGTGAAAACAGTTCACAGTGAAGCAGGAGAGAGAACACAAAAGTGAATGGAGGTGCTTAGACCCCAGAGCAAGACTTTGACAGATTATGTAGAAATA
Organism: Hoplias malabaricus; assembly: GCF_029633855.1. NCBI lineage: Eukaryota > Metazoa > Chordata > Actinopteri > Characiformes > Erythrinidae > Hoplias > Hoplias malabaricus. Next base: position 30,353,508 of record NC_089801.1, on the reverse strand, counting down.
TTTGGCATATCCCTGCTAATCAGATTAGCATGGTGCAACTTTGACCATGAAGGGGAAAAAACTGCAAACTTGATGGATTCATGATTACACATCCAGTCAAGCAGAAGAAGCAGCTGCGGAATGGTCATGCTCCATGAAAAACACCATAAGTCCCTTCTCCCAGTTAAACACCAGGAAATGCTCCTACAACACAGGTTTGTGGGATATTTTTACAAGCCCCTCACCTTATAATCCACTGTGTCATGAGGGGAAACTGTAGAAAATGTTTGTAATAACAGTGAAATCTGTATAATTACAGAATTAAATGTAGCCCTTTTTGTCATATACAGGAGAATAAGGAGGGGCAAGAATGGTAAAGCATTACTGTACAACAGTGGCCATTCAGCTACATAAAATACATAGAGTCATCACAACATTAGTCGCCTTAAACCTACACAAACATCCATAAATGTTTATTCCATAGCTGTCATTTATCATAAAGTCTGCTCTTGTGAGCATTTCTGACACAGCATGTTTTAAACAAGCTTGTTCCAACAGGACTGTCTGAGGAGTGGCCTACCCTTGCTGATATTTCACAGCAAGGGTAGGCTTCCACAAGGAGCGAATCACATCAAAACACTATGTATCGTTGTTTTCACATTAACGCTACCATTCCTGCTTGCTTAGGAACGGTTCACTTTCTCTAATTTTAACCATCACTTTTAGCTCACATGGAGAACAAAAAATCAGATAAATTCTAGAGGATAATTAATAAGCTGATTATGATTAAGAATCTGACAGCAGGTCGACCTGCCTCCAAGACAAGTTAAGCTTACTTCTTATTCAAAGCTGTGACAGAGAATTTTTGACAAAAATGTATTAATTGTTGGTCAAATTACATGTTTTGTAAAGAGTGAAGAGAAGTGCATTTTTAAAAATTAAATAAATTACTTTATTTAATGTTTAGAGGACAATAATACAATCTATCTATCTATCTATCTATCTATCTATCTATCTATCTATCTAGCTTTTCTCTCTCTCTCTCTAAAAAAGTAAATAAAACCAAAAATATTTAAAATTTGCAATATTTAAAAAATAAAATCCCCCAAACCTTCTGGAAATTAATTATTGAACCTTTAAGACTTTATTATCAATATATTGTAATTTTGTTATTGTAATATAACATTTTTTTGGCAGAAAAGTTACTTGACTTGAATATTTTTTTAAATATTGACCTTGTTCTCAAAATATTACAAGGAACTATCACCTTCTCTCGCTTCATAACACTTGAAATGTTAACTAGAAACATTTCATACACACCCATCAGCCTGTTAATGTAATAATTTTTCATATGATTAGCTCCCATTTCATATTTCCATATTTTCTACAGAAACAAACTTTTCATTTGTATATATTTTTAGCATTCTTTCACCATGTTTGTCAGTGCTGAGGATCCCAATAAGACTCTGTTTTGGAACTGAGATAGTCCAAGTCAACATCAGCGTCCTCTGGGCAGCATCTGGTGACAACTGATGAAGGAATTAAGGACAACCAACTCAAACTGGTCAGCTACTGTCTCTGACTTTACATCTACAAGGTGGAAGTTGTGTCTAACAGGGTGGACCATGAGTGAACACGGTATTTAAAATCTCCAGCAGCACCGTGTCTGATCCACTCCTATCAGCACAACACACACTAACACATCAGCACGCCAGTGTCACTTCAGTACTGAGAATGATCCACAATACTGAGGCCCTGAGGGGTCCTGACCATTGAAGAACAAAGGGAATTGTGGCCAAAAGTATGTAGAGTGCACCTATAGGGTCAGTGGAACTGATAAAACTGATAATCAGTGTAGAACCAAGAGAGTAGTTTTAATGTTGTGGCTGGTGCCTGTGTTTATTATTTACAGTGTCCTCTGTGGAGCCAGCATTCGAAAGAACTTTATTCCTCGGAATTCAGGAACAACTCTCCGTTTCAAAACATCTACGCCGGCCCTGTCCACCAGGTACTGTAGAGTTTATTACGGTTTTATTATATTGTATTTAGACCTGAAAACATGTAAGCTAGTTATTATTATATATGAGTATATCCACCGATAGAAAGTAGAATATAGCGACTGTGTCTTTAAACCAATCATTTTTGACCAAGAATAACAGAGCACAGGGCTCCATTAGCTCAATAGCTAGCCGGCTAACTCGCTTCACTGGTGCCGTAACAGAAAATTAACGGGTTGTATGACATATGTGTTAAGCGTAATAGTGTTAAGGACGTAATTCCCTCGGAATGACTTAATTTGTAGCTACATAATTTAGAAGTAGTGTTAACTAAAACCACCACATGAACTGACGTTAAGGTGACATCCACAGGCGACACTATGGTTAGCTTCTTATTCGAATGTTCAGTTCCACCTTAAAACTCTTATTGTTTAACATATGTTTCCATACTGTAACAGCGAATTTGCAAACCTTAAATCCACAGACATAGTATTTTAATTTTAAATTCCACCTTAAATGGTACAGTTAAAGCACAGTTGTGCAGAAAGTAATATTCAGAAAATAGGAATGAACAGCTGACATTAATGTGTGGATTTCTGATTAACTCGCTGCCAGTTAATGTGACAAAGTAACGTAAGTATTGTAACCGTTCTGTACTATTTAAGGTGGAAGATGAATTTTGAAGAGGAAGCCAACTTCTTCATCCACAACTGTGTATGGAAGATATCTAATGCAGCATGTTTTTTTCAGGGTACACAACTGTATTATTCATGGGGGGTTAAACAAATTAAATAACTGATCCTCCTGAACTGGAAGTACCTCATCTATTTTTGGACTGAGCACACAAACACAAATGGCATCAGAAGAGATGGAAGGCATCTGTACTCTGCCCGATATGACCAACATTAAGGTGGAGCCTGCCGTAAGCATTGGTACAGCGGAGGACGGCAGCTCACAGAATGTGGCCATGGGCATAAAGTTCATCTTACCCAACCGCTTTGACATGAATGTCTGCTCACGCTTTGTGAAGTCACTCAATGAAGAAGACAGCAAGAACATCCAAGACCAAGTGAATTCTGACTTGGAGGTTGCCTCAGTCTTGTCTAAAGGTAAAATAAAAAAAACTGATAATAGCAGATATATATCAAATTGTATCCTTCCTTTTGAACTTCCTTTGGACATTTTTTCATCTTTCTCCAGCTGAATGCAACATCCAGACCTCTCCTTCTCCCGGAATCCAAGTCAGGCATGTTTACACACCGTCTACCACCAAGCATTTCTCTCCTATAAAACAGTCAACCACACTTACCAACAAACACCGTGGCAATGAGGTCTCCTCAACTCCTCTGCTTGTCCACTGTGAGCTAAACCACTTTCCTTTACATCTCTTTTGTAACTTATCCATTTGCTACATCTGTATTTAGCAAGGATGCACCAATATGGATTTTCAGTATCCAGGATTGTTCAGTATCCAGGATTGTTCAAAGTTCAGTGAATGAGCTGTTGGTTTGAAATGTATATAAATATATATGAAGATCATTTTTAAGACGATATATTGTTACACCAGCATTGCTTCTGATATTATTGTGCATCCCTTGTTGTTACTTAGAAAAATCAGCTAAACAAGGACAATCATGCTTTCTAATTCAGATCCAAAATTGCATATTTTCTGCATTTTATTTCCTAACATGCTCTTTATGGATTGCCAAAATTTATATTGTGTGATTTCTTTCAGCTCTGTCAATTCACCAACTTGCTGCACAAGGTGAAATGGTGTTCCTAGCCAGTCGAATAGAGCAAGGTAAAGCATGTGCAATAGCTATTATAAAATAGACGGATCGTTGCCTTTTCATATCCTTGTAACGATTGACTGTTTATGCTGACTCTAAGCAGAGTCGGTAATAAACCTGCAGGACGAAGAAGGCTTCACTCCGCTTATGTGGGCGGCGGCTCATGGTCAGATTGCTGTGGTGGAGTTCCTGTTGCAGAGCGTGAGTGCAACACCTGATCTAATAACCATCCACAAAAACTGCACAATACATTTGTAACTGTTCTTATGTATGTAGTGCAGAAGTGTGTAGTCAGGTTAAAATAGGTCATTTAATTTCTGTGCTGTAATGTCATAGACAAGTGGAGTTCATTCATCATTCATTCATTGTCTGGACTTGCTTATCCAGTTCAGGGTCGCGGTGGGTCCGGAGCCTTCTCGGAATCACTGGGCGCAAGGCAGAAACACACCCTGGAGGGCGGCGCCAGTCCCCACACTCACACACACCTATGGACACATTTGAGTCGCCAATCCACCTACCAATGTTTGTTTTTGGATCATGGGAGGAAACCGGAGCACCCAGAGGAAACCCACGCAGACACAGTTCCTTGTGCTGTGTGACTGCAACACAAAATGCTGCGCCACCGGGCCACCTTCAAGTGCATTTGTTTTGCTTAAAATAGTACAGTAATGCAACATATTTACAACCTATAAATTCATTAGAGTCTTAGCATGTAATCGAACTCACTCACTCGTGTTTAGCAGGCTGAAGATTCTCCACAATTATTACATTAGCAGTGCAGTAGCTTAAAATACTTAATTAGAGCAGTGATTTGCATCAATAACTTTTTATATTAAAAAAAAATTATATATATATTAAATAACTCACCGCGACCCTGAAATGGAGAAGCGGAAAAGAAAATGTATGTATATTAAATAATTTTTTTTTGTAGGGAGCAGACCCCCACCTCTTGGCAAAGGGAAGAGAGAGTGCATTGTCATTGGCCTGCAGTAAAGGCTACACAGACATAGTCCGAATGCTTATTGACTGTGGAGTAGATGTCAATGAGTATGACTGGGTAAGAAATATTTTGACTTGTCTACATTATATGAACATAGGTACAGAATATTTTGAAGTTACTAGGGTGAAATGAGTACAAAAATCATAAAGTCTGTTCAGATATATTACATTTCGAACCACAGTTGGTTTCATTCATTCATGAGGCCTAATTTGACATGCTGATTTGCTTTCAGAATGGAGGAGCTCCTATACTATATGCCGTTCATGGTAATCATGTCCGTTGTGTGGAAATCCTTTTGGGTAAGAGTGTTTCAGTTTTAAAATGTCTTGCATTATATGCTAAATGTGCCATGCAACCATATCAATAACTTTCATTTCTTTGAAAAGAGAGCGGAGCCGACCCAACCATGGAGTCTGACTCAGGCTTCAATGCAATGGATATGGCTGTGGCAATGGGTCATAGACATGGTAAATACAAAAATACAACTATGGCAGGTGTGAGCAGGACAATAAATTATTGTATTTTCTTACCACTAATTGTGATTTAGGATTTCATTTTATGGCTGAATGCCATCAAATCCTCAGGGAAGTATTCTGACATCTAGTATAAAGCATGAAAGGATGGACATGGACAAACACATTGTAAATACCCTTAATTTGACAAGCACATGTTTGAAAATGTCCATGTACAGTAATGACTAACAGAACCTAGGAATTATTTCTTAATATCAAAACTAAACAAGGTGCCTTTGTGATTGATGGTGTTCTTTCAGTTCAACAGGTGATGGAAGCACATCTACTGAAGCTGCTACAGGGAATCAAAGAGTAACTGTTAAGAGTGAAGAAGAAATGGAGAAGGAAAAGAAAGACTTGAGTATCACTGAAAGGATCCGTTGGACAAAACAAAACAAACAAAAAAAAATCATTGGATCGTTTATGGTTTTGCATGTTTACATTACTCACATTGGAGCTTTTTAGCTGTTCCTAAACTTTTATGTACTGTGGTTATTTATTGTTAGGGAAATAGTAATATGATCAATATGTCCTTGTCTGTGTTTTGTGTGAATATCATGTAGGTTTTTTGAATGGATTAATTTAACAAAAGCCAGCCATTTGCATTGTGTATTTTAACTCAGTTTTACAATAAAATGACTGAAATTTGTTTTACTTGTGTTCCTTTTTTTGATAGGGTTCTAGGACAAAAGAAAAGCAGAAGTTTGAGCCCCAAGCTTACCGGTATATAAATAAAACTACACATATCAAACTTTCTAAACGATATGACAGACTTGTTACATAATCTTAAAACATCGTTTGACCAGAAGATGAAATAAAAAATGGATATCAACTTTTAAAAAAATCCTTCAAAATAATGTGTAGTTCAGTTCAATTTGGAGCTCATCAAAACCTTTACCACTTCCATTTTCAGCTACTGATCAGTCTGTTATAAGGCATTGCCAATAAGGCCAAAACCAATAAAGATTCTAATACATATACACTATTAATAGATGATTATAATAGTATAACATTAAACAAGTGGTTGTTTAAGTTTCAAGTTCAGTCACAAAACAGGTGCAGCTTCAACCTAACCTAATGCTGCAATGCTAGAAATTATTAAAAAAAAATACATATAATTCAGTTTTCTAGAATTCAGACTTTTTGCGAAAGATTTTGAAATAAATGGCAGCATTCAATAACCACCAGACCACTCAAGCCTAGTGTTCATTTTTGTTGTAAAGATCATGAGTAAAATCATTCACAAAATTGAGTGTTAGCTAGCAAGTTCTTAATAGGATTCTTGGATAATTTTTCAAACGAATATGTTTCAAACTACCACATACCAACTGTAAAGAGCAAAATAAAAAAAATATAAAAAAGGGCACAGGCAGCTGTGGTGTATTTATTAAGCATTTAATAGCAAATGTTTTATTTCCAGATGTTGGCTTCAGCTGGACTGCAAAGGAGTGAGCCTCAATAACAGGGAGATAGAGACGGGCAGGACGCCCCATGGACCGTGCACACGTACACACACACTACTCTGTGTGAAGCTCTGCACGGTAAACACAATCTCACACTCTCAGCCTGGACACAAGGGGACACAGCAGTGCATGAGAGGACAAACAGGAGGAGTGGGGATGATATATTTATAAAAGGAAAGGAAAAAGTTGCCCAAAAAGGGATTTAGGGGGAGGGAAGAGTCCCACATGACCCAGCTAAGACAGGAGAGTCCAAACGTCTGTCTCTCCATTCAAGTTAGTTAGCCTCATCCTTTGAAGCCTCATCGAAATTCTCCACAAGATCTGTGAAAGATAGAATTTACAGTAGTCATGATACAGTTTAAACACCACAAATTATATATGCACTGACACAGGTATGTTTCTATTTCATGTTTTAAATTTTGGACTAATGACAAAAATAAAAAATTGTGATGCACAATATTGGTGGCCGCAAATTGGTGCATCCCTAAAAAACTTTTAAAATAATTTGTCTAAAACGTAAACTTACTAAAAAAAAGTGCATTGTTGTATATGCAAGGAATTCATGCGTGCTGATTTGATCCATCGCTTTCAGATGGCATAACTTTGAAATACACAGCATAAATCAATGCAAATGCTTTTTATCTTGACCTCAAATTTTTAGTTGATTTTTATTTCTACGTAAAAGTTCCAGTAAATTATTTATATTATTTATATACAATTTGTCAAAATGTCATGAAAGTTCTGTACTGGTCCAGTCCTAAATATACACATTTATATACGTTTATTGAGTAATTTTTTTTACTTATTTATACATATGACAACAGCTGAAATTTCATGATGAATGGACAATTCTCTGCAATAATCTAAGAACTATTGTCATTAGATTTACTTTAATGACCATTTTGTTACACATAGCTTGGCCAGATGAACAGAAACAAATGAAAGATGAGAGAAGGTGAGAAATGCAGGGCCAAGAGCATGCTGTGAAACCCTGCATGAGCATCCAATCAGGAGTGCCGGGAATTAAATCTAATCTTTGCTGGAACTGCTAGTGTTTATATGAAACATGATTCAGGTTATTTTGCACCGTCTGCTTGAGGACGTCAACCGTCTTGAGCTTGCACGCGCGCACCCAAAAAAAAAAAAAAAAACCCTGTGTGTGTTCCAGAGCAACCTAAAATCAAGTGCTGCGGGACTGGAAAGTCTGCAGCTGTATAAATGGAAGTGCGGCGGATCAAAAGCAGGTTGCCTTTTATGAGATGAAATCTGATAAATGAGACTTCCACTGTTCTGCTCCAGGGTGTCAAGACTCAAATCACTTACAGAAGGGGGCCCCCTGTTCTGATTGTTTTCAGAAGGGACTGTTTGGGGGGGGGGGTGAAACTAACGGCTAGACAGAGGGCCGTTAACCCCTTGTCATCATGTGTGGCGAGTCCATTTGTTGGGGAAAAAGACGTAATCATTTGTTACATTGACTGGCTCTGGGTTGCTGGAAGAGCAAGAGGCTAATCGTAATGGCAACCTGGTGTGTTGGGCTCATTCTCTCCAAAAGGAAAAGCAAAGTCTGCTTTCAGATCTAATAAACAGTAGAAAATTTAAAATGCTTCTCTGACAGACAAATCCTAAAACCCAACACTGGCCTCCTGAAACCGCTTTTGGTGCCGTGACCTGACTGGCTGTGCTGAAGAAAGCAAGCTGAGCTGCACTGATGTTAGTGCAAGAAAAACCCATATGGCAAACATTCTGTAGTTATGTGACCCTCAGGGAATAATACAAAACGTACACAGTGTATAATACTACTAGTGGGTGGATAAACAGTCAGGTGGATGGATGCTAGTGTGGGAGAAAAGGCATGAGGAATGACTTCAAGAGGAATTACCTATGACAGTTTGTGTGTGTGTGGAGAAATGAATAAATAAAAAAAAGTAGAATGTCAAAATCCATACTAACCTGGAACTTCATCATCATCTTCCTCTCCTCCAGCCACTGGTGCTTTTCCATCTCCTGCTGCAAAGAGAGAAAACACAGAGTCAGCAACAGCCACAAGATTTGTCATAGGAAGGGTATTAAACCGGCTCGTTACACTTCTAGATAATCATTTGTCAAACACCATTTGCTTTGTTTTGAAACTTAATGTGAATTCACACATCATGCAACTGCACCATTTTAAACTTCTAGAGAAAAGGAGGGGTAATTGTGGCTATGGCTCGAGGCTTTCTGACTTCACCACCATCCTCAAATCAAGCAGTGTCAACATTAGATGGCAAAATTTTTCATCTCCACTGTGCAGCTCCCTTTAGGAAACTATTCAATGACTTCTAAAATATTGAATATCTTCACTCTTTGGTTTTTCTGGTACACCAATTAGTTTTGAAAGTATAATGAATCCTCCAGCACAAATGGAGGACCTCGAAAGACCTCTGAATTTTATACTTAAGTCAGAGTCATGCCCAACAGGCTGTTTTGTTTTAGAACGGCTAATATCAAAAGTAAAATATTCCAAAAAAAATAAAGTGGCTAAAGTAATATATTCCAAAAACCTGAACTCTGCTACAGAGTGAATTAAATAAAACTTCACAAAAACACACCCCACCATCTATATACGCGTTTCAAACCAAAGGAATACGGTAGCAGCAATTTTTGAAAAATGACATACATTTTTCTTCAGAGAACTATGATTAAAGCCGCAGTTCCCTTATGAGCATGGTATGTCTTCAGAGGTGGGTTTATTCAGTAGCAGTGCAATAAAAGCTATTCTGTGTTTTTCTACTTGAAATTAAACCTTATATTGAAAGAATATAAAAAAAATTACCATCATTTCTTGTTAAAAACTTTGTCAACTTCACAGCAGCTAAAATGCTTATTCCAAATATGCAGTATCCAGAGTAATATGGAGTATAATTATTATTTAGTCCATCTAAATTTTAATTGTAAAGGCATCACTGGCTTCTTGCTTAATTATGTCTCAAGGCAGAGATCTGATCCGCACTTCCCTTGGGGACAGGCCTATAGAGACAACAATTTTGACCGGTAAATATATATTGTAGTAATATAATATAATGCGATAATACTATACTGTAAATTATTCCAATTAAAGTATGCTCTGTAAAAAAATTGTTTAATTGTAAAAAATTAAACAGAAAATGTAATCCATGTTCACTTCAAGCAACAACATGGCCTGGTATATGTTTAAGGCTCTTCTCAAAAGTCTGCTGAGCCCCAACAAATGTTACACCCTACCCCCAACCATTACACACACACCTGTTCACAATTCCCTCTAAAGACAGCACACTGCATGTATTTCAACAAGTCAAACAAGACCATGTGGAAATTAACGTTCATTCATCATTACAAATCTTTTTAAACAATTACGTCATCTAATCTTGCAAATGTAATCAATAATGGCCACTAGCATTTACTGAAGGTTATTAAGCCATTCCCAAGGACAAAAACCCCCGAAACTAATCCACTCTACTAACATGGCCAAAAATTCACCATCATTCATTCATTGACATGCTCATCCAACAATTACTGTGAAATTAAGACCATTTTGATGCAGTAACAGCTTGTAAACTCCTTGTGTGAATATTTTGATGATGTTTTATGAGGTCATTCAGCCACAACATTAGATAAGTCAGAAAACGATGTTGCAAACATATCTTGAAGATACTGGATGTAGATCCATCACTCCAGAGCATGTAGATCAATTGTTCCAATGCCCAAAGGAGGGAGGTTTATATCCATTTAGCCGACACAACCATTGGGCATTTTGAAACTAAGCTCACGTGGGCAACATTTCATTTTCTGTGGACATTAGCTGTGTGCACACTACTGAAGTTAATACTGGCTACTTGTAGGCATATCCACTATGTTTAAGGAGTTTTAAACTTTTGGAAATAAATTATTATATATTTACTAATAAAATATTTGTAAATATTTAAATATGAAAAAGCTAAGAAACACACCTTGTTTGGGCAGGGCCTCAGCGAGTTTCCTCAGACTGGTCAAGCTGTCGGCTCCGAGCTGATTGAGAATAGAGGGCAGCATCTCTGTTAGCTGCTTTGTCTCGGCGTGACCTGTGATGGTGAAGGTGTTGGCTGCAAGGGAAGCCTGCACTTTGGGGTTGTTGAAATGGATCACTGTTCCCTGGTTTGTGAACATGTTTACCTGCAAAGTCCCACAAGAACACACTGTTTGAATGAATGGGCAATAACAGAGTCATTTGAAAGAGTCAAGCCAATTTGAAGTTTAAGCCCAAAGAGGCAGGATGTTAATTACCCAGAACAATCTCGCTGGAAATATGTAGTTATTGTGGTTTAGTTACAGAAAGTTAACTTGTTGGAGACAGTTGTGACCTAAATTCTGTTCACACCTGCTTTTAACACCGGTCACTTTTGTCCACGATAAGTGGACAGTGAGATATTTCTAGTGTGCCTCCAGTGACTATCAATTATCAAACCTTATGACCAAACATCAGTCTCAGTGCATGTATATAGATTTTCAGGGTCACTAATGCAGCAGTCAAAACACATACAGTACCAGTCAAACATTTAGCTACATCTTCTCATTAGTCATTGGTGGAATAGGGCTATTAACTGTAGGGGATTGTGTACCAGTCCTACCTCTGCACAACCCAAGTTATAGTCTCAAACACAAAGAAGGTGAGCAGTTCTACAAATTAACTCTTTACAAGGCCACAGCTGTTCACTGAAAACCACTCCAGGCGACGACCTCATGAAGCTGATTGAGAGAACACTGAGAGTGCGCAAATGTGGCTACTTTGAAGAATCTAAAGTATAAAACATATTCTGGTTTGTTTAACACTTTTTTGTTTACTACATAATTTCATTTGTGTTCCTTCATAGTTTTAATGTATTCCATGTTCATTTACAATTACAATAAAAGAGAAAAACCATTGACTTGAGATGTCCAAACTTTTGACTGGTACTGTACATTCGCAATGTGGAAAACAAACCAAAACAAAGGAATCCCGTACCCTATTAAAATTTGTATCTGATTGTCTTAATGAATTTTAGCCAACCCTTTTTACAAGCATTTCAACCATCACTAACATGAATAGTCAACGCTTAAAAATAACTGACCCTACAAAGATCGTCAGTAATTTAATGCAAATTCCTTTTGCTGTATTTATCAAAAATCAGGGGACAAAAGACTTTACCTCTTCGATACCAGAGATGTTATTGACTCCTAATTTTTTCAAGGAGAACTGAAGTTTCTTGTCATCTGCTGTGGCAGTTCTGTGTACAACCTTCTTCTTTCTGCGTGCAGTGCCCTATTTGAAAGAAATGAAAGATTAGTGCTTTAAAATACAACTTGGTATAACATGAGGAAAATCAATGTATTTCTAATGCTCTTACCTTTCCGCCGATGCGGACTTGCGCCTGCAGCTTAGCTAATTTCTCCTGGTTCATTACTGTTTCTTTCATCTGTGTTTAACAACACAAAAGCACAGCAGTGAGACAACCAATTCTAACCAAATTTAAACTACATTATTTTCCAAAACCACTACTTAATAAACCATTTGTCAAATACTCTATTTTCAAGAAGCTGGATGAAGTCAGAATTGTTCACAGGGGTTATGATAGGAACCAGACATCTGAGGCATGTAACGCTAGCTTGGAAAAGGCTTTTACATTACAAAACTATTCAGAGTAGAGTGAGGCAAAAAGCAGCCCAAGAAAATTACTGTAAAATGAAATGTGAGACAAGACGTGTCTCTGCAAGCAATGCCTTCAGATTAAAATACAAGACTTAATATGTTAAGTCAACCTCTAACCATTTCAGTCTGAAGTGACTGAAAAGCACAGCTACTTCAGTTGCTAGCTGTGCTAAATGCAGAATATTTCAGGTGTAAAGTACTCAACCATTAGTTTGAGAGGTTTCATGTTTCTGGGTTGCTGTTTATATGTATTACACCATGTTAAGTGTTTTAAGATGACCCCATATATTCTGTACCCAGGGAAAATGTGAGTCACTATGCTAAAGCTAAATTAAGCCCATTTAGAGACAAAGGAGCGGAGCAATTTTCTATAGTCAGACACATGCAATTATTTTTTAAGTAAGCACCAAAAATCAAAAACTTAGTCAACTTAATTTGTATTAAAAATAACACTGAAATTTGTATGTCCTTTCAATTGCGTTTTGTAATACGTCATATCTTTACAGTATAGAGCTTCATCTTGGCGTGTAGTTGGTCCCCGAGTGGGAAAAAATAGATGCTAATAAACATGAACTTACAGATCAGGACTGATTTCTTGTGTAATGTCCAAAAAATATCTATATTAGTGTATGTAATAATCTATATTAGAATGATTCAGAAATGATTCTTAAATATGCATGACCTTCATTGTTGAAAACTTAAGGAATATCAGTTTGTGGTATATCACACTTCTATGTGCATTTTAAACAAAATAGCCAAAGACAATTCAAGAAAAACCCTCAAATTTTGGAAAACACAGGCATCAAAATTATTTCCATTGTAGCAGAAAAATAAAAGCTCACAAAATGAAATTTGATCATTAAAACTAAAAAAAAATAGAGAGAAGTGTAGGGAGCCTTGCTTTGTATTACCAACATATCTGTGCCCCCAGAGTTCTCTCAACTTAACCCATGTTCATCTGACTGCAGACCAGCAAGTCATTGTGCTCTGAGTCCACTAAACGCATAGTTACATTTCTGGGGGGTGCACTCAGATTATTAACTATAAGTTTTTTGCAGTGTAGATTCTACACAAAAGCCTACATTGGCCTTAAGGTCTATTGACTAGCCCAACGATAAAATAATTTTGGTATATTCACCATTAAAGTGAACATTGGGTCAGTTTTCTGCTTTCAACACAACACAGCCCTCAGAAAAGCTTCGTCAAACATTTTGACTATTTCTGCCGATGAGAGGCTTGATTACTGCAGAGTGGACTTTCAGGGCGAGTATGCTCAGAAACAGGAGACTATGCAAAGATTTTCAGCGCTGAATTGGCGAGCAATTCCAGTTGCAGTAGTGAACAGACACCTATCAAGAGTCTGTAACAATCTGTTCTCGCATATTTTTGTTACATGGATGCCCAGTCTACACTTAGGGTTGTAATTCATTAGTGCTAGTATAAAGCTTCACTATTCTAAAAAGCATTTTTAGATGGACCAACTTATCTTGCCATGGTTGACCGTGTCATCCCCTTGGCCTTGGTCTGAACAACCTGCTGATGCAAAATTTCAACCAGCATGGAACATCTCACCTTTTTGCAAAATGATCACGAGAACTGTCAGACGTAGGAGGGTCTGTAATTTTGATCACTGCTGTATCATGCTGAGTCTCACTCAAATATTCACCAGTGAGTCACTCACCAGAGTGCCATTATATTTCATTATATTCACCAGACTCCAAGTAGAACATTCACCAGCATATTGGTTCAGCAAGTGAAAACAAATGTTTGCCTGTTATTTTAATATATAGCAGCTTCCTACTAGAATATTCATCATAAGAATGTTTGCCAGAATATTATCAAAATATTCTCCATTAGAAGATTCACCAGAGTTTTGTAATATTTATTACTACAATGCTCTATTTTTATAATATTCAATATAGCCCCGTTCTAAAGAATATTACAATGTTCGCATGGTTCCTATTCGAATATTCACCATTAGGATGTTGGCATAAGTTTATCTAGCATTAGAATGTTTAACAGCATCATTAGAACGTTCTTCAGGTTCTTACTATATTATTCGCTTGACCGTCACTAAACTATTCACGCGCTTTTTACTTGAACCCTAAGAGCCGCGCCCGCGCGAGGCTGAAGTTAGCCTCCCATTCGAGTTCTCCGTTCCACCTTAAACGGTGTAGTAGTTACACGGCGGCGTAGACCATTTAACGTGGAACAGAAAACTTAAAAGTGGAGCAGGCGACTACAGAAACACCTCTTAGGCTCATTTAAGATGTTTAACCAACTCTCCCGCCCCTGATCTATCTGAAATAACCCACTCTCTGGATCGACGGCAGAAGGCTCGCGCTCCTCTGAAGCTCGAGGCCCGCTGTCCGTTCTCAATCAAATCCGCGGACCTGCCGCGGCTGTTCCGCCGTAAATACCCACCGAGATGGCTCTCTGATGACTTTAAGTACCCGGCCGGGCAGCGTGTGAGAGCGTGTGTACAGAGAGGAACGAGTTTAGAGCTTTTTCACTGACCTGCTCGATCACAGCGAACACACGAGGAGAGCAAGATGGACGCGAGAGAGGAGGACGGAAATGACGACACGGCTGAAATTACGACGCAGCCGGTTGCAACAAAAACAAAAAAAGATAATTATACATTAAGAACAAACTTTGTAAATTGTGCCTCTAAATTTAATATATTGAGGGCAAACAACTTTTATTGCATGTTTAAATCATTGGAACTCAATAATTCAGTGTTAAAATATTATACGGATATTGTCTCTAAATGTTACATTTATATTTTACGTTATATACAAAAAAAAATAAGTAAATAAACAAAATAAATATATTATAAGACAAATATTAAATATATATATATATATATATATATATATATATATATATATATATATATATATATACACACACACACACACAAAGGGGTGAACAATGAAAGTGAAACACCTGGTTTTAGACCACAATATTTTATTAGTATGGTGTAGGGCCTCCTTTTGCGGTCAATACAGCGTCAATTCGTCTTGGGAATGACATATACAAGTCCTGCACAGTGGTCAGAGGGATTTTAAGTCATTCTTCTTGCAGGATAGTGGCCAGGTCACTACGTGATGCTGGTGGAGGAAAACGTTTCCTGACTCGCTCCTCCAAAACACCTGTTGTCACAGGGCAACACACACACACACACACACATACACACACACACACACACACACACACACACACAAATTTAGTATATATTAATAATCTTGAACACAGCAGCTGTCCTTCACACTGTTAGAAAACTTCATGATGAATGTACCAATAGAAATGCTCTATTTTTTCTTTGGACAGCAGCATAATGCTTTTTTATACTTTTATATAATTTGTCATGCAATTCTTTTATATAAATTGAGAAGACTCTGGTGTTAAAAGCTTGATTTGCATATGTAACATGCTATCTGGATACACAGGCAGCCAACCAACCGTATAAGTTTTAGTGTGAAGGTCTATCAGGGTTTATAACATTAACTGGAAAAGGCATCAGAGGTGTACTCACACCAGAGCCTGTAATTTCAGTATGGGCTTTCTAAACATCATTCTTATCATTATAACAGTATATATCTTAGTTTTCAAGCTAGTAATGACATTTTAGTGATAGCAAACAGGGGTGTAGTAATTTCTGTTATATGTTTTATGATTTAGCAGCTCATAACTCTGACTTATTATTATATAAAAATGATATATTAATCTATCCTTTATTTTGACCTTTATGACAGCTTAATTTTTATATAAATATTTTCAATCCTGTTTTTATGCTTGATAATAAATACCCTATTGACATACACTCTTAAAATGATAGTTCTACTAGGGTTCTTTATTAAAGAAAATGGATATATATAGAACCCTGAATGCCTGAATAACCTTTTTTGCATGATTAAAGGGTTCTGTGCATCATGAAGGGGTTCTTCAGATTGATGGAGAATATGCTATAGATGGTTCCATATAGAACCTTTTAACGAATGCATATGGCACCAAAAAGGGATCTTCTATTGTAATGATGTCAAGCTTGTTACAGGTGAAGAACCATTTTGTTGTCGTATAAAACCCTTGGCTCTGTACAAAAATGTCCCAGCAAAGTGAAGAGGATGACAGTTAGTGATGACAGTTGGTATGAATGAAAATAAAATATTCAATATTTTGCATCTACCCCTCTGATGCTGCTTCCCCAACAGACTGCTGCAAAGAAGATGCCACTTGCCACAACAGTATGGTAGAAGATTGCTAACATCTTGTTGCACATGTTAAAGCACCTGAACCTTCCCAAGCGGTAGACTCTGCTCATCCCCTTCTTGTACAGGGCCTCTGTGTTGGCCCTCCAGTCCAGTTTGTTGTTGATTAGTACACCCAAGTATTTGTAGGACCCCACCAGCTCTACATTCTGGCCCATGATGGTGACTGGTCCTTCTCATCCTCCTGAAGTCCACCCGTAACTCTTTGGGCTTAGTTATATTTAGGTGCCGATGGTTCCTCGCACACCACAAGGTTTCTGTATTCGCCCTCCAGCGCAACCCTAATTCACCCGACCACCAGGCAGGTTCTAAGCTGCACATACTGGGGACTTCCAGATAGATAGTCCAAAATCCTGGTGATCGTGCACTCTAAAAAGAGAACAGTTGATCCAGCTTAATTGAATTGCTTCAATTGGTAACAAGTAATTCAATTAAGTTTATCCAACTTAATTTTTTAAGTTCAACCTTCAAAAACTTAAAAAATTAAGTTGGATAAACTTAATTGAATTACTTGTTACCAATTGAAGCAATTCAATTAAGTTGGTTCTTTTTAGAGTGTGGACTTACATGTTCACCAACTTATCTCACAGTGTTACAGGTTGGATTGTGTTGAAGGCACACAAGAAAAAAAAATTAAAAGTGGTTATATATATATGATTTATAGCGGTTCAGCATCAAAACGTTTTTTTTTTTTAATCTATTCTAAATTCTGTAAGTTCGACCAATTGAACACCTAAATCTACGAAATAAAGGGAGGACAAAAAAAAACTGAAAAAACGGTTTGGTGCTGAACCGCTAGATGGCGGTGTGAACCTCAGAGACGCAGCAGAGAAGAAACAGCAGCCTAAAAACTAACCAAGCTTAAACTAAACACACGAGTCTGACCACACCAGCTTCAATAAAAGTGTCCAGCTGTTTTCTACATCTCCAGAAATTACTTATTCTATTCTACTCTCTAGAATCAAGGCTGAACTACAGCAAAACGTCGCTATGTGTAAAGAACTAACGAACTTATATTACTTCATCTCTCTCTCTCTCTCTCTCTCTGACAAACCACTACTCATCACTTCTGCCACACACTCATTCCAACAACACACTTTAAAGGATCCTTTCTTTATCTCCCTTTTCTAAACTGTTGAAACTTCGCTTAGACGTTCAAAGAAAACGTTCGCCACAGTCGCGCGCGCCCTTTCCACCACTTTCCACCCAAACATGATCTAAACGTCACTATATACAAATTAAACGTCAAAAGTAAAAAAAAAAAATTATAATAATAAAATAAAAATTATTTAAAAGTATTTGGTGTATTTCATTACGAAAGCAATGTTTATAAACTGTTTAGTTTTAAACATTTACACTACATATACATACATATTACACACACACACACACACACACACACACACACACAGACACACACACACACACACACACACACACACATATAAGTACAGGCTCACACACTTGTATGTATATTTAGATTTTCAATTAGTGTCCACTTCTCCTGCGTCTAACGTGTCTGTAACTGAGATCACCAACTGAGTACAATCTACAGGCATACATTAATGTGAGGAAGGGTGAGTTGTTTATTCAGATCATAAACACACAAAAACTTGTGAGTGTGTGTATATATAATCTCTCTCTCTCTCTCTACATATATATATATATATATATATATATATATATATATATATATATATATATATATAATTGTGCATGTGTGTGTGTGTGTGTCTCTCTCTCTCTTCTCTCTCTCTCTCTCTCTGTCTCCGTGAACACGCGCTGTGAACTAAGGCCAACAGAGCAACAGTCAGTCCGTGCGCCTCGTAAACTTCAGCAGCACGAGCGATTTCTAATATGAACAGCCTCCATATGCAAAGAATCACTTCTTATAATTATTATTTTCGCCCGTAGAAATGTGCGCATTGCTGAAATAACGTGTGTTGTTGAAAGTAGTAAACACAGTGTTTAACACAGTGCAAATATATAACATTAATTTGGTCCCTCTAATTTTATTATTGTTAAAATTATTATTATTATTATTATTATTATTATTATTATTATTATTATTATTATTAATACTACTATTACGTAGTAATAGGCTATTATTACGTAGCAGTAATAGTAGTAGAAGTAGTAGTATTAGTAATATAAAGCCTATACTTTTAAAATGTTCCTCAAGAGTTCTGTACTATTTAAAAACACGTGTTTCATAAAGAACCATTTAAATTATGAATAGGTTCTTCAGACTGTTGGTAAATGGTTCTAGGTCATTTTTGAAAATAGTTCTAAATAACCACGGAAAAGAGTTCTTCCAGTTTATTACAAATGAAGAACATTTTTGTGTTTTGTAGAACCATTTTGAAAAGAGTGAATCTAGAACCAAACCTTTCACTATGGAAATGGTCTTAGAACTCAAACAGAATATTTGCCTTTACAAAAACACTCTTGAAGAGGCCACTGTTAAGAGTGCATGACACAGAAAGAAAATGTAAACACTGTTGACTGTGTCAGATTTGTTTAATGTGTATAATAATTCCAGCTTTGCACAGGACTCAGCATTAACTCCAGAGAGCGGCCTTCATGTGGAGTGAGTGGCCGCGTCCAAAACAGCGCAGGAGCGCACTACCGAGTGCGGCCTGTCTCAGGCATATTATAGGTCACAAGCAGAAGCGCGTTCTCCAGTAGACCACAGCGAGCACGCTGCTTCTGGACGCAACCGCTCACTTATACTTATTTATTTGAATGTTATTATTATTTTTTTCCTCCCCCCCTCCCCCTTTTTTCTCAGAGATGGTGACGCTGGGGTGAGTCACGTGACCGGCGGCCTGGTATAAAGCGCACGGTGAGACCCGCCCCATTTGGACTCCTGTGCACGCGCCGCTCTGCGCTCGGTGTGTGTTAAGCGCTGTGTGCGCGCGATTGAAGTCTATGGCTGCGGTGATCTCCTCCTCCTCTTCATCTTCATACTCGTCATCTTCATTCTCCTCCTCCTCCTGCTCCTCGTATGCGCGCTCGTGCCGTCGCAGGTGAGCCGGGGCGATGACTCTGAGCTCGGGCATGTCGCTGGCGGAGGACGCGGACATCGACGTGGTGGGTGAGGGCGACGAGTGCGCGTGCAGCGACGGCGGGACCAACGAGGACGAGCGCTCGCTTCTGGATGCCTCGC
Source organism: Hoplias malabaricus (assembly GCF_029633855.1). Lineage (NCBI taxonomy): Eukaryota > Metazoa > Chordata > Actinopteri > Characiformes > Erythrinidae > Hoplias > Hoplias malabaricus. The sequence continues at coordinate 30,333,647 of NC_089801.1, read as the reverse complement.
CGCCGTGCGCTCGCATCTCTGCGGCGGCGTCCGCTTCGGTCACGTCGGCGGGTGCCACGGGAGCCCCGTCCGGGGGGAAGAGCGCGCTCGTGAAGCCACCGTACTCCTACATCGCGCTCATCACCATGGCGATCCTGCAGAGCCCAAAGAAGCGGCTCACGCTCAGCGAGATCTGCGACTTCATCAGCGGCCGCTTCCCGTACTACCGCGAGAAGTTCCCCGCGTGGCAGAACTCCATCCGCCACAACTTATCGCTCAACGACTGCTTCGTGAAAATCCCGCGAGAGCCGGGAAACCCAGGCAAGGGCAACTACTGGACCCTGGACCCGGAGTCCGCGGACATGTTTGACAACGGCAGCTTTCTAAGGCGCCGCAAGCGCTTCAAGCGGCAGAACGCCGCCGCCGTTACCGCCGCTTTTTTGCCCCAGCATCCGGGCCCATATGCTTACGGACCTTACGGCGCCTGTGGCGGCTACAGCCTCGCGCTGCCGCCATACCACGCGCACTCCGCGCTCTTCGCCTTCCAGCAGCAACAGCAACAACAGCATCAACAACATCAACAGCAACAACAGCATCACGGAGGTACCCTCATCCCAGCGCCTTCACTCATGCCCCCAACGGCCGAGCTCGCGCGCCCCCGTTTCTACCCTCCGTTAAGCCCACCGCACGTGCACACCGCCCCCAAATGTTCCCCGTTCTCCATCGAGAGCCTCATAGGGAGCAGCGTGCAACAACAAAGACAACAACAACAGCAGCGGACTTCCCCCGCGGCCGTACTGGACGCCTTCGCGAGCCGCATGGTCAGTGGCACGAGCGGCTGCTAAACTTTCACAACTACAAAACTTTTAACAACTTTTTTTTGGGAGGGGGGTCCTACTTTATAAAGCTGTAATAACTACGTAGTTATATGATAACAACACATCACTAACAATGTAAGTACAGGCGATGTATTCGCCCTCACAGATGAATTAGAACAAATAATGACACCAGTTTTTCATTTCCGTTATTTTATATTCATAATGATACAAACATACAGGTGTGTGCAAAAGTTTAAACACGTCAGGTCAAGTGAGACATTTATAAGTGAAAAGTCTTATTTTAATGTGGCAGTTTTCTGGCTGATTTTGTACTAAACAGTTTCTGGTTGTTTACTAACAGACGGGAACAAACAAAAATCAATTACAAAATGTGTGATAACATTTGCACTGATTACTCCAATTTGTTCCAGTCAGTAAATAGACTTTTATGACATTCCTAGAGAATGTGTTCATTTATTTGGATTTGAAAATCAACAAAGCATGTCACTTGAACAGGGGTGCCCAAACTTTTGCACAACTGTATTAACTATTGGTTTCGACTCTCCGTTGTTTCTGGATTGATAGTGCAGTATATTTTCTCATGTGTAAGTAGAAGAAGCAAGACTTTTCTGATTATAACGCATTTTCTAATTGTGAAAGTACCAAAATCCGGACAGTAGTTCCGCTGCATCTTGTAACGTCAATAACATTTAGCTCTACGATATGCTTTCATATGGAAACTTAACCAAAGCTGAATTAGCTACAAACCACTAATGGGACGTTATTTGCATGGCACCAGGAGGTTGTCCCTTAATCTTTACTTAGGAAATTGGATTTTGAAGTTAATTCACATGATTGCATCAGGTTGCCATGTTAGAACACATATTACACAGTAAATATGCACACGGTTCCACTCTAAACATTTGTGTATTCCAAGTGGATTGAGAGTAAAGTTACAGACGGCCAATCTAAGCTTTTAAAGTAGTGCATTAATATTCATAATTGAATGTAATCATATAACAGCTATGACTTTGGCTGCCTTTGCAAATACTGTCCCAGTGCAAAATAATTTAAAGCCAGAACTTTGGCTAAAGTTGCTATCACAAAAGACAAGCACACGATCCGAAAATCTTGCTGGAAATGTAGCGATTGGCCTTATTACACGTGTTATTACAGACTAGGAAACATGCTGCTCCAAGAGATACTTCAGTAATTGCATACATATAAACTCAAGGTGTTACACCCAGGCTATACTACTCTAATCCAGCTATGATTGTAAATACATTGCCATTGGTTGCATAGATACTGCAAAGTTCTTAAACTATAATTTCCTAGTTATTACACTATTAAAATAAAGTAGGACCCTTTTTTTTTAAACAAAAGAAAAGAAACAGAAAAAACAGAGACAGAAACACACAAACGCTCCCTGAGTTTAAGGTAGGATTATTTTTGTATGTTTTTTGTTTAGTTTTTTGTTTCTCTCTTATTTTCGTTAAACGCAGCTGAATGGTGGACATTAATGCGCATCGTGCCTATATTCAAGCTGTGAAAATAATAAGAATTGAAAGTATAAGATTATATATTTATGTTTAACATTTTAGTTGGAGCTACTTTTTCATCCCCTAATGAAGTGTAAAAGTGCAGGGCATCTCAGGATAACACCGAGGGTTCTCTTATCATGATGATTATAATTCTCCTTAACTTTCCACACTAAATCTAAAGTACAAGTTTCAGATTGTCTTCTCTTTATGTGCGGACACGTTTCTAATCCGGCGAAAGAAGCCCTTCTCTCTGTACATTTTTCTTTTTAATTTGTGCTTTTTGTAATGAAAACATTCACACGGAATATACATCGAGACTTTTATGATGCAATGTGTACTTATATCAGTAATAAAAATGTACATTATTTGGTAAGTTGTATAATCGGAGTGTGATATTTTTACACGGTTTTTACAATAAGAATAAATATTCTTTTACAGAAAAGAACAAATGGCGTGGAAATGAACTCATTAGCACTTGAGTTAAATTGATGGTGATTTCCAAAAAGGCGCCCAAACATGCCGTGTAAACAAAAGCAGTACTTTTGAAAACAACTATTGTTTTGAACAAAATTACCAATGATCTTATCAATGCTAATATTACCCTCGTGGTCTTTATCCAAACCTTAGAACTGTGCCACAGCATCATGAGCAATTGAATTCAAATTAATTGAAATATATATATTTAATGTTTACATATTCAAAAGAGAGAAGTCTAGATTTCAGCAGAAAGGCATTTGTTATTTAAAGATTTCTCAACTGGTCACACATAACATTGTTGGTCTGCGGCTCTAATATGGGTTCTGTGACTTTGTAGCAAGCCCCTTCTTTTTATTTACATCCATGGTAAAAGGTTGCAGGTTTAAAATGAAAACAAGCAAAGTGCAAAGGACAATTTAAGAGTTTTCACGGTTCCAAATATAACTATTGCTTTAAATACAGAACTGTTGCTTAACCGTTTTTTTTAAAGTGTGTAATTAACAGCAACTTGAGCAACAACAATAGACAGATTTAGTTTTGTCTTTATTTATAATCGTAGGCAGACAAATGCACGAACCTTATATTAATATTAACAATAATAATAATAATAATATAGTGGTTTGTCATGAACGCGAGGAATTCATAGGTCTTAATACTGTGCTGTTAGTGCTTGTGTATCTTTTTTTTTTTTTTTTTTGCTTCAGTAGCATTTGTCGAGGGCACATAGCGTCACGCATGGCTTGAGGGAAGAGCGTGTGTGTATGTGTGCGTGTGTGTGTGTGTGTGTGTGTGTGTGTGTGTGTGTGTGTAGTTATTAGAGAGCGAGAGAGAGAGAAGGAGAGAGAGACCTTGCTGGACCCTCAGCTGAACTCTAATGCTGTTGTGAGATAATGGTCACTGATGTAGGCCTATATTATTGTGGCAGCATCAGCTTTTTCCCTGACCAAGGGAGGTCAAGTAGTATTTCACGACATCTGGCTTGTTTTCCCAATGTTATTACACGAACAGAGGCTGTGTTTTGGGGTTGAAGGCTTTCTAAGTCTCCAGCAGCATTTTTCGGCAGTGTGCACGAGAGCAAAACGTCACATACCGAGGAATTCCAATTTTCTTTCCCTAATGATGCGCATAAATAACAATAATGTAAACAACGTCTTCATTTAATGTAAGTAAGACGTACCAAGTAAGACGTGTTCTCGATAATGGTGATAAGAACCAGATATCTGATGAGTCGAACGTCTTCAAACGTTTTGTCAGAACCGACGTTTTTTTTTACTTGAATATATTTTTAATTGGCATGTCTCATGTAATTGGAAACTGTGAAGATGGTCTCCAAAGACTGCACTATTTTATCATTATCAACGTAACTGCTGGTTCATTGAGAGTTTCTGATTATAAATAGCATTACTATATTTACATTGTGGACATTGTGACATCTGGTTCCGATCCCTACTACTGTAAAAAAATCGATGTCAGTTTGTTTCTCTACAGTGAAGCATGTCACATCATCTCACTTTATTTACACTACGCTGAAAATATGAGAAATTGGTGAATGTCGCTTTCGCATTAAACATTAACGTTAAACGTTAATGCTAAACCTTAAACGTTTAGCATTTTAGAGCTTATAATTATTGCTTATCCATATTGTCAAAGGCCTGAATATAAAAGTATGGTCGTCATAAGTAAGAAGATCAAAGGAGCGTTGTTTACGCCACCATAGTGGCATAATTTAAGAATCAGAGTCACAATGGAGCCAGAATTACAAAGCAATAAGTTAATCACATTGGAGGTCAAGATCTATATCATAATATATTATCAGGAATGGCATAAACGACTAATTTTTTAATTATACCCACAGTTTCTCGACGGAAACCCTAAATAATCTAAAAATAAAATAAAAACCCGAAATATCTATTTATTTTTTTATAGATTTTCTAAAACCTCTATTTTTAAAATAGAGGCGTTAAGGAAATAAAAGCTTTTTGCCAAAGACCTAAAAGCCCAAACGAGCATCGTAAGATCTCGCAATAAATTCCACATGTATAATAGAATTAGAATGAACAGAATGCACTTACATTAATGTATTGCGTTACGTTATATAAAAAAGCAATATTTAAAATCAAACAAACAAACAAAATCCAAACAGATAAAATGTGTTAAAGTTTAGGCCAACTTGGCACATTTTGTTTATGTACAGAGTCTTTGCCTATTTTAATGCATAATTAGTGTTTAATTTCTAGGGGAAAAGATGTATCAAATTTGACATTGAATGCTTTCCCCAAAATGTTAAACTCACAAACGAAGAGAAATTGTGCCCTAAAATAAATAGATATCAGTAATCATTTTTACGGTGTTCTCTAGAAGAACTAATCTATAAGACTGTAAATCCAATGTTTCATTATTTTGTTCCTGCTATTAATTGGATTATGCTTTTATTAAGACTGAACTGACTGGGAAGCAACTTCATTTTCCGAGGAGATCTGTACTGACCCAAAAGAGATAAGGAGAGCAGCTCGGTCACCATCTCGCTGTGTCCTGAACCCTGCTGTGGCCTTTCCCACATCCATCCCCATAACCCTGAGCCCCTCCAACCCCCTTCCATCCCCCCAACAACCATACTGCTGATAGAGATCCATTAATTTTAGCTCTCTCAATCTTTCACTTAGACTCCACCATCTTTAAATTCAGTAGGCACTCTGCAAATGTTTCTCGGTTTAAGTAACAGCTTTATTTGGTACAGGAACCTAACGTCATATTCATTTTACTCAACAAAGAGGTAACAAGCAAATTAATTCTATTAATACCAAATTAAGACTTAAATTAAACAATGCAAAGCTACATTAAGTTCAGATCAACAAAGGCTACTACTTTTAAATCAATTTACACTGTAATCACTTAAAATAAATGTTTACTCTAGGTTCAGACCAACTTCGAAGACTGACCTTTTTAGGTTTGGAAAAATATGGGAAAAGTTTATGTCTTTACTATGCATTGCTGCTCATCTAATTTACCCGCAAGGAGTCCTTTAAACATAATATGAAATGTTCTTCAAGAAACCAAATTGGCGGCAATCCAAGTAACCGGTTTGGATTTTCTTCTTTGATGAAAATCTTTCAGGAATATTTCAGCTCAATTAGAGCCACCACAGATATTCTACATCCGTCGACAAAAAGATATGTTTACGTTCTGCAAATTAGCTTTAGCCAGAACACCTATATTGTAATTCATCAATAATTATCTGTAAAATTAAACTCAATTAAATACATAAACAAAACTAAATAAAAAAAATAAACCTTGAAATAATATTCTGGAAAACCAACGTACCATTTATTTATATGAACAATAGGTAAACTTTAGTTTCAAAGGGTAAAGCGTACAGTATATACGAGTGCGTGAATCTACAAATACGTCGTATAAATGTATTTGTGTTTACGTCACAATAACAGCATATTCGCTTTTCGTCACTGACCGGAAACGAACTTGACAAGCCGCTGACTAGACATGCCGCTAAATATTTCATTAGGAACAGACCAGTATAAACAGACCCAAACTTATCTGGACATTTACGATCTTTCACTAAATCGCATTCAAGGCTAACATGGTGTGGAGATTCAGCAGTTACAGGCTACGTAAGTCCTCAGCAATTTGCCCCCGCCCATTCGCGCTGAGGTTATAAGGAGTGTTTCAATAAATTCTTTTTTGAAAGAGGCGAAATACAGAGCAGTCAAATATTGACATAACTTACTTACAAACATTAAGCTCAAATGTTCAATAACATACCGCGAATGAACAGAGGTATATATGACTGCTTTTTGTAGATGAAGTCACAGACATACCGTACAGGGGTCGCAGGCGAAAAAAAGAGAAGGATATTGGTATTTTACAATAACACTCTTCATACATATACACACTTTTAAACTGATGGAAGCAAGAAACAGCGCCATAAGAGACTCATGCAATAATGAAGAATGGACGTATTATTGCTATTTTTGTGTGTGCGTGCATCTCTCTCTCTCTCTCTCTCTCTCTCTCTCTCTCTCTCTGTATATGTGTGCAATTGCGCGCAGGCGCAGTGAGTCGCACCTCGCGTGCCTCTCTGGATGCGGAGAGTAGTGGAGACAGTTCAGTAGGCCAGCACGCACACACGCGCGCGCGCGCACTCACACACACACACACACACACACACACACATACAAACACACACACATACACAGAGGCTGTAATAGTGATGATGTAACCGCGCTGCTGCTCCAAAGAGGAGAAGAATAAGGTCACACTGTAGTCACCGGGACCAATCCCCTACTATCCCTCATTCATTTATTATGACTCTCCATCCGACCTTTCCTCAGTCCAGCACGGCGCAAAAATAGATTCAACAGACTGCGCTTTATCCCAGCCCCATTCATTCCGCCGTGAGGAATCATCAAATAATTCCTTAACCTTTGATCTTTTACAGTAATCGATGTTAATAAAAAGGTAGTGGCACATAAAACACACTATCATTGTTTTGTTGCTCATTGTTATGTAAGTCTCTGAACCCTAACATTAGTATTAACCCCATAATCTTAAGGATTAAGGCTAATCTCTCAGTCACAAAACATAATTAATTACTCAGTAACTAATATAAATTACTCTTAATTACTCAAATACTTTAAATGATTTTTATTTATTCAGTTTACTATAATTGTTCACTCAATAAATGTCATAATTGAGTCATAAATGATTCAATAATTTAGTTATTAAAACACTACTGTTTATTAATCCATCACAAAATTGATCATTTATTACTATGTGACTACTACAATTTTTGTTAGTAATTATTTTTTACTATGTAATTACTACAAATGGCTATTATTTTTCAGTTTCTACTAAAAAAATCACTCCTATAAATTCATTACTTTTATATAAATTATCATATTGTTACAAATATGATTTTTCAAAACGTATTCAACAGTTTTTTAGAAATAAAACAATTACTCCAATTAATTACTTGGATAAAAACAAAAATGTATTCAGTAACTACGATTATTTCTAAACAATTAATTACCCGGTAACTTTTCTAAATGTCTTTGTTATTTTTAAAAACACAACTTAGCAATGAATAAAAAATATTAATTGTTCAGTGAATAATATTCATCAATTATAGTTATGCTGAAAAATACTCAAATTATTCACAAACTACTAAATGTTTAATTATTTAGCTACCATTGTTGTTTACATAAATTGTATTAGAAAATAATTATTCAGTCCTTCTTCCATTACTAAAATTAAATAAAGGAATATTAAACTTCACACACACTACTACTGAATAATCATTAACTACTTCAGTTGACCTAGTGACTATAAAATACTGATTAATGTTTATTAATTACTCAGTAACTGCAATACATTGTTCAATAGCTACTGTAAATATCAGAGTGAAGTTTATAGGTAAGGGATGTAGTTGTAATAGTGATGAATTGGCGTGTGGATCTACATACGGGTCCTATGGGAACTTTAACGAGCTGAGCATTTAAAGGCAGCCAGGTTCACTTTACTGTTTTTAGTTGAAGCAGCTGATCTTTTTTACTGTGTGGTCAGCGGCTGTGAATGGACGTTCAGTCCGATGCGGTGGACATTTCAAGCCAATGTTTATTCGGAATTTTATTTTAGTTTTTCAGGCAGTTTAATGGTTTTAGTGTGGCTGACCTATTAAACGTGGCACACACACACACACACACACACACACACGCACTGTGAGAGAGAGAGAGAGAGAGAGAGAGAGAGAGAGAGAGAGAGAGAGAAAGAGAAAGAGAAAAAGAAACAAGAGAGTTTAGGCTTCTAAATCTTTTGATGTCTAGTTTTTAACAAGTGCGTGATACGAATATTTGCCCAAAAGTTGTTCATTGTGATGTCACCAGGACAAAATCTCTGATCAAAAATAGTCACAGGGAAGTTTTGTAAACACACAGTGCGGTGGTATTATTATTATTATTATTATTATTATTATTATTATTATTATTATTAATATTATTATATTTCTGGTATACACAAACGTTTTGAAACTTGAACCAACGTGTCATAAAACCACACGTAGAATAGTTTAGGGTTAGGTTTAGAGTTACGGTTTCTGTTGCGTTAGTTGTATTTATTTAGTGTTATTGTAGCCACCTGTGCATTTCATTTAGTGCCATAAAGACGTGACACTTACGCGGTGGTCTACACAGTCTACACAGTCTGCCGCACATGTCCGCTTGTTTTGAGGTGCTTTATCAGCAAGTAATACATTTAAAAATATCTTTATAGACGAGACTAAAGTAAAAGAAATAAAAACAGAAAAACACATAAACTTCATACTGGAATATATAAATAGACTTGTATTGTCAATTAATTCACACAAAGACGCTCAAAACATTTTAACGATATCATCAGGAATCACTCAAGGACGTTTTGAAATGTGAATGAAAATCGGAAAGTTGTAAAATACGGAGCGTATTTGAAAAGACTCATCAATTGCCCGTTTGAACACAAAACCTGCACATTTGTAAATATTTTGAAACGAAAATACTAAAAAAAGAGAGACCTGTCTTGTTTTTATTTTAATTCATATGTTAAATCTAGCTAAAGAGAAAAGTGTCAATAATGAAGTGCACTGTCGAGGATGTGGACTTATTTTTACACAGGGACAAGGCGGGGGAAAAAAAGCATCATTTAACCACAACTGGTGGTACCACAACTGTTGCACACAATTGTACATAATCCTTAGGTTACACACGCCATCCCTATAGTTAAGTACACACACACACACACACACACACACACACACACACACACAGTGCGCAGGAAGCAGTGCTGAGTGTGTGTATTTACTTTGTGCTGTGTGGCTAAAGAATAACATTCAGACACTGAGCTTTCATGATGCTGCTGCAGTTCAGTCCAGGGTTTAGCCAAAAGTATTTGGACATATTTAACCCTTTCTGCTTCAACATCCTGGCCTTTTCCTGCCTCAGCATGACACAGTACACAATCCTCAACAAGTCTTCAGTTACTGAACCAAGATAGGGTTGATATATATATATATATATATATATATATATATATATATATATATATATATATATATATATATATATATATATAAATCAGCCACAAGATTACAACCACTGACTGCTACCTGTCAAGTCATGGGATATGTTAGGCAGGCAACCACTGAACAGTCAGTTCACTTCTTGAAGTTTATGTTTGAAGCAGTAAAAATGGAGCAGCATAAGGATCTCAGCAACTTTGACAAGGCAGGTCTTTGTGGTGTTCTGAAAGCATGCACTGGTTTTACTAAAAGTAGCCCATCAAGCAAATGGGTTATGGGCATCCAAGTTTCACTGAAGCCTGAGGATGTGAAGGGGTCAAAATATGTAGCAAGCATTTTCAAAACATTGTGCTACTCTTTTGAGCTTGGACCAGATTTTTATAGCTTTTACTCTTCCAATACATCAGTGAGCCTTGGCCGCTCATGACCCAGTCGCTGGTTCCCTGCTTGCCCTTCCATGGACCACTTTTGGTACTAATCACTGTACAACAGAAGCAACCAAAGAACAACTACCATTTCAGAGATGCTCTGAGCAAATCTTTATGTTTGCTACAATTAGAAACTTGTCAGAGAGGTTCAGTTCCCTAAACACACTTATGCAATTCACCTGCCAGTGGTTTTAATCTTGAGGCTGATTGGTGTAAATATGAAAATCCTATAGTTTGTCAACTCCAAGATTTGTCATTAAATCATGCGCTGGACTTCCCTAACAGAGCCTGGATGTGTATAATGTACTACGTTTATAATATATATATATATATACACTACTCATTAAACATATAAGGTCAGATACGAAAAGAATTTGACAGAATTCCTGTAGCTGTCAGAAAGAAAGAAAACGATACTGTATTGGTGCATTACTGTCACTAAAAGTACAATGTAAATGTAACCTGTAAAAGTACAGCAGTGGTTTAAAAGTCCAGTTGTGTTCCCTAAAGGGACATTACATTCTCTTGTTCAGATGAAGGTGTGAACATTTGTAAGGTTTCATTTATAGAACGGTGTAAAATAAAACAACAAAATATAAACCTTAGAGATGAAATGGGGCATATGAAATCAGCAAAACAAATCTAGAATTAATATAGTATACATAACATGTAGTATAATATAGTATACATAGGTACAATTATGTTTTCCTAACTAAAAGCACTGCCCTACTGGGGGTACCAAAACAGTGAAAGTCTTTTCTGAGAGTGTACAACAAACTCCAAAGTGAGGAATCCGAACATTATATCATTACTGTAAAGTCACTATGCAAAAGTAGTATGCCAAATCTCTGACATCTCTGACAGTCCTGATAAAATAGCTGTCAAAAAGGGTTAAGCTTGGTTTTTACATGCAGCTTTCCACAGCAGCCCACAATATACTCAACCATCCAAAACACCATTCAGAAAACAGGTGTCATTGAACGCACCACTGACAATGACTACAATGATGTTACTGATACCGTCAACACAAACAAAAACACAGCTAATCACACACTGAGGAACACACACATGCACACGCTAATACTTTGATTAGACTCCATTTGGGGCATCCGCTCCGGGAATGCTTTGATAGCTGTGAGGAAGACAGAGGAACGACAAGAAAAAGACGAGTAAAAAGGCAGTGAATGCTCTCCATGGGGGGTGTTGAATCCTTTTCTGATCTATTCACATTGTAGCCCAGCAACACTTATCCTCTGTAGTTCTGCTGTGTTGTGATGAAGTTTGTGTGTGTATACGTGTGTGTGTGTGTGTGTGTGTGTTTGTGTGTGTGTACGTGTGTGTGTGTGTGTGTGTGTGTGTGTGTGTGTGTGTGTGTTTTACGCTCCATTAGCGAGTTTCAGAACCAAAGCCAGGTCTGAATACAGCACCAATTAGAGAGAGTTAGAGTGCCCACTATAGCGCACCAGCCTACCACCCAAACTTCAGTCAATCACTTCTCTCTCCTTTCATGCTCTACTCCCCTTTCTCTCTTTCCTTCTTTCACTCTTTTATCCTCCCCTACTTTCTCTCTTTCTCCCTCCTCTCTTGTCTTCTCCTGGGACGTCCGTATCTCTGCCTCCCTTTTTTGGCTCTTTTCAGTCTTTCCTCATTCTGCTCCCATGCTGAAACGTTATTCCTCTTTTTTTTTTTTATTGGATCTCTGTAAAGGATTGTGTCTGGCGATGGCGGAGGGGCACTCCAAACCAAAGGGGATTCCTTGGGAGAGGTTATGAAAATATGACAAACTCTGCTACAGCCCTATTTGATACTCCCTTTCAAAGCCTGCCAGCGCTACACACTGTCCAAAGAGCCCAGAACCCCCATTTTACACATGTTTACACAACGAATCCCCTCCAGATCAGCAGCCTTCTGCTGCGTTCTGATGGGTCGTGATTAAACTATGGTTGCAGTCAGTGACTCACAAATATCTATGATGTATTGAATTCAATGGTACAAGATCCTCATCCAACATTTCCTCTGAAAGCAAGGATCTTAAGATAAGATATTGTTGCTATCCAATGAAAAAACATGTAAGTAGCTACTTTAAAGGAGAAGAAAAATCCTTCTTATATTTTAATGGCAATCAATGTAAAAAAAAAAAAGATTTCACAGCATTTGTATTATTCTATTCATCATGAATGTGGAGGACAGCTGCCGTGTTGAACAGCAAGGTTTCCAAATATAGATTGTCTTTGTATACTATCATTTGTCTACCATTGCACAGCCACCTAAAACTTCTGTCCACCCAGCCATTGTCTCTAATCACTTATTCAGTCCAGAGCCTACCTGGAAACACTGGGCGGAAGGTGGGAACACACCCTGGAGGGGGTGCCAGTCCTTCACAGGGCAACACACACTCACGCATTCACGCACACACTCACATGACTGTCTGTGAGGAGTTTGGTGTGTTCTCCCAGTGTCTGTGTGGGTTTCCTCTGGGTGCTCCGGTTTCCTCCCACTGTCCCAAAACACACATTGGTAGGTGGATTGGCGACTCAAAAGTGTCCATGGGTGTGTGTGAGTGAATGTGTGAATGTGTGTCGCCCTGTGTTCCCACCCGGAGCGGGACTTGAAACCACAACCTCCAGGTCCCTGGAGCTGAGTGACCGCAACTCTGCACCGCCCCTAGAACTTGTTGTTTAAAAACTTTATGGAAACTGACACATTACATATTTTTTTCATAATACATTTATACCTGTTAAACCTACACCTTGGCAGTCTATATCTTCTGTCTGATGATGAGGACATGGATGGAACAGCTGCTAACCTCTGAGCACAGACTGATCGTAGACTGTAAAGACTACTATGTCTGAGTCTTGTTGAGGAATATAACCTTTGTTATAACCTTGGTTGTAAACAGAGCATGGACCTTCCATGTGAATGTATTGTCTGTTAAAACACCAATGTTTTTATAAGAACAAACCGGTTTGATACTTGTGTCATGAATGACCAAATGACAGTACTTTCCTAAAACCAAATGGTCAATTACCATTTCTTTTGTTTCATCAGAACGTTTCAGTACATATAGTCGCCTGAATGTCCACTGGGACATCACTAGACCCAAATGTTGCTGTGACCCACTAACATCATTACAGTAAGAAGTCAATTTTATCTTCGATTGCCGAGGAAATCTACCGGACAAGGTATATTGTCACAAGAAGTCACAACAGGAACTATATTTCCCATAATGCCCTAGCATCTTTCCAAATAGTTTCAGCAGTGGAAATATATCCATCCATCCATTATCTGTAACTGCTTATCCAGTTTAGGGTCGCGGGGGGTCCAGAGCCTACCTGGAATCATTGGGCGCAAGGCGGGAATAGACCCTGGAGGGGACGCCAGTCCTTCACAGGGCGGAAATATATTTTATTTCAAATAATATTGGAGCATTTTCATTGGTCCATTTGTCAGAAAATGTTCATGTTTTTCTTTGGATAGCCTTGAGATTTGAAATGATTTAAGCAATCAAATGCTTCAAGTTAATTGGTGAGGCATTGGGTTCCATTCCTTATTAGCTTCATTAGCCTCAGAGCTTCAGTGCAAAACCAAAGGAGTAAAACCCAGAGGCCAACCCTGCCTTGGCTGGTGGACTACCACTGGGGTAAAGTGGGAATTGAGTACAGTCGCCAAGCTATCACTTTAAAGTAAATTCCTCATTTGAGTGGATAATGAGCAGCAAGCCCAGGCCCTTTCTTGTCGTGCACAACTCCACTGACCTGGTCTGCTTTCTCCAAACAGCTTTGATTGTGGACGCCAGTTACACGCAATAACGCCACCGGCGCATAAACATTTCAGCGCGGCCAGCCGGCCCGTTCATCATGCTGACACCACTGGTAATCCACACCACAGGCCACTCAGGACGTTAAACAGATGCTGGAGCTGTGGACCCACAATGCCCTGAAGTCTTACCTACACACCCACAGTGCGGCCGGTAATGTCCACGTTTTATGATGTGTGAAAACCTTTATCACAGCCCTAGTACAAGCAGAACCAACCTTCACCCGTGTAGGCCATTAACAGCATTTGGGACATGCTGGTGTTCCTCCCCAAGCTAGGAACTGAACCCTGCTCCACTGTTTAGAGGGCAGATGTGTTATCTATTTGTTTATTTATTATTTTTATTATTTTTTACAGCTATCCTCAATTCAAGACATGGGCATTGACCATCCCCACAAATCTTCCTTGGACAAGACACCTAACACTACATTTACCCACCTCTGTAGGCAAGATTCTATTCTATAAGTTGTTCTAGAAAAGAGCATTTTCCAATGTATTTTTGGCAGAAGGACTGGGGTGGTGGTCCGCATGTGTGTGGGTGGTCACGGGAAGCAGCCATTTAGAGTTCCTGTCTATACTCTCAGAACTTTGCATTTGCATGACGCCCCTGTCAGTCATTCAGCAGAAACCAAACAGAACAGAAGGAGTCAGGCAGTCTCTCTCTCTCTCTCTCTCTCTCTCTCTCTCTCTCTCTCTCTCTCTCTCTCTTTCTCTCTCTCTTTCTCTCCCAATGGCCAAGATGTACACACGTCATCCTGACAGTCATTTGGCCTGAAAGGTGATGCGTAACCAGAAGCTCCAGTCCTTATCTCGCACCCCTTCATTCACAGTCCCGGAAACCTCATCCCTTATTCACTCCAACCCAGACCAGAGGCCATTCTCATGAGCCCCATCTGCTCCACACTTTGCTCCATTCAGCTCTTCCCATGCCCACCCCCCCCTCACCCAACTCCTCCCTCCTGTCAGAAAGACAGCCACATCTGACGAAACCTCCGCCAGCCTCTGG
Source organism: Hoplias malabaricus (assembly GCF_029633855.1). Taxonomy (NCBI): domain Eukaryota; kingdom Metazoa; phylum Chordata; class Actinopteri; order Characiformes; family Erythrinidae; genus Hoplias; species Hoplias malabaricus. The sequence continues at coordinate 30,318,519 of NC_089801.1, read as the reverse complement.
AACACATTGGAGGCTGAAGGCTTTGATAGTCTGTGAGATAGTGATAAAAAACCACAGGCTGCGTATGGGACTCTGGGGCTGAGGGGAGGAGGAACTTTTAGGGTGTCGCACAGTTCTAGGAGCAATTATAGAACACTACAAGCCAGGGGGTTATGTAAAAATAAAGACATATATTAGGTTCTTTGGATTGTTCAAAAAATTCCAGTGGTTCTGTAAATGACAGGAAATCCCATTGATAAATCTGTGAGTGTGGAGAATGTTGTGGACAGTTGAGAACCTCCACAAAATATAATGTTTCTACAAGAACTAAAGAAAAGGCAGGAACTTTTTAGGAAGCCTTCATCTTAGGTGAGATGCACCTTACATACCAGCATTGTAACTCACTTTCTCACTTTCTCACTTGCTTACTCGTGTTTTGCATGGAGATTATTCTCCACAAGAGGGTGCTGATAGGTTTCTGGTCATTTTTCCATTCCTCATGCATTATCCATGTCCTTTTAGCTTTAAGCTAAATTATTTTATGAGTTTACCATAAAGACCATGACAAAGCATAAAACAAAAGAATACAAACAAAAGAAAAAGAAAAAAACTCTAAATGGCCAAGCCGGGACTAGAATTCCTCATATGGGCTGTAAGAAAGTAGGAGAAACAAATTGGTGTGGACATTTATCCTATGGGGTTCTCTTCCCTTGTAATCAGTGTGATCTCAATTGCTGGCAGATTCCCATTGTCAAATGAGTAATACTGGAAGACCGTAACTGAACCTACATTCCATGCAATAAATTCCAGACCTGTAGTCATTGGCCACACTGGACACTGGTATTTCTGGACTAACATGATGTCCAATTCAAATGAGATGGTTAGTTTTGGACTTAAATGTCCCATCATGCTGTGTTTAGTCTACAACCAGATCCTGTTTCACATGTTTCCACCCCATTTGGCCACTGTGTTGGGGGTGACAGTGTAAAAAGTGGGATGATCTCAGCTGCAATCTGTGAGCACATTCATTCGGCCAAGCCTGATTCATTCAGCAATAAAACGAGGAGCGAGGTGGACTTGTCAGGGACTGACTCACTTGCCTCAAGCGTTGTAATTTTGTGTTTTCCTGTGTGTGTTTATGTGTGTGTGTGTGTTGGGATAGTTCCACTCGACATCGTGTGTGGCTGTGTCTCCACAAGGCTGGCTGAGCCAATCAGATTGCTCGCTACTCTGCCTCTTCTTTCCGCAATAACCAATGGTTAACCTAGCCCTGTTATTACCTCCAAATTTCAGAAACCAGAATCTTCCCTCTTGCTTTTTTATCTTCTCTTTTCAGCTCGCCACTTACTGAATGAAAGAAATGAAATGAAATCTGAATTGAAATCTTTGATTCGAGATTTCCTGATTGTCTTGTATCAGAAGAATGGGCATTTTCTGATTGGGCTTTAGACCACTCAAGCATTCACCAGATACAAGAAACAGTTCTCAAGGACAACAGTGTAACATCCAGTCCAAGTTATAAATCAAGGAAATGTTATACGACCTCATTGCACTGAAGTACAGTACTGTATTTTTTATGGAAAAAAATCTAATAACAATGTAATTACATTGTAAATACAGTGTAAATATATTGTAACATGAAAACAATTGATGGAAAATAAATGATTGATTCTACTGTCATTTCCTAAATTATATTATAGGCTACTGAAGTACTCAGCAGTAGCAATGTGTGTGTGACAGGATGAGTGTGTGAAATAATTGTCCACAGGTGTGAGTGTGTGATGCTCTGTGATGGACTAATGTGAGTGTCCAGGGTGTGTACCTAACAAGTGGTTAATGAATGAATGATTATTGCATAGTGCACTGAATAGTAAAAGACCTGCTATCATTACTTTACATCATCCTCTTTCAAACAACCTTTTTGAGATGACTGATTTTGATTGGTACACAATATATTCCCCATAACAGCTTTGGCTAATTAGAGCTGCTCAGAATTCCCATCCTAAACTGCAAAGGGAATGGGATGCTTCTTCCAAAATCTTACTAGCTGCAAACAGCTGCTAAATAGGGTTGCTGTTGCCAAACAATGTTGCTAGTTAATGTTCTTCACACCCTGACATAGTTCTTCTTCTGGGGTCTCTTTCTCTCTCTCTCTCTCTCTCTCTCTCTGGGGGAAGAAGTGAGCCAGTGCAATAACATTATGTTTTCCCCGTGCGGCCCAGATGAATGCGGCCTTTTGTTTTTTTCCGAGGCCCTTGCTTATCCCTCCTTCCGACGGGATCGTTTTAAACGTCAAAAGTGGAAGAAAAAAGGGAAGAAAAGAAGGGGAAAAAAAGCTCCTCTGACCAGAGCAGGAATCTCAGCTCCCAAAGTAGAAAAAGATGGCGTTTGATTTGATACTTCCTCCCGAGACAGCGAGCGTTTTCCTGTGTCCTGTCACAACACGGCTGGAAGTTGGCCGGCAGTTTCTTGGGTCTCCAAGGAGACTGGAGGTCGGCCTGCTTCGGGGTGGTCGTTTCGTGTGTGTGTGTGTGTGTGTGTGTGAGGGGTGTAGATTTTGAGCAGATCGCAGCAGGATGCTAGGCTGGACTTGACATGGGGAGTAACTGGATATATAGGAGAGGAACTGGGTGGTTATTGGTCTGGAGGGTTTCTCTACAGTGGCTCTGTTGGTGCTGTGTAAATCTCTTCCCTTTTACACCAACCCAGCAGTTCACTACACTATCTGCAGAGATCCAGACAGTAAGCCGTTCGCACATACACATGTATATAAATGTGTGGACAGTTTGTTCAACTTCTACAATGAACCACCTTAAATATCATCACAGTCCTAAACGAACCCCAAATAAAACCAGTGTAGATGATTCTGGAGAACTTCTGAAAACACCACCCTGTTTAGACTCAGCAATTTTTAAGGTGGAGAGCTATGTTTGTGGAAGAAATCAAATGTAGCTTGTTTGTGGTTCAAGTTTAACTTGTCTGTAAGTTTTTATTCACAGTTTGAATTACCACAGAAACTCATTTGTAACTTGAGCTGTTTAGTTTTGTAGTTGGGTATGCGTTGTGTTGTCTTCTAAATTTGGAATCAGTTCCTCCTTAAGTAATGAAACTATAACAGCAACATAAGTCAATATTACCCACTTTAGAGCAGATAAAAGAGGAACATCCACATCTGCAAACACCTCCAGATGCTGTTTCTGGGCTGTGACAGAATGGGAAACAGAGGGGGAGAGCTCCTCTGAGTTATATATATTTAAATGTACTGTATTCAAATTATGAACATTGCCTTGAACTTCAAATGGTAATTTTACAGTAGAATGCAGTAGATGAGACCTTCAATATTAATGTAACGTAATGTACATTGATTCTACACTGTAAAAAATGTCTGTGAATTTTACGGTGGAAAACTGTAAAACCATGACAGTAAATTACTCTAAAACAGTTTCTGTAACAGTGAAATAGCGTAAATACTTTTATCAGCCAAAATACAAATTTTTACATCCCTTTACTGTAACAAATACATTATTTCACTGTTAAACACACAAACCATTATGGACACTACAAGTGTCTAATGACTGGGAGGAGCTGAGACTCGTTAGGGAGCTCCCAGCATGCCTCGCCTCTCTGTATTTTCTGTGATTTTCAGAGTTTTTTTGGTTTTTTTCTGTCTTTGAGACGTTATGACTCTAGGTTGCATTTGGGTGATTTTATGTGCGTTTGTGTGTGTGTGTGTTTCTGTGTATGTTATGAGATGTGTGTTGGTCAAGAAAGTTTACCATCAGCCTGTGTTCCGAGTGCTGGAGTGGGCACCCAGATACCGCACATTTCTTTGGTCCTTTCAGCAATATCTCCTTTTAAGGGCTGAATATAGGATGCGGTTTGGCTTTATCTAAATATATCTCAGTCTCCATTCTCTTGTTTGTCACACAATTTACATGTTAATTTTATGGCAAAACAATGTTTCTTTGTTATTTTTATGTAAAAACTGTGGCTTTTTTTTTACAGAAAAGTGCTGTAAAGAAAACAGTAAAATTTTTGATTGCCAAAAATGTGACCGTATATTTTATGGTGAAATTCTGGCAACCACAGCTGCCAGTTTTTTTACCGTACATTTTATGGATTTTTTTTCTTACAGTGTATTCTTAGTACCTTTTTTTTTTTTTTTACCATTTTTACTGTAGGAAAGAAAACGAGACACTTTGGATCAGCTGCACAATGCAGTCTGTCAGCTAGAGGAGTACAACCCCTCCTTCATTTGATTTCAAAGCAGTGGAACAGCATTCTGTGGAGAGATAAAGCTCCATCCAATACCTTTAGGACAAGTGGAGTGGGGTTTATAATCCAAAACTAATCCACCAACATCAGCACCTGAGCTCACTCTGGTCGGCTCGTCGCAGTTGTGATGTCCAGTTTGAGAGCCTGTTTCCCTTCAGCTAAAAAGGGGCTATACAAATACTAATTTATTCTAATATCCAGGTAAATATTTCCAAGAATTTTCATTCAATTTCTTATGCAGACAATTGGAAAACATAAACATAGTTGTACATAGAAACCAATGCAACGCAAAAGTATTCTCACTGGTGGTCTCAGACTTTTGGCAACAAGACCCCACTGTATGTACACACATACACACTCAGGCATTCACCCTCTCACACACGCTGTGAGTCATTAATCCACCTCTTTAGCTGCACCTTTGCTCCAGCGCCATTGTCATGTGGGAGCCTCCTCTGTGGAGCTGTACTCATCAGCTTTTAGTGCCACTCTGCTCTTTTTTTATTGTAGTCTTTAGGCAGATTGCCAAGCAGGCTTTTAGATATCAAACACACACATAGAGAGAAGGTGTGAATGTCAGAGAGAGGGAGAGACAGAGATAATAAAGAAACACACAATGGTAGGATATATGCAGACAGTTTGGTTTCAGTGTTGTACATATTTGATAAAAAGACAAAGCAGTGCATATGTACAATGTGTATGACATATAGAATATGCATCATGAATTTCTGAAATGTACCTAGCATGAAAAATCAGCCTTAACCCTGCCCCTAACTCTAACTATAACCCTAAAACGAAACTTCATTTTAAGCTCCAAAAGTTTAGAAGCAGCAGGATTTTCCCATTAGTAAAGTTCTCCTACAACAGTTTACAGCACTGTATCTGTAGCTCTGTAGCTCTGTAGACACAAACAGAGTTTGTGCGGATTTAGAGAAACAGTGCCACCACTGGATGGGAGCTCACTTAGAGGTCATAAAATAACTACTAAAGTTTAATAATATTCTCCAGCTCCTCGTGTGCATTTGGAGATATTGTTGTTGCAGAATGTGTTGGAGCAAATCCTTATTTGAAAACACAGTGCACTCGTATAGGGAACTAAATAGTGAATAGGGCACTGTAGAATGGTGCATGACTACTGTTTCACTTTAAAAGCCATTGAAATAAAAATGAAAATGTATATATTAAATTATGAAAATAATTCAAAAGGAACTAAAAACAGCACTAAAATTTCCACTCTCAGATCTTGTCACATCTGTATGAGCTTTTGTCCATTCTTCCCCTGAACTCAGATCTCAAGAAGCTATTGCTGAGGAACAGAAATGGACAAAAACAGAACTGTTACAAATGTAATAAAGCTGCTGGTGATTTCAGGACTGATCTCAGAGTCAAAACGTGGTCATCATTGGATTTGTTTGTTTGTTTGAGTTCAACTGTGAGAAGGAAGTGCAACCACCTTGTAAGACTGAACCTAAGTGTGGAAAAATAAAAAAATATTATCCACGTGTAGAAAAATTGAAAAAAAAAATTAACTGGTACGTAATTGCTGATCTGATGCAGTTTTTTTGTTCTCTCTCTCTCTCTCTCTCTCTCTCTCTCTCTCTCTCTCTCTCTCTCTCTCTCTCTCTCTCTCTCTAAAACACACACACCCCACACACACACACGGTTGCGATTTAGCCTAGCCTCTGCAGTGTTTTCGGCTGGGGGAGCCTAGAGGGTGGGCGCTAAGCACTAATTACTAAAGCTGTTCGGTGTAATGTGCTGCTCTTTAACCCAATGGTCTCTTTGAAAAGCCCCCCACACACACTCACATTTCCATTCTGTTTTCAGACCTCCTCTCTCTTCCAGTCCATAAAAAAAACAAAAAACACTAAAATGGACAGGAATTTAGGTCGGCTATTCTAATCACAAATATTTAGCCAGCCACGTCTTCATTCATAAATCACCAATTCCGAAACATGGCCCGGTTCCTTTACATCAAACCATCATCAAGAGTGTTGCCGGGTCCAAAGGAAAACAAGCTTGTCTAAATACAAAGCACACCACAGGACTGGCTGACCAAAAAAATGAAAACATTTTCTCTGTAAAAGGAGCAAAGCAACAAGGACATTCACCACATTTGGCCGTACTTCATTAAAGCACAAGGAAACCGAGATGGTTCACATGGAAAACAGTGTAAAGAGTCATTAGCTTCACTGGCTGTGTTGCAGAGCATAACAAGTGTAGTGTTGAGTAAAGTGCTACTCCTGGATGCTTGGGTAAAGTGCTACTCCTGGATATATACTTACAGTATAAACTAACACCTTTTTCTCTGGATAACAGCAGGACAGGGTTGTTTTAGCTTCCAGTGTAAACAGCCATTAAAGGAAAACTAGGTAAGATTTGATATATTTCTTCCCGGGCTCCCCTACAGTTACCAGATGTAATTCACTTTTACAGCACTGTCATGAAATCAAGGGGGAAGGGGAGGGAATAAGGGGGCTGTTTTCCCTCCTCCAAGAGTTACATACTGCAGTTTCTGCAGTACTGAGCCTATCCAAGGGTTGCAGCCGAACCCCCAATGATTCTGTACACCCTCTATAGAGCACAGTGTAGGTAATAAAATAACAGTTCCTGCACCCATGCACTGCATTGCATGTGAAAAATACATTTTAATCCGCTGTAAGTTTCTAATTACTATTTGGGCACTATGTAGGGAGTATGGTGTTACTTGGGACCCAGCCCAAGCTCCCATCTCTTGACTGACGTGGACGAATAGGGCTCGACTTACAAATATGAAGCAGATAAATGGGTCAGGGATCCATACGTATCATTCTCTTATTTTAACGTCTGAATTAATTTTATATATGCTGTTTATGACTAAGGAGCAAGTGCTATGTTAAGCTCAGACCACAGCCTCAACATCTGAATGTGTTTGCGATGACAGGGGTCGTGAGAAATAGTAACAGCTTTGTCTCAGGAGGTATTTTAGACATAATTAATATATATTAATCCATAAACAAATAAATAAGCAACAATAAACAAGTAAAAATCCCATGATTCATATGTGTACTAAATATACTCCGCTCTTTGTGGCTGTACACATCCATTTCTGATGAAACAGTGGATTTAGTGAAACAGCTATGAGTCGTAATCATTATTCAAATTTTTTATGAATGTGTACATATTTCTTTCAGTCAAATATGTACTCATTTTTGGAGAGCCTGCTGACAGACAATGAAATGAACGTGTGGGAAAATGTCCCACCGATGTAATTCAGCTTTAAAAACTTCACATTCACAGATGTTATTTACAGAACAAACCACCCACTGGGAACTTTAGAGTGTATACTGCATCATTTGAAATGATTCACTTTTAATCCCTCATTAAATGATTTATATGAATGGCCAGTATATGCCTCTATTCGTCTTCAAATGGAAATAATATTTATTCAGTGTTTCTGACAGGATTGACAAAATATATGCTTGTTCTCGTCTAATGACGCTGTATTCCTGAGCCTAAGACAACATTCGGAGCTTTGTTTCAGGCGAGTGTTTGTTGTTATATCCAAGAAATCAGCTAGGCTGGGAAAACGCAACAAAATCCTTTACTGGACACGACATGGAGCGAGCACCCCCCACCCCACACACACACACACACACTCACACACTCACACACACACACACACACACACTCACACACTCACACACACACACACACAAATATTCTGCTTATTAGCCAAAGCAAACACAGTAGACTAACAATTTTGGCCCCATTAAATGGCACTCCAGGGGAATTCCATTTAGTCCAGTTTCTCCTTTATTGATATATGAATTAACTTATCTATTTTTAACGTATTTATCTTGGAGCGCTGGAATCAAACGACACTCTCATTCAACCACAAACATGCATGGAGGCACGTAATGAAAACCCTGCCTCTCTCCCGCTCTCTCTCTCTCTCTCTCTCTCTCTCTCTCTCTCTCTCTCACACACACACACACACACACAGACACAATCAACCCAAGTCATGAATATAGTTGTCAGTGTGTGTAGGGAGAGAGATCCACTTTCAGGAAATACAGACTCAACAAAGTCTTCAGTTTAATGGCGCAATGGAACATGACAAGTGTTAAGTGACTGCGGATATGTATGTGTGTGTGTGTGTGTGTGTGTGTTGCACAGATGCACAGCTATGTATTTATTTAGGCCTGAGGATAATATTCCTCCACAGTCGTCAAGCTAAGTTTAATAATCTGCATGTATAATAAAAATAATCTAAACTAAAAATCTGCATCGTCTACATTTAAAAAAGAAGGTTCTTCAAGGGTTCTTTACTAAAGGGAATGGTTATAATAACACATGGTCTCAATAGAACTATAGTGAAATGGTTCTGTGCATGATGAAATGATTCTTCTGTTTGATGCATAATGTGTTGTGTATGGTAATATTTGTAACACATTTTGAACCTGGTTCTAGGTAGCACTAAATACTGTTCTATTTTTATGATGCCTTGCATGTTATAATAGAAGAGCCGTTTTAGGTCCTAGAGACATATACAACACATTCTTTATCAATCTGAAGAATCATTTCACCATGCAGATGATTCACTGTAGAACCCATTGTACTCTTTGGAACCTTAGAAAATATCAACAGCATTCAGTAGCCATTGATTCATTATTTTTCATCTTAATTATGTGCTATAGGAGTGATATATTTATGATCGCAAGGTTGACTTTTATATAAAGAAGTATACACAAAAAGACACTGATTTTTGTCCAATAAATAACACTAGTACACATGGAGAAAGACATAATTTTAATGAATAAATATGTTCAAAAATAATGTTTAAAAACATGATTATTGTCATTGACCCACATACATTTTTTTTTGTCATGGAACCACCCACACTAGGACACATACTTTTACACTCAGCACACACACTTACACACAAACACCCACACTCCTATGGGTGTGCAGATGTTTCTGTAGACATTAACCTCTTTCCTTTCAGTACTCTCCATAAAGTATTGGGTTCATGTTTCCCAAGTGTAGTGAGGAATCTCTCTCTCTCCCTCTCTCTCTCTCTCTCTCTCTCTCTCTCTCTTTCTCTCTCTCTCTCTCTCTCTCCCTCTCTCTCTCTCTCTCTCTCTCTCTCTCTCTCTCTCTCTCTCTCTCTCTCTCTCTCTCCCCACACACACACTCTGAGGAACCGAGGTGAAATCAAGCATTCAGATGCTACAGAGCATTGAAATGTCATAGAGCTGTAAATCCACTCAATACAAACATATGACTAACCTGGACACAGATCACAGAGCAACAGCTATTCGCTTATATGAATATTCTTACTCACACTGTTTTTATACCGCTATTCATAAAGTACATTTTGGCGTCTAAAATAGGACTGACGTTACCTTGTTCAAAGACATTTAAAATACACCATCCATGGTCCATCCACAAATGATCCACAATTTTTTTTGTTTTTTTGAAGCAAACATCCTATTCAAAGTCATTAATTCAGAACCCAATGAGTATATAACACTACACTGTAAACATTAATGTTCAAAGTAATTAACTGGATTAACTGTAACATTTTGATTGAGCAGAGTCTTGTTCATGGTTTTAAGTAAAAATAGCTGGATATGAGAGATTTAACTGAACTTAAATGTTATGAGTTTATGACGTCTGAGGTCACAGACATAGAAACAGTGCAGTGCAGCAATTTTCAGCCGAGATGGTGGTAGGAAGGTAGAATCACTGTCACATAGCTCCAGAGTCCTGGGGTCATGGGTTTGAGTCCCACATTGGGTCACTGCCCTGAGGAATTTGTTGTGCTCCCCACCGTGCAAAAACACACGTTGGAAGGTGGATTGGCCGTGCATGAGTGTCCAGTGTGAGTGAGTGGTGCCCTTTTTCAAAATTGTTTTGATTTTTTCAGGTTTACATTGTATGTAAAGTACTACTATAAGGGGGCAAATGACTTTATTGTCTCAAGATCACAATTTTAATACAGATGGCCACAGCCATGCATAACTGAAGTCTGAGGGAGCTCACCCTAGGTCCAGAGAGAGGTCAGACGGCCCTGCCTCTCCCCACTTCAGTCACACAATGCAAATCAGTGTGAAAATCTGTCCACTGACATAAAAGAACGGAATGTAGTGTTCTCCTCCAAGTTTGTTGAGCTAGTAAGCTGTCATAGCAGTGGCTTGTAAAAGATGTGATGCTGCTTTTCATATCTTGCCTTCACTGTGAGAGTCCTAGTGGCTAGAAATGGTCATGTATTTTCGGAACACGGATAGGACAATGAAATGGATCTGGCAGAAATGTTTTCTGTACACTGGCCATTATTTGGACTGGTCACCATGGCCTCTTCTTAAAGGAACACTAGTTAACGTTCTCCCCCAGTGTAATTCATGTTAGAGATCAATGGGGAGGGGAGTGAGGTGAGGGTGTGGTTTTCTACCCTCTTCCAAAAAATAAACATAGTGCGGTTTCTGCAGTGCTGAGCCCAGCATAGAAAAGGTACAGGCTCTTTCTTCCCTAATACATGTCAGGGAAGCATCACAATGATTCTGTAGCTGTGATTTTAAGGTGAGATTATAATGTAGTGTTACTTTAAGGGTGGGGCAGTCATGTATTGAAGGGAGGTTGCTGGTTCCTTCCCCTCTACCAGCAGGAAAAATTGGGGGAGGGAAGGGAGTAAAGGAAGAATGTTGTCTCCTCCCTCAACATCCACAGCAGAAGTACCAGCTGCATCTACTGTGTGTATATGTGTGTGTTTTCACTACCATGGTTCAGTTCACTGCAGAGTGGTATAAATTTTCGTGGCTAAATTAGATTTTTTAAATGTTCATTTGTATTTAATTTCCCAAACTTTGAGGAAGGAACAATTTATCCCAGTCAAAGTAAATTCAGTTGTTTCTTGAACATGTTTTTCAACATACTGTGTTTTGCTGCCATCATAGAAAAGCAATTAGTCGCCTGAGGCCTTCGCTTAGAGCCGAACAACATCCTTTAACCATGGTAAAACAACAGTAACGTATGGCCTCTTGTGGAGCATTGCTTGTCAAGCTTGGCCGTCTTAGTGAAATGTGAACATTGCAGTTTTATTCACTTCTCGCAGCATGAGCAGTTTACGTTGGAAAGCATGTTCTTGTAATGTGTTGAGATTAGAGTCGGACGCTTGAGTGTATTAAGTGCATTAACAAATCAATTCAACGGTCCAGTCCACTCTTACTCTTTACTCTCTAATGACTTTATAATGTATTTTTCTGCATGAGCTAAAAAAGTCTCTCAGTCACTGAAAGATACACACCAACACACACACACACACACACACACACTTGACCCAAATCAATGTGGGCCATTCATGCTTTGTTTTTCCAAGGCATTCTCCACTGGGACGAATTACAACCTACCACAGCTTTATGGACCTGCTGAGCGAGAGAGAGAGAGAGAGTGAGAGAGAGAGAGAGAGAGAGAGAGAGAGAGAGAGAGAGAGAGAGAGAGAGAGAGAGAAAGAGAATTTCCACAGTGGCAGATTACATGCACATTCTCCACAGTCAGGAGCCAGATCACTGGGATTCTCTGACCCTTCAAACCCTTCCACCGAAAGAGGTCCCGGCTTCAAATTTTCCTTTTGCGCCAAATCGTAAACCCCCCTCGCGTGTACACAGTGAGCTCAAGTCCACTCGCTGAGGCAAGCCGTGTGCAACCACTGCCTTCGTCCAACAAAAGCTCCAGAGTCCACCAATGTCCAATGAAAGCTCACCAAGTGGAACAGAAGGAATTGAATTTGATCTCCGCAGTGCACACCGAATCCAGATGTGCGGGCGCTCAGTTTTTCCAGGCGTAGCACCATGCGTCTTATGACTTTTAACCTGTTGAGCCCAGAGGGTAGACAACTTCCTTAAACTCGCTCCAACATCCACAAACATCTGAGTGAGTTACACCTCAGTGTTGCCCTGAGGCAACAACCCCACCCCCATCACCACCCCCCAAAATACATACACACTCATGCACAGATGGAGAGAACGGAAAGAGTGAGAAGGATATCAGATTTTTTCAGCTGCATCCAGGCTGTGCTGTATGTCCACAGACATGTCCACTCTGGCCAAACAGTTGTGGAGAATTTATTGTCCACAAACATATTGGATGGTTATTTGTCACGCCACTGCTCCACAGCCCAAACCTGGGGGATTTAACACTACTTTGCTTATGGCTGTTGACACTAAATTTTGGTGTACATATGTTGTGTGTAAACGTGAACGTGGCCGAAGGTGTGATGTAATGTGTAGAGGATAAAGCAACTGTCATCTAGAGAGTGGAACAGGGTTCTATTTTTGGCAAGTCACAAAGGCATTTTCCACTGCAAGCTAGCTACGCAAATCAGCTCGGCTCCACTCAGCAGCTTTGCTTTTCCACTTGGTAAATCTGGTACCTGGTACCTTTATTAGTACCTGCTCACACATGGTTCCAAGTGAGCTGAGCACGAGACTAAACCTGACATCTAAACCTTGCAGAGCGCTGACTGGCCAGAGAGATGTGTCAATCACAATGAAATACAGACATCCAGCTCATACTAGCAGTTTGTAAAATCTCTAAGTTACAGCAGTGATCACGTTCATTGTTATTCAACTCACAACAGCAGCTTGTAAAATTATGCCATGGTCTTTTGAAGAGGTTCTCTCTCCGGCGAGAGATGAACAGTGCAACAAGCAAAAACAAAAGAAAATCTCTATTGATCTGAAGAACTCAAGCGCGGTGCTGTGTTCATTTCCAAACAACAACAACAACAACATGCAAATATACAAAGAATAAACAATACTTAATGTTAAAGCCCACCATTGTTGTGGTATCCAGTCAAGTCTTTAGCCGTTAGAGACTATTCAACATCATCAGCAGTTACATTTTGTACTAGAAGTGCTGCCAGGGACCGTGGACGAGTAGAGCAAGTAGAGTCAAGCAGAGTAGGCACCATGCAGTGGAAAAGTACATTTGTTTGAAAAAGATTAGAAATGGCAGTTTTTTCTTGTGTTATGGTTTCATTAAGAGATTTCTTCAGGTACATTACAGGGTAGTCTAAGTGGATTTAGTGAAACAGTGAATCAGTGTTTATCTCATAAAAATGAAAATAGAATTTATAAATCAAAATGATCAAAGACTACATTATCTGGAGTACTGTTTTAGTAATATATTTACTCGTTATTATTATGGCAGGAACACTATGTAGATGCTACACCAGTACCAATCCTTGGGCAAGACATCTAACAGTGGCTAAGCTACACATATTACACAATCAGCAAAAGCTCATGGTTTTGGATGAGAGCATCCAAAAATCTAAACAGAGATGTGAACAAAATGGTGGTCTCTTCGTTTGCGCAATAGTTACTTAAGTTCAAGATTAGTTTGGCAGAGAAAAACAAGATTTCTCACACGTACAGCTTTAATATATTTCACTCACATACCTTGCTGGCACTTTGTGGATATTAATCACAGCCTTTGCGTTCTTTTCCGCAGACCACACTGCAGGGTTAGGGGCTGAATTGCAGTTAATGACAGATGACTGTGTACATATGTTCGCATGTGTCTGTTGGAGCCGGGTCCTTCTCCACATCTATTTAAGCCTGCGGGAGGACAGGCAGGCCAATTTCTCTCCTTATCTCCTGTCCTCTGTCAGTACATGTGTGTGTTTTTATTTGTGTGTCACATCATTGATGTCAGACTTCCCTCACCTCAAGCTAGAGATAAGAACATGGTTGTGATTTTTGCAGCATATGGTGGGAATTCTCACTCCCCACTTATTCTTTTGTACCATAAACTCAGCTACAATTCTAGGAAGCATTGATTTAGATACTGGAACATTGCTGTGAGGGTTTGGTGGCCTTCAGACATAAGGAATGCTAAAAGAAACTTAAATGGAAGTCCTTCATTCCATAAAATGCAGTTCCTCCGGTCTAGGTTTATAAACCTCTTATGGACACTTGGCTTCGGGCATGATGACAATAGGCTGACCACTCCAGATTGTCCCATTCAGTGTCCACACACATAAGTTGAAGTATCAAAATGCTCTTTAGTCACTGAATGAACTCCTTTTTGCTCCATAGACAGGGTCCCCCACTGAAGTGAAAGGTACATTACAGAAATGTTAAAACACCTGGGCTAAATAAGTAATCAGTCACTTCCTTCAATTTTTAAACAACCATTAAACTTATGCAAATGGCACTTTTCCACTGTATGGTACCTACTCTACTTGACTATACTCTGCTTTTTTGCTTTTCCATTGGGGTAAATTCAGTACCTTGTACCTGGAACCAGGTACTTTTTTAGTACCCGCCCACTCGTGGTTCAAATTGAGCAGAGTAGGTACTAAACCGTGATGAGTAAACCTGCAGAGTGCTGATAGGACAGAGAGACTTGTCAATCATGACAAAATACAGATATCTTGCACAAACTAAAAGTAGAGATCACATTTATTTTCATCCGACTCACAATGACAGCTCATAAAATTACGCTGTGTTCTTTAAAAATGGTTCAACTGCTCCTTTGATTGGTGGATGACAAAAGACTCCAGTGAGAGCTGGCCAGTGCAACAAAGAATGAAAAGACTATACTGTGTTTTAAGAGGTCACTAGCTACATTTGGTTTGTGTGTTGGGGCATTGTAGAGGAAAACCAATCAGGTCACAGGGATCAAAAAGTGAGCAGAGCAGAGTAGAGTCAAGTAGATTAGGAACCATGGTGTGGAAAAGAACTATAAGTGGCCTGAATGTTTCAGCATCTATCTATTTTATATATGGACATCTGCATATGGGACCAGCAAACTGGTTGTGTATTAAAATTAAAATCACATGTCTATACCTTTTGGTGGTATAAAACAAATAACTGTAAAAGACTTGGTGGAAATTCTTTATTCAAAGCAGAAATTCCCTTTTGGGAAAGAAGCAATTTGTCAGTGGAAGAGTGTGTGCACACATAGATCTGGTAAATTCCACACAGTCCAAATCCCCCCATCATAAAAAAGAGGCGATTTTCACAGATCCATTTTGGGATTATAATTTACATACGGATCAAGCATGAATCCCCTCATTAAATTTTCCAAGAGTTCGGCCAAAACAACTTGATGAAAAGAACATACTCTCCATTCCATGGGATACTGCCGCTGGTAAATTGTACGGCTTGCCACACTTTCATGTGCTATTTATACAGTATTTGAAAAGCAGAGGCTTTGAGTGGTGCTCTTTTAGACCTTTAGAGTCAATGCCAGCAAGCAATGAGATCACACCCTGATTCAGCCCGAAACTGGGGAAGAGCCCAGTCTACTACACACACACACACACACACACACACACACACACACACATTTCATAGGACATTAAAAAGACTTCTATTTATTTTATGGAGACTTGCCCTAACCCTAACCCTAACCCTAACCTAATCCTAACCACCATTTTCAATTTATCATGATTTACATAATGGTTACATGATTTTGGCATTCACAGTAAAAAGATGTACCCAAAATATGTATGTAAAGTGAATTTGGTCCTCACAATGTGATATATGTCTGGACTAACACACACACAGTGCCTGGCAGACAGAGAGAATAACTCATGATGACACATGAGTGTGTGAGTGATGGGGTGAGCGGGTGAAATTGTTCACATGTGTGAGTATGTGTGGCTGGGTGAATGTGTGAGTGAGTGAATGAGCAAGTGATGCTGTCTATGGGTATGAGTGTGTGAATATCTCTACAGGTGCGAGTGAATGGGTGAGTGTGTGAAATTTTCAATAGGTGTGTGTGTGGGGGTGTATAAACTTATACACATGTTTGTGTGAGTGACTGACTTTGTGAGGGTGTGAAATTGTTCACAGGTGTGTATGAGTGACTGGGTGAGTGAATAAAATTGTCTAGGGGTATAATTGTGTGAGTGACTGGGTGAGTGTGTTTGTGAAATTGTCAACAGGTGGTGTGTGTGTGTTTATCTCACACACTCACACCTGTGGACAATTTTGCACACACACACACACACACACACACACACACACACACACACACACACATACACATATCAATGCCGGGAAACTGATGGAGTAATGTTTGTGACTAACACACAAACAGACATGCATGTTTCCATGCATTGTGGGGACATTAGAGTCATTCCTTGAAGAATTAACCTAACCTTAACCCTCATTACTACTCCTTTAAACCCTAATCCTTATTCTATGTCTAACCTTGACCCTAACATTAACACGTTTTCACCTTAAAAGATAACATTGGGTACTGAAGAACAAGTTTACAATTCCCCACCATGTGAGTGAATAAACAGATTTTGTTCCCACAACATGAGTGAAATCTGGCACACACAAACACACACACACAAACACACACATTGACTCACGACCTTGCGTGACAAGCCTGCTTCATTTCAGACTACTCTTGTGATATCATTTAAAAACACCACACATGAACAGCCACAGAGTGAGGATTTTTCTGAGACCTCTCAGAAAAAAAAACAAAACAAAACAATATATATATATATATATATATATATAAATATAAATCTCGTGACCTGTAACCAAACCCTATATAATTTTTACTGGACAGTTTACATTTTGGAGCATGTTTTCCTCTGTAATTGTCTCCGCGGATAGTTGAACTGTTATTGTGAGCATTTATTGGAGCGAGAGGGATCCTGGCTCTTCCCTGAAGGCTTTCCTCGACAGGGAAACACCAGCAGCCTCTACTTTTACAGCACCTCTCCGTCTCCCTCTCCCTCGCTCTCCCCCTCAGCAGCTCCTGTTAGACACCATGTGTTGCGTCATATTTTACCCAGCATCTGCTTTTGATCGCAGCTCTACAGGTCAAATTTATCTCCTCTAACATCATGTTAAACTGCTTAGTGGAATTACCATTTGTCCTCATTTTACTGGGACCACCATCATTTCCACCTCACTAGCCTTTGGTGGGGAAAATGTATTACAGCGATATCTTGAAGGTTAAACTACAATACAGTCAATGAGTGACTCCAGCTCTTTTAAAGTGTGCTCATTATAAACAAACAGCTTGTGTAATCTCCATATAAAAGCAGAGTTATTGTGGGGATCCTCTAGAACGAGGTCTAAGGTCACCATGCCCAATGTCATGTGTCAGCTAAAGGTTTATAAAGAACCCCGGCATGGGTCAGCTGAAGTGTTGAACTGCATTATCAGTAGCAACATCACTAGCTGACTTTATTAATGTTCTCCTGGATGTATACAATCAAATCTGCATAGCAATATTTCAAAATTCTTAGAAGACTGGGAGCCCTTAATGGCTCATTCATCTGCAAAAATTTGTTTAGAACAGTATATAATTCTATAACATCTACTTTACTATGTAACTATATTATAAAGTAGTTATATCATATAACTTCACTGAATAAAGGTTTATTATCCCAACTGTCACTGTTCGTTTGATTTGAGGCACACTGTTAGAATCTCCAAGATCAAAGGATTCAGCCACATTATTAAACTCCAAGAAACTGTGGGTGGCTCCACACCTTCATTCCTGACTCTCAGAACTACATAACTTACAATTTAGTTTCAAAGTCAGTACTGAGAAATATATCTTCAGATGAATTACTCAACAATAAGCCAAGAGTTTAGGGAGGCATGTGTGTAAGCTATGGACAAATGAGACGTTCTAAACTCTAATAAAGCAAAGAACGTTCAGGGCAAAAAAGAAAAAAAAAATAACGTTTCCCTACAAACCCTTTCTAAGTACAATCGCAGTGTAAAGAACCATTATTTATAGCACAAAGAACATCCTCTAAATCTAAACGTTAAGTACATGGAACCATGGAATATTTATTTTACTAAATGCAGAAGAAGTAACAGCCCAGATATCCATAACACATTTGCTATCATTTGTTGTCATTTTGTTTGTACTAAGTGAGCTCCTGTCAACTGGTGGTGCTGCTTCAGTATACACACACAAACTGTGTGATATCTGAAGAAAGATCACAACAATACTGTACCCTGTTGTGGGAGACATTCCTTGCTTTTAACAGGCTTAGAGTTAGTGTTAAGGGCAGATTTATTGTGCTGAGTAGTCAGATTTTACTATTGTGTCCACCGCGAAGGGTGGGCTATGATTAGTACATATCGTATGAATCCTGGGATTGGTCGATTAATCACATATGTAAATTCACCTTCAGACAATTCATTCATTCATTCATGATCTGTAAGCGCTTATCCAGTTCAGGATCGCGGTGGAAACCCACGCGGACACAGGGAGAACACACCAACTCCTCACAGACAGTCACCCGGAGCGGGAATCGAACCCACAACCTCCAGGTCCCTGGAGCTGTGTGACTGCGACCACCGTGTGGGGCTGCACCACCGTGCCGCCCCACCTTCAGACCATGCTTACAAAAAAGTATTCTATAAGTCTGCTTTCTAGAAGCCCCACATATAAACTGTTCAATCACAGAAGAAACTGGCTGGTTTTCAAAATGTATAAAATGTTGAAAGGGAAAAAGTAACATTGAAAAGTAACAGCACCCATCATGGAGAATCTTCAACCTGCTACAGATCGGTGAGTTTCAAGTCATGTCACTGCAATGCATCACATAGGGTTAAAGAATTGAACATCTTTAAACACATCCTTTTTGTTAAAATACTATTCCTATATTATTTGAAATGGACTTATTATAAGACTTATTCCATGTGCAAATGCAGTTCTGGGACATGCATTGGTCAAAATACCACAAGGTTCAAACACCACACTCCTAAAATTAAAGGTGTTACTAAGGCTTTTTTGAAGGGTGCCATATTTTTCTATTTTTCCCTTCTGGTTCCATAAAAACCATATTAGTTTAAGAAATAAGTGAATATAGTTGTTTCAACACTTAAACTTAAAAACGTCCTTTAAATGTAAATGTAAAATTCCTTTAAATGTAACTAAGCAACAGTTCAGTTTAGAGCAAGGAGCGAGGAGGAGGAGAAGCGCTTGTTTTTAGTCATGTTCTTTCCATGTCATCTTTATTCTCCATACTTGCTTTTGTGCTGTTTAACCTCGTCTTGGTGTCTCACATGAACACACATCCAATGCTGTGATTGGAGAGACTGAGATAAGGAGGCTGGACAACTCTAACATCTCTGCACGTGAAGCAGTGTATTCTTTTATACATGTTTTCAGACTCAGGAAGACCACAAAACCATGAACGGATGGTCTTGTTTCACAGTTTGTGGGTTGGTAGGAACTCCAAATCCCCAAATGAATGTGTACATCCACTGGAAAAAGATTTTTTTTTTCATAATGTATCTGCTTTAAAGTGTTGTTTCCAAGAATTATGTCATTTGTCATTAATCAAGTACAAAATTAAGTTTGATTTAATAAAAAAACATAAACAGAATAAGACACTAGATATAAGCGAGACAGGCAGTGACAGAACGAAAAACCCAACCAAACAGAAGGTGAAAGTCTAAGGAAAACTGCACTGATCAGAGAGCTCAGAGGTGAACATCCAAGAGATTGAAGTGACCGTGGGGCCAGCCCTGAGCTTTTAGAAGTTTGCGTGAGGCATCCCAACGGCAGTCCAAGCCAGTCGCTACGCTTCAGTGCTTGCAGCCTGGACCGTAAACCTGAGTCGACATTCCCTCATTAGTCCCGCCGCCCGGCCAGCCACATGCCCATTTACTGCACCCACAACTCCATTGTTCCATCTCCCGGGTCAGGTCAGAGGTCGCCCAAAATATTGATGAACTTTTCCAAGGAGCACTGAAGCTCTGAGCAGTGGGGAGGGGCTAAAGGACACCCATACACACACACACACACACACACACACACACACACACACACACACACACACACACACACACACACACACACACACAACACAGCTGTATGTGGCACAGTGCAGAGATTGCTGGTGTGCACCGTTGTACAAAAAAGCTACAAACCTCAGGTCCAGGAAAGCTAGGATACACTGTAAAAGGTCTAATCAACCTGAAACTAAAAGCAGATTTTAGAAGAAAACACGTATGCAGTTTTGCATTATCCGGCTGAAATAAGTAGTGACATCCTTGAAAAAGAAGCTTGCAACTCTGGCTCCGAAATGTAACATGTATATCATTCAGCATAAACGGTACCATCAAAACTTTGGAAGTTACCATAACAACAAGCACTAATACACCTCCATAAGTCAACAGACCCTGGTTTTATAACCTCCTGGTCTTGCCCTTTTTGCAGATGCTGTAAAATACACTAGCTGTTTGGATTTTCTCTTTTTTGTGGCAACCGTTTGCATGCAAATGAATCCCCTCCATTTCCAAGCTGCTACTTAATGCTGAAAACATGCATGACACTCTCTAGAGCCAGTGGTTGGTTTATTCATTCTGGGATAGTTTAGAAACATGACTCCACAACATTGAATCATAAACAACGAGAAGCCATGTGTTACTGCAAGTTTATCGTGTGGAAGGTTGGTTTTGGCACTACATAAAGTGGATAAAATAAACAAATGTTCAGTTAATGAGTATATTTATTCATTAAGAAATATTCACAATAAAATCCTCTTCCACCACACAGCATAGTTGCTAAGCAACATGAGGGCGATACATAGCTACTCCATTGAACTCCATTAAATATGCTCATGTATATTCAGGGGTTTTAGTTGAGTAGAAATACTTAAATTTCTGTCCTCTTTCTTAAGGGACCCTTAAGCCCAATTTATAGTTCTGCGTTGACCTTACGCCGTAGGCAACATGTCGACGCTGACCCTACGCCGTAGCCTAATGCGCACCACTCCAGAAATGTAAGGAGAACCTGCATGATGTATAGAGCTAGCCCTGGGCTGTGTTTTTAGCCTTTACCTCAAGAAACTGACTGAGTGGTATTAGCGACATGGTGATGGAGAACTTCCGTGTTCAACTCATAAATCACATATGTGAGTAGTATTTGTAATAACCATTCCTTCACTAATGTAAACTCTGATAGCTAAGCAGTCTAACATGAAAAGATAGACACTAAACGAAACATACACTTAATGATTAGGACTGCTGTATTAATCTGGTTTGATTAATATTATATTTATCTGGACAATCCCTTCACACTATTCATCCACTGTTAACCCACCCAATATATCAAAAGTTTCCATTTTTTATAGATAAGCTGCTCACTGTCAAAATCTAAGACTGTGGCACATTAATATGGAATTCAGATGTTCTGAGGAGGTGATGGGTGTTTGTATATCGTGTATTTTACAATGGCTTCGAACGTGGCTTAGCCAATCAGATTTTAGGACCGGAACTCTCTGTTTTATAAACTGATATATAAGAATGGCCCATTTAATGCTAACATGTATGCTAATGAAAACAGCGATTTGTAGTTACAAGTAGTTAAACACTAATGAATGCATGCATACTATATTACATTTCTGCCAATAGAGCTCCATAAATAGTACACACTGCACCTTAATCAGTGAATGGTTCATACTGTTTTACTACAAAAACACACTGGATTTAGCATAAATACACACTCACACACACATACACACAGACCCATCTGTTAACTTGTCGTTCAGGCATCAAGTGTTTGAAGTGAGATAACATTTTGTGCTCTGATTGACTTGGACGATGATTGCGTTTAAAAAGCAAAGGATCTGCTGGAGTGTGCACATCAGAGATGGCATCACTCATCCGGCACTCGGACTACAAACTCCTGAAGGATTCCTGACACGTTCCCGCAGATATTAAAGTGTGCAAAAACCCGTAAAAAGATAGTAAACAAGAAAACCCACTGCAGCGTCCATTAACTAAATGACAGTGTACAGAATAGCAAGAAGCCCCTGATGGAGTTCCAGGGCAAAGCTGAGGGAAATTGTTTCAAGAACACAAAGGAAGCACAGCACAACATAGTTTACTTAAACCTTCACAGCTGGACTTCTGGGTCACAATTAAGTCTTAGTCATACCTCAGGTTGGAGGGTGTGTTGGTAATAGAGGTCAACCACAGAGAGACATCCAACTGAATCCATGAGAAAGTAAGAACTATAGGGTGATTTTTCTAAGCTTAGTGTGAAGGTGTGGGTGATGCTTAGTGTTAGGGTAAGGGTGCTATCTAGGGATAAGGTTAAGGTTAGGATTACAGCGCCGGGACTCGCCGCTCGCCTTCCTTGCCCTCTCTCCATCTCTCACGGATTCGCCCATAGCTCCTCTTTAAAGCGCTGGGCGCGAGAGGCCGCGAGAGCAGAGCCATCCACACAAATAAACAAACTCCAACAGAAATTAACGTCAGAGTAAATAAACCATGAAGTTGCATTAAATTGCCAGGAATGTCTCCAGATGTTCAGCAATCTCTCTCTCTCTCTCTCTCTCTCTCTCTAAATTGGATGTATAACGTAATGGCTTGAGAAAAAACGGTGGAGGGCAAATATGTTCAAGATAAAGTGACGGAATGTCTACAATGTTGGAATGAAACAAATGTTACTAAACATTTTAAAAACATACAGACAATTCAGGAAAAATGTGAGATTAAAATGTAAATAAATACATGGGGACAATTGACAAATGATGTGAAAATGTCACTACAAAAAAACAACAACAAATAGATAAACAATACAAAAATTAAAAAATAAATAAATACCCTCTGGTACAAAAGTTTGGGTACGCCTGCCCCTGTGGAACTAATACAATGTTTAATTGATTTATTGATTTCATTGATTTGTAACACATAAGTAACACATATCAGAAAACACTCCTAAGTACAGTTTAGACATCTATCTTTGAAACTGATTTTCTGAAGAAAAAAAGACTCTAAACTTAACCCATCTCTAAAAAATACCCCACATCCTACCAGTAGTTTTAATGGCACCGGTATTCCACCCTTACTTTGACACATATGTGCGACTACGTTTGTATTACACGCTTTACATGTGGTACCAAGTTGGCTATTATAAATAAACAACACAGGTACCCTGTTCATACTCATAGATATACCAAACAGCATACTGGCTCACTGAAAAACATTCCAACCATTTTCTGAATTTCTGGACTTTTCTGGACAGTTCTGCTGTCGTGGATAAGTACCACCCAGCCCTCCCTATTTAAAATCCCACCAGCTTCTGTCCCGGGAGCGATTCTGTGACATTTCGCAGTGTTTTCGGCACCATTTCCTCCAGCAGTCAAAGTTAAATGGCTGTAATTGGTGTGGAAGTGTGTAACAGTTTGGGAAATATTTGGAACGGACTGGGAAAACTACTCTGTGCTCTAGCCATTCCCTGGAAATCCAGCGCTCCGGTGCGAATCTCCGCGGCTCGTGTAATGGCCATTCATTACGCGTGTCACGAGCAGTTTACGCTGCCTTTTCAGGTCGACGCAAACATCTCGCCGGCTGCGTCTTATCTGCGCCGACGCAGCGTAAAAGATTCGCATTCAGAGCCGCACTCTGCGCCCAATTTGCCCGATAAACATCTTGGGAAACTTCCCTCCTGTAAACGAAAGGGCTGCGAGCGCGCGGCAGGCCAACGTCCCCACGGACACCGGAGGAATGTCCTCTGAAGATCAGACAGTCAGTCTCTCTCTCTCTCTCTCTCTCTCTCTCTCTCTCTCTCCCACACACACACACACACACACACACACATACACAGATCAGAGTTCGATTATAACTCAGACTGAATCAGGGAGGAGGAGAGCACGTGGGGTCAAAGAATAAAGCATCTGTCTAGAGAGAGAGAGAGAGAGAGAGAGAGAGAGAGAGAGGCATGTGGCACTCAGATGTTTGTGACAGGTTGGCAAGTCTCTCTCTCTCTTTCTCTCTTTCCTTCTCACTCACTCTCTCTCTCTCTTTCTCACATACATACATACATACACACACACACACACACACACACACAAATCTGTTGTATTGGGTAAGCAAATAAAACGGGTAAATACAATTATAACACGTAAAACTACGTAATAATGACGCAAAAGTGATGCTATGAAATAAGTTTTATTAAAGAAGTATTTTTAACGCTAAGATCACTGTTCTGTTAGGAAGCATGGCACTGTAACTGGAAATGATATCACATCCCTACAGAGGCCCAGTCAGTGTTTGTTTATGTGGAACAATGTATGCATATATTTTACTAAATTATTAGCAAGAAACGTGCATTTATGTAAATCATTAAGCAATTACTTGTTTAACACCTGTACAATAGTTCATCAAATTATGTCATATACAGTAATTTAATATGAAACTAGGAGAGAGAGAGAGAGAGAGAGAGAGAGAGAGAGAGAGAGAGAGAGAGAGAGAGACTGTTTTATCATACAGCTCCAGTGGTGAATAAATAAGTGTTGTGTCCTGCAGAAACGCGTAAATACACAATTAAGCCGCTGAATGATGCTAAATCACTTACTGCCCGCTCACATCTGCTCACCATTAAAACAAACACACACACACACACACACACACACACACACACAGAGAGAGAGAGAGAGAGAGAGAGAGAGAGAGAGAGAGAGAGAGAGAGAGAGAGCTGGAAAGGGATGGAACGTTATACATATTTTCAGGTCCGGTACGGTTTTTATGCTGAGATTTTAATTAAGGTTTTAACATTTCTGATATTACACTGTATTTAATTATAAAATCCACCTGTTTCTCACAAATATTTTCAAGCCCCTCCCCCTGTCCCACCCCCTCTACTTTTAATTGGATTCACTGGAGACATTTTATTGTCCCATGATGATGCGCTTGACACGTGGTATAATTTTCAATCCACCATTTTTTTTTAAAGTTATGCTGAATGGTTGCCATGACATCTGAAGAGTGTTATTCCAAAATGCTCTAACGATTTTGGAAATGTGTATTTTTCAAAAAAAAAAAAATCCAAGTGACGTAAAATGCAAAAAGTGTTTCATTAGCAATGAATGTGGGAACAAGCGCGATATAGCGGTGGTCATTTTAGCAAACTGTAAGTTCCCAAGAGAATACAATTCTAAGGAACAATGTGTGTCCTGATGGTTTGTTAAAACACACTTTTGCATATTTTAATGCACAATGAACTGTCATCGTACTTGCTGAAATGAGCAATAAATATACCCTGCTTTGGCCTGTGCAAATCTCCTGGCATTTTTAGTATTTGATTTTTTATTTTCTTCAATTAAATGTTAAACTCTGAAATTGTTGAAGTATTGCCGCATGGTCGGGCTTATATTTATTTATTCGGATATTACCTCAACTCATTTTCTCTTGGAAAAATCAACAATAGATGGAACTTGCCATATTTACACAGCTGTATATTATAAGGGAATGAAGAAAAAATCCATAAACTGGTCTAGAATGAGTTTTGAATGGAAACCCTTCATTTATGTTTTAAGGAGCCCAGCAGAACTGCAATGAGGGTCGCGCTCAGTCCCCCTGGAGGGAGTAGAGGGAGTAAAATGAGTGACCATATACAGCAGGAATAACGTTCTCTCTCCACGCAGAGCTGGGCTGAGTTTTTGGAGAGTGTTGGGAATAGTTTGTCTTTGTTGTGGCAGACGGACGCAAAGCGGACGCGGCTGTTTCGCCTCGAGCCAGAGGAAATTCTTCCTGTTTTCCAAACCAAACCACCCCCCCCCCCCTCACACACACACCCAAAACACTAACACACACACACACATCTACAATCCTCATTCAAGTCCCAATGACTCGCCTCTAGTGCCGTTTACGCCATTTCAGGATGTGCGTCTCCACACATTTGCGCGTGATCAAAGCGCACACTGCGCAGTGCAATTTTGCACCAGCTGCATCACTTTATTTTTCCCAGTGCAGTCCAGTGAGGTAAATTAAGGTTAAGGCTTCAAATGGAATATTAAAAGAACCCATGAACCTCTGGTTTATTTCTCGTTTATTTTAATTGTAACTTATTATTTAACACTTACAGTGTTAGTGAGATTAAACACATTATTTTGCAGTTTACGAACTATTACAATTATCCCTAAGTCATGCTAAATCATTACAGCGTTTTACTAATTATTCAGTGACTACTGTATTATTAATACATTATTATTTATTAATTACACGCCAATTATTAATTATTAATTACACACTATATACGTGTTAAGTATGTTATTATATCATAAGTTATGATAATAGTGAGTGAATAACAAGCCTTCTACTATTGATATTCTGTTGCAAAATAATTTCGTTCTTAATCAGCTAGGAAAGTTAGAAGTTGTAAACTTAACACATATTACGTAGTAATTACGTGACAAAGTATGCAATCTCTAAATTACATTTAAATCATTTAAATCTTCGGGATTATTTGTATTTGTTTATGATTATTCAAATGGTAAAATTCAAGTTTACGCAGTGAATATAAAAAATTATTTACACGAATTTAATAATTAATTAAAATAGATTGCATCGACTTTTCATAGCAGTTGCTATGCAATAAGCATTAGAAATAAAGTAATGAACTTAAAATATAGGCTGTAGTATGGGGTTCACATAACGGGTATGTATGTGTCTCTCTGACACTCTTGCAATGATGAGTTTGAATGGGACTTAAATGGTTTTGACGAAGCAAATTCATGAAGGAATATTGTTAATCTTTTTGCATGTTCTTCTACTGAGGGGTGACGAGGCGACTGACCTTGTGAGGAGGATTAGCCAGTGATGACCACCACAGACCAAGCAGCTGCTCAATGGGCAACAAGGACCTCTGACCCACAAAATCGGACTCAACCCTCTCTCTCTCTCTCTCTCTCTCTCTCTCTCTCTCTCGCAAACACACACATGCACGGTTTTGTTTTTCTGTATTAGTGAAGCTCTCATGGCTGCTCGAATTAGTGACGCTATATTTTTAAATGAGTGCCACACTTTTGTCCCCACAATGTATTTTTGTCACATATTCAAGGTTCAGTCATAAATTGATCCAAGGTTTACCAATGGCCGGTCATGTTTAGGTCTGGACACGGACTTGGCCTGTACGTTTTTTACCTGTTCGTGTGACTTCCAAATGCTCATATAAATGAACGGTGATTCTAGAAACAATGACACAATGATTGGTACATGTCTAATTATTAATCTTAAATAAATGTACTTGGTGAGTACTTAGATTGGCCACACTATACCCTCATTACACATTCACTTCTCTACAGAAGGTGTGCTTTTAGGTTTGCAAAGAAATCTGCAGCCACAGTTCTAAAGTTCAGTCTTAGATGTTGGTTGTATTTTCAACTTTCTCTGATCCAAATAATCCTACTGTTCTGGGTTCTGACCATTCTATATCCCTTTAGCGAATGAGCAGAAACACTTGGGAGGTCTATTCTTCAAATCTGAAGAAAGAGTACATTTGATGTTTAAAGATGAAATGTTTATCTTAATGCAAATGTAGGAGTTCAGTTGATTTTTGATTACTGATACACAAACTTCACACCATATGATGCATTAATCACTGTATACTGTCTGAATTTACAACACAAAGTTACATTTATAACTTTGTTATAATACATTCCGTCAACACTTGTTGAAAATATATTATGTAACATTTATAATCACCAATAACATCGAATCCTATTTTTCCCCCTCCCAGCTTCCACCTGACCAATCAGGGAAAACACTGAACTATTAGTGCTAGCGCCATGCTGTTTCTATAGCAACATCGTGGTTGCGGCGTCCTTGGTATCCAAAATACAAAATATTAATTTCCGAATTGCACAATTTAGAAATTTTTATTTCTTTCTAGTCAATCTTCTTGTATAAATCATATCCCGCGTTTATTTCTTTCCGCACACGTGTCCTTTGTCACTCAGGAATGCGTCGGAAATAACGATTACCTTTTCACAATGACTTCAAATGTAGCCTGTGAAAATCTCATAGTTTTTTCTATATATTCTTCTTCATTGTATCCGCAAGTCAGAAAATTAACAGAAACTGACCACATTTTCCATTAAAAAAAAAATATATATATATATATAAAGATCCATATCTAAAAAGAGACCACATGTTACATTTGACGTGTTTTTTTAGCTGTCAAATTCAGCCAAAGGCCAAGTAAACACAGGAAAACAAAGAAGCTACTTTGAAATAATTAAAAAAAATGTAAAACATATTTATTTTGATTCACAACGCTGTTGAAACCAGACAAACGTCCCTCAATGTGAAAATGTCCAAGCCTTCCGTCCTCCTGGGAATTGCTATGAAGTAAATACACGCCCATTCACGCGCGCACACGGCACACCTGTCAGACACGTCAGTTTGGGAGACAGCACATTCTCTTCATCATAAAGGATCACGAGAAGAAAGACTACAGCGTCACAACTTCGATCACAGCAGATGCACAGAGCCGTGTTCTGTAAAAAGAGAGGGGAGAAGTGAGGAACATCTGGCTCTGAACTAGAGAGAACCATTCACCGTCACTGAATAGAAAGTAGAGACTTTAGGAAGTCGTAGAACACACAGTATAAGAAATAGTTATAAATAAAATAAGTGGAGATGATTTTTGACTCGTTCGTGAGCCACGAACTCACAAAACATCTGCTGTTCAAGTGTTTGTCCAATAACACGACATCCTGTTTAAATTCCCTTCACTGAATACACTTTCCTTAGATTAGTAGATCCAAGAAAAGTACATTGATTTTAGCCAGTTATAAACGGGACTAAAGGTAACTAAACCATGAATATCGTTAATAATCAAAGACGGAAGTATTCAGTATAAATATCTTATTTAAAACTTAGCATATATTTTGTCCTTGTTTTCTGACACTGACCACCCAGACTTTACAGACTTCAAATGAATCAGTATGTGTCTAAATAGGACGTATTTATTGTTTAATTTAAAATAAAGCTAATGATTTGATACACGAATCTACTGTTTACAAAAACTCCCAGCAGAACAGTGACATTTATTTTTAAATATAAAATATTTATCATACTTATAACAGATGTTTCTTCTGAAAACAATGAAACTACAATCAAATGGTAAAAGAGGCTTGTTAGATGTTCGGTTAAATTATACATACAATAATGAAGGCATTTTCAACAAACCAAAACACGTCCTGTGCCATTATTATTGAAGTATTTTTAATCGGTTTGAACTTTTTACACTGAATCACGCTAGTACCATGTATTCTGTGGTGAATTTACGATCGTTCTGAGAAAGAGATTAAGTAAATTAAACAATCAACAATCTAATTAGAGCATTTAGAAATATGAAGTCACAATCACATACCAAAATAAAAGTCTTAATATAAATAACAGCAGATAACTCTAACAATTTCCTTGTACCAGGTCACAAGTTAAACGACGTCGCACAAAATAAAACAGAACCTAATAATAATAATAATAATAATAATAATAATAATAATAATAATTATTATTATTATTATTATTATTATTATTATTATTATTCATAATAAAATTTGTAACGTGATACGAAAAGAATTGTAGCAATAGATTTATGTAAAATATAAATAAATTATGTCAAATTTACCTGGCAAAAAATATGATTACATTCATATTATATTTATAATAATACCATAATTACTGCCATCACCCTGATAACAGCACGATAATAAAGTAGTGTCAAATAACGCTAATTAATCGAAGTCTAAGACAGCTGTTCATCGAAAACTTTATAGGATTTACATGAAGTACATGCAGAGAAAGAGAGAGAGAAAGAGAGAGAGAGAGAGAGAGAGAGAGAGAGAGAGAGAGAGAGAGAGAGAGAGAGAGAGATAGAGAGATTGCAGTGTGACTGTTCTACCGTACAGACATAAATTATCTCTGCCTGCAGGGAAGGGTAATACGTGCTTGTTACAATTTGAGAATTTGAGTAAAATAAGGAAAATAAATACTCATTTGTATTATTTCCCGGTCAAGATGAAGAATCCACCTGTGGCTGGAGCTGAAAACAGAAGAATAAATACATAAAGCTGAGCAGTTGCTTCTTTAAACGATGGCTCAAATCAAGCTTTAAAATCATGTTCATTAACAACATACTCCATAATAATTACGCAGCAGTTTGTGTATCTGTCCGTCTATCTATCTATCTATCTATCTATCTATCTATCTATCTATCTATCTATCTATCTATCCTGTCAATTCTCTTTTCCTCTCTCCATTCCATCTCAATCTAATTACTCTCTCTCTCTCTCTCTCTCTCTCTCTCTCTCTCTCAGTTTTCTGTGATCGTCCTTTTTTGTTAAGCAGCTGTTTGGTGGTAAATGTGATCTGCACATGGTTCAGCAAATAAAGTCTCTGAAACCAATTATATCCGCCGACATAAATAACCCCCATAAAGTCGCAGGTCGTCTAATTATAGTTGTAAACTCTAACTAGATAATGTTAATAGCAGATGGCAGCGGATCGTGTATGAAGTGTATTTCACTGCGCGTGTTCGCTGGACGGTTTTTGGCGCGGAAAATGCTGCCCGAGCCCAAATGACAGAGAGCCGTGGGACCCATGAGCTTTTTGGGCAAAAATGAAGTAACCAAAAAAAAAAATCCCTTTAAAACAACCCAGTGTGTGGTCCAATCCACTCCTACATCCTACTGTTCCTGAATTACACAAAGCACTAGATTTGTTCTATCTAATTAGTATTAACAAATCATTCAATTTATCATTACAATTAAAAAATTATATTATTTATGATTGTCCTTAATCTGATCGTCGTTGCTGGTTGCTATCATAAGATAATTAGGTAAATAATGATATTAGAACTTATATTTTACTGTTACAAGTCATGTAATCTTTAAGCAACATTATGAACCTTTTTGATAAAAGTATAACATATATATATATATATATATATATATATGTGTGTTATTGGGTATATTGATGTTGATGGATGTATACTGTAGGCCTAAAGCATATATATAATAACTATTTAACAAAACATGAATTACATGCCTACAACTATTCAAAGGCCATGAATCGTCTTGGTACATCATCCCTCTTGAAGCAGCCATTTATCTGCAGATTAAACACTCAGCACGTCTGCTCTAGTCCTCTGACAGAGTTTACACGAGACTGAGGCGCTGGACTAAGCCTCTTTGTTTCCAGTTCCTTAAATAAACTGGGTTTCCGACCCTCAGCTCGGAGTTGAAGAAGAATTTGGATGGCTCTGCGGCCTCGAGTCGTTATTCTTGTACACGTCACGCGCCCCTCCGTGGCTTTCAAGCGCGTGTTTTTTGAGCAAACACAACTTTCGCAGAGATGAAGACGTAGGACGAGGCTCAGGAGTGCGACCCCAAAGGCCACGCGACCCCGCCAGCGGAAAATTCTTCAAGGCCAGGTCCCCCTTAACGATATTTCTCACAATGGAGTTATGATAATATTTTCCTTTCAGATTTGCGGGCGCGCAGACCCTGAGTATGTGCGCGCCAATTCCCACAGAGTCGCTCTGAATGATGACCGCTCTATTTTTCAACGCCATTGCCACGCACGCGGAGAGGTTGCTGTTCAACAAAAACCAAAGCCAAACCCCTTTAAAAATCACTCCAGTGGATGGGCGCCAACAAAAACAAAACCCCTCCGCATTTCAAACATCTCTGAACGCCAAATAAACGGTCACAACACGATTCGTTTGCCACTATCGACCCAGTGACCCGACAATGTCATGTTTTCAAAACGTCATAAATCCTCAAAGTGGATAAACACTTTTATTGTTCAGTCACGTGTTCATGGTGTTTGATTCTTGCTCAATCTCTTTTACCCAGTCGCATTTAACAAAATGCCTGCCATCCGTGCTTCACATCAACAATGTCAAGTGTTTTTGTTTTCTATATTTATTTATTTTGACAGTGACACAATAATGGGCAGTACGTTTAAACCGAGACGTATTAAGGATGATGAGTCTTAATGGACTTTCAGCTTTCAGCACAATAGCTGGATCTCAAGTTGGGATGAATGGGATGGCTATTATATTTTTATGTTTTCCCTACACACTTAACAATGATGGTTCTACAAAGGTTCTTTAGTAAACTGCATTGTGAAGGGGTTCTTCAGATTGATGGAGAATGTGCGACAGGTAAAGAGAATGTAGCCCTAACTTTGGGTTGGTGACGGTCAACAATAAATTGTCCTACTAAAATATTAGCATTAATCTCAAACTCCCCACTCCCAATTTTAATTTACGCTCAACTTCAATCCCTCCTGGTGTTTTATTCCTACCAACTTTCCCTACTCAAATTTTGTTACATTTTTCATGGCTTTTATTTTCTTTGTCCAACTTTACGTACCTTTATTTTCTTTTTAAGAATTACTACAGACTGTATATCACAATGCTGTAGACCCAGTATTTAAATGTTAGCCAGTATTAATATCTGGTTTGTCGTACAGTCTTCTTTCAGTTGCAACACATGATATTTCAGTTTCCACCAAAATGTAAAGTAACCTCAATCTATACTATGTTTGGTCAGATTTTCCAAAACCCCATTTTAGCAATTTTGAACCATTTAGAAATATATATTTTTTAGAATACATTACCTACCTCATGAGCAACAAGTGAAAGTTTTCTCAATATCAGTTTTTTGTCAGTATTTAGTTGGTCCTATATCTCTCACAGTGATTATTAATTCCACTGCCAGATACCTCGACTTCTACCATCCCCTAAAGTAACGTTCCACTACAGAGTGCTAGGATTCATTCCTTCTTAATGCTCACTACTACCTACCAACTTCCCTTTACTCAAGTTCTCTAAAACACCGCTTCCAGCACACAATTCATCCATTAAAATTATTTATTGCCTCTCAAGAGGCGAAGTGAACCACACGGTGCGAGGAAACGCGAGCACTTGAACTCCTGGTTGGCGAATGGGCTTTGGAAGAGGTGATGTCAGCCTCTCCCTCGCTCTCTCTTTCTCTCCATGCGTAATTAACCTCTCTCGCTCTCCAGAGCCTGCCTCGGGCCTTTGATTAGCCAACTATCATCAGATCACCACCGCAAGCCCTCTCAGATGAGTGCTCATATTCACATGCTCGCTTTTTCAGAGCAACGTATCGCCAATTAACACCTAGGCCACCCTTAATAAGGCTGGGGAACCTTCCACTCCAGAGGGAAACTTTTTTTTTTTTCATTCCTCAATGGCCCAGATTCGAGAGGCCATTCTCAAGCAGGCGCTCTCCCAGAGCTTTGTTGGCACCATTGAGGCGACTTCATCCAAAACACTTCAGGCAAGACTTGGTGAGGATGCTTGAGGCCTCCAGAGAAGGCTGCTACACAGCTCTAGGGCTTTGGGTTCTCGGCGATAGCCTCATAAGAAGCAGCAGTGAGCAAATCGGAGAAGATTGTAGCTTCATTTATTTATTTATTTATTTATTTATTGAACACTAAATGAGACTACTCTAAAAAAGAAGGTTATTAAAAGGTTCTTTATAAAAAGTAATGGTTTTGTATACAACTAGCTGCATGGTGAAATGGTTCTTATGAGTCAAGGAGCGTATGGGATCTATACAACACCAAAAAATGGGGTTCTTCAGTTGAAACAAACCAGATTTTGTAACTATAGTAGAACCCTTTTTGGGGCACTACAGAACCATTACCCAAAAACATCATGAAAGTTGAAAAACCATTTGATCGGGGGAAAAAGCATTTCAGACTGGAC
Source organism: Hoplias malabaricus (assembly GCF_029633855.1). Classification (NCBI taxonomy): domain Eukaryota; kingdom Metazoa; phylum Chordata; class Actinopteri; order Characiformes; family Erythrinidae; genus Hoplias; species Hoplias malabaricus. Next base: position 30,284,745 of record NC_089801.1, on the reverse strand, counting down.
ATATTTCTGTACAGAACACGTGATTCTACTTAGAACCAATACCTAGAGAACCATAGAAGGTCCCTCATATTAAGAGTGTATAAGTATGTTTCCATAACTGTTTTATTATTGTATTCAGATATATTATGTTACAGTAGGAACCAAATAAGTGAGTGCATATTTGACAGGTGTTATATACTGGCATGACAAAGAAACTGAGAGAGAAATATATACTCTTAAATGTGATGGTTCTTTAGTTAAAAATGGGTCTATTATAGAGCCATGAACAGTTAAAGAGCACTTTGCATGATTAAAGGGTTCTTTTCATTGTTGCATTGTTCTTCTACAGTTACAACGTCAGTCATGCCATATAGAACCCTTTTTAAAAAGTGCCAAATAGAACCATCTATAGCACATCAATCTAAAGAACCCTTTAACTGTACAAAGAACACTTTATTGACGTGTTCAGGGTTCTATATGAACTCATTTTCTTTACTAAAGGACCCTTGAGGAACCATGATTTTTAAGTGTGTAGAGATATGTATTTCATATATAAACAGTTATGAGTCCATCTGTTTTGCATTACTGTCTTGATTTCCCTATATACTACTAGACCACACCTGCTCCCTAAAAAGCCACACACATCCTGTAGCTTGGGACTTCTACAAAGCTCCATGAAAAATTATTTAGCTTGGATCATTTCACTCAAGTGTGGCATGGTGACGCAATAGTTAATGTTGCTGTCACAAAGCTCCAGGGTTCTGGTGTGTATCCAAACCTTGGGTCACTGTGATTAATTTGGTTAGGGTTCTCCCTGTGTCAGCATGGGTTTCCTCTTGGTAGGTGGACTGATTGTGCTTATTTGTCCATAGGTGTTAGTGTGTGAGTGAAAGGGTCAGTGTGTGGTGCCTTGTGCTGTCCAGGCTGTGTTCCTGCCTTGCACCCAGTGATTCCAGATTGTCTCCGGACCCACCCCAGACAGTGATCAAGATGAAGTGGATACAGCAAGTGAATGAATGACTGAATTTCAAGTAAGAAAGTTGCTTGCATGCCCTGAAAGCCCAAGCCTCATTGGAGCAGAAGTTAAAGGCGATGTTCCCGATTGTAATCAAAAACACTTTTTTATAAAATTCAGATGTTTCTTTGCTATTTGTTAGTCCGTTTGTGTGGAAACCAATCCAATGTGTTTATGAAGCCCCAGTGTCTATAAATAAACAACAAAGAAAAAACAGTCTCAGTTCAGTATGCTAGGCTTTCTCTAGACCTCCAAGCATTGAAAAGTATGAACCAAAATGAGGATATTGCTCTATTCCTGCTCCATAGGTGGGTAATATCCACATGTTTTTGCTGTTTTGGATCACTTAAGGTGGAAATCTTTCCAAATTCGGGAAGCTATAACTGCATTACAGAAAGTGCTACAAAACCAAACAATACTCAAACATACTGTTCCACCTTAAAAGACGCAGAGCTTCTGAAGGTTAACAACTAGAGTAGATGGTTCTTTTAAGACTAGACTCTCTAGTCCAATTCCAAAATAGGCATACACTAGCATAGGTTACTGAAAATGTTAATGCTGGCTATGAACAGAACAGTGTCAAATCACACAGTGCATTTTAGCTTTCTGCATACGGGGCTGGGTATTGCAAAGTGATTACAATGGGCATGTGAGCATCAGAAGTGGAAGAAAGAATGTGCAGTGGAAGAAGCCGGCCTGGCCTGATGAATCACGCTTTCATTTACACAATAAGGATGGTCATGTGAATGTGTCTAGCTTAGTTAGGGAAGAGACAGCATCAGGATGCACTATGGGAAGAAGCCAAAGTTGTGGAGGCACAAGCCAGTTCTGCAGGGAAACTTTGGGCCCTGATGTTCATGTGGATGTTCATGTGGACATAACACCTACATAAACACTGTTGCAGAACAGACTCTTCCACTCAATGGTCCATACATTGAAATCTGCAGTGTTGCTTTTCATTTAGGTAAATGAAAGCAGGGCGGGGGTCATATTTGAATTGGGAGTTGAATAGGGAGTAAACATTGCAGGGCACTGATTGGCCAGAGAGACTTGTCAATCATCAATGCAGATGTCCAGCACAAACTGAAGAAAGAATCCAGCGATACAGCAGGAGCAACAAGGAATGCAAGAACTCTACTGATTTTTCTGAACTGATGTGCACAGCTGTGTTCAGTCCCAGAAAACAACAATAACAACATGCAAATATACAATGAGTAAACAACACTTACCGCCACTTACACATTACCGCAGCCATTGTTGTGGTTACCAGTGCAGAGTAAAGCAGAGTAAGTAAAAAATACAGTGGAAAAACACAATAACTGTCACTAAATTAGGACAGTGATTACTTTTTGTTTAGCTGCTAGTGAGCAATGAGGGTAAAAGAAACTGTAAAAAAATATAAAAAATATTTTGAAAAATGTAAAAAATGTGAAAATTAAATACTGTCAGTTATTCCAGGCAATTGACAGGTTAAGAACTAACAGTAGATCAGTCCATAAAACAGTGCTGGATATTAGGAATATATCATTTAAAATAATTGCACATTATCGGTGATCTGAATTTCTAGTCCCTAAGAACTGGTATTGGTGACCAATTAAATTTTTCTCTTCTGGAATGGTCACCAGTGGATTTAGCACTACTTGTAGCTTATTCTTTTAATTGGTCTTATTAAAAATACAGAGATATTAAAAGGCTGCTCGGCTTAGAATGTAACTGCTTAACTGGCTGTGTTTTTATAATTATTCTGGGGTAAAATGTTTTTCTGCTTTCAAGCTGTGAAACCCACTCTGCCCACCATCGCACATAAAATACACCAACACACAACAAGACAACCTCAAAGGAGGTCTTGGGCTTTAACCGTATACCCCGAGGACTGGCTTATTCTATTCTAGAATCATCAAAAGCAAAATCATTAATCACTGGGTCACGTGCTTGTGGGACACGTCCTATGTCCCAATCCTGCTTAAAAGACCTCCAGTAAATCTAATTCATGGCCAGTGTCAGTTTAAGACCACTATGGTACAATTACCATAGAGCGGCTGGAAAGCGTCCTGGGTGTAGTGGTCAAATGGCAAGCGCGTGTGTGTGTTTACATCACTGCGTACACACTCACACACACACTCGCACACACTCCACAGAGCCAGATAAACAACAACACCAGGGCTCCTCTCTTCTCACGCAAAACCTAGCGTGATACAAGCCCCAGCAATCTGTAATCAATCTGCCCAGTAATGAAGGAGAGATATTGTTGATGCATCAGAGAGCCAGTATTTTCTACACAGGACCAAAAGAGAGCAAATATTTCACAGAGAAAGAGGAAATTCTTCATTTAACCACCGAGACAAACACTGATAGAGGAATCCCAACACACACATCAAACACCAGGACCACACTCTGCTGTCCTCGGTATGGGTCTCTCTCACCCTCAGTCTCTTACGTGCACAAAGAAATGGATGGCGCATATCGTCCATTTCCAGTTAAAAACACGTATCTGCATTTTAAGTTTACTACATTCAAACGCAGCATTACTGCATGTCCTTCACAGCGTGTGAAAATGCCACGATGAATGGACCAACATAAATGCTCCAAAATGACTTGGAATTCAATCTGTTTAAATTCACTTCCACAGAAAGGTAAGAAGGATTTTCCTTCTCCTGTAAAGTTACTATTTTGGGAGATACGTGTTTTTAATTGGACAGTGACAATATTTAAGTTAGGGAGCCTGTATCACTGCTGTCTAAACAAACAATGCATCCCTATATTAACAGCAATCATACAAATATAAAATCACAATATCACATATGTAAAGCAATGGATAACACTCCTTATGGATGATTGGTTAAATGTGAGTGAGTGAGTGAGTGAGCATATGTATGTGTGTTATTATCTCCGTATTGGAGAAAAAAAAAAAAAAGAATGAGAAGAATTTGGAATTTGGGCTCCTGCAGGAAAGTAATGTGAATCCTGGTAGTTATATATATCAGGAATGAAACTACAATGAAAAAAAAAATTTTATTTTATTTTAAATGTATTAATTTATTTTTTATTTATTTGTATTGTCTTGTGCAGCAGGACATAGGCCATTAATACATGTAAGAAATCTTGTATGTAAGTAAGTAAGTAGAAATGTAAGTAATCCTGCTGAATAAGAAAAGAGTCCTAAACCATAGAGATTTTCTCTCTCTCTCTCTCTCACACACACACATACACACACACACACACACACACATATGACAGTTTAAAGATAAACATGTATCTTCATTTTGTTGATTTGTTGAGTTTGCTACATCATTTGAACAAAGCAACATATCAGCTGTCCTTCACATTGTATAAACATTTCATGAAGAACGGACCAAGATAATTGCTCCAGAATGACTTGGAATACAATCCTTTTATATGAACTTCCAATGAAAGTTAAAAAGGTCTTGTTCATTTCCTATCAACCCTTTGAAGTTACTATTTTGAAGAAACATGTTTTTCATTGGACAGCGATGATTTACCTATTCACCAATTACCTGCAAGATTCAAACCACAGACATATGAAGTAAACAAGATAATCTCTTTACACTGACACCTGTCACGGGGTGGGATTTTTCAGGCAGAGCGTGTGAGCAGTCAGTTATTGCAGTTGAAGTAGGAAGCAGGAGAAATGGGTGAGGATAAGTATGTGACAAGAGCCAAATTGTGAATGTCATATTGCTTTGGAAAAACATCTCCATCTCCAACGTCAGGCCTTTCGGGATGTTCCCAGTACACAGTGGTTAGTACCTACACTTGTCACTGTCCACCGTCCAGTTACTTTTACGCTGCACTGGGTCTTTTGCAAATGTCCACAGTTGAAAGCAGCTCACCTCATTCCCATCGGTTAGAGTCTGGCCATGTGTAAATCAACTGTGGGAGGATGAGAAAACTGTTATGACAAATTGTGTGTTTGTGTGTGTGTTTGTGTCTGAGTGTGTATAAAATGTCATGAAGAGGTAAACATTTTTGTATTGCTTCAAGACTTTTGCTCAGATGGGGTTTTAGATATTTCCTTCAGATGGATCTGATACAGCGACACCTGTAGCTAAAGCTGGAATATTGTCTTTAAAGATCTCCATAGGTTCCAGCTTAAATATGCTGAGCCTAAACTAAACACAAACAAATGACATGTGCAACAGAAGTAGCCTTTTCTTCAGTGAATAATTGCGTGACCACTTGTTTTAAATTTGATTTAAATTTTGTTTAAAAAAAGACAAACAAACATACGAAGGGGACTCTTCCAGTACACACAGACACACTCAAAAACACACTATTATATGTACTTACAAACAAATATAATGGTAATTCTAAACTTACTGACTAGACTAGACTACATACAAAATGTAAAAATATAATAGTTAATAATACTTAGAGCAATAAAAGCATTTTAAAAATAATTCTCACAGTTCTACACTGTCAATCATGAATCGGTTTCAAGAAAAAATGTCAGCCCCACTTCATGTTAAGTGTCTTTAATAACAGTGGTAGAACACATGTAACTGCAGCAGTGCAGCTTCTGTAAATGCACATATGTTCCAGTTTCGGTTTCTTTTAATACATCTTGATAGTTACAATGTAATTACAAGAAATCTCCAGAAGTCCCAGCCAGATTAATTATTTAGGTCTCAACAAGAGGAAAGGTCCAGGGGAAAAAAAGAGGACCTACATCTGAATAAATGTGTGAAAGATGACCTAAATGTAAATGTAATGTAAATTTTTGCCAAATGCCACTTGGGGGAAGCAAACAAGTGACCATTAGATCTTGGAAGTTCCCCAACCAGAAACGTCTGTGTGTCTCTACACATCCCGTCTTCCTATGGACTTTCCTGGAAGAGAAAGGATCCAGTGCACTAGCACATTGTAGACAGAGTTCCATTTTGATTTTGGTTCACTGCTGCATGGAGAGTTTTGAGGAAGGTTAGTGGAGGAGAACGTGCTTATAAACACACACACACACACACACACACACACACACACACACACACACACACAGGCATAAACACATAATTCTTACATCTGGAGGAAGGTCTGCACTTCACACAGATCTGTACCTCATTATGTCTCTCTCTCTCTCTCTCTCTCTCTCTCTCTCTCTCTCTCTCTCTCTCTCTCTCATTTAACGGTTTGTCAGCAGAGTGCTGTTAATGATGACCACCACTTGCACATTTTTGCTTCCTGCTCTTCTATGGCGTCATTTACTCCATCCTCACTCTGAGTACCACTGTATGATGCTGTAGTTTGGAGGGGCGTAGAAACACAAGTATATTTGTTATTATACAATGTCATGACATATGTCATATGGTAAAACGAAAACATCAGTGACCACCTTAAGTGAAGGTGGTATATGTGATTCAGTTTTCCCCGCTCTGCCTCCTGGCTTTACAGAGGTTTCTCTGAGGATGTTCAATATAAGGCCACTCACCTGCCAAAGACATGGGGGAGTGTGGAAGCACAAACTAGTAACATACAGAGAAATAGAGACTCGGACAACCATGCAAGACCTGGTAGATAAACAGTGCTTAGATCCTTGAGTCATTGCTTCAGATCTGAAGAATACATTGTTGAATGCAGTGAGGTTTCTTTTTATCCTTCCACTGTAAGAAAACAACTCAACGCCGGGTCTGAAAGGATGTGGAGCTAGTTGCAGCATAATAAATTCTGGTTATAACTAAAGTAAAGCACAAAGAACAACAACAAAAACGTCCAATTTTGGCTGCTTTTTTGTAGAATCAACCAATCGGTACAGTCAGATTAGCACAGGTTTTAAGCCATAAATTGGGATAGTTACCCAAAGAAGACTGGACACTGGAACCCATGCCTCCTCACTGCACCACTGTACCACTAACATCTCCCTGGAGGAGGCCACAGGGAGTACGCAGGAGCCCTTTTGGCACTGTGTTATGTTTGATTTATACTGTACAGTCTAAACTGAAATAGAGATGTAGTAGAGGTATTGGATGGGTTCCGCAAGCTAACCCTTATTTTACTGGTTTCCTACAAAATAACAACCTTATTATTTTTTATTTTGGCTTTGTCCTGGAAATGCATGAAAACAAATGCATACACACACTCGCACTCTCTCACACACATGCCACAAAAATGCAGTGGACCAGGCATGGAACTTTTTATAGTTTATCCCTTACTTTCTTCAAAAGCCTCAGCCTTCCCAGGAGAGGCTCTGAGTGTATTTATCAAATTATCCTAGAAACACTCTTTTAACTCTTTCAAAATGTTCTCCAAATGCTTAGAAAACAGTCACACACACACTCACACACTTAAACACACACACACAGGGCCTTCATCTTCACGGTCACTCTGCTTCTGCAGTGTGTTTTTCTTTGTAAGGAGCGTCTCTCAGCTCCTTTTATCGAGCTAATTTGATGGGGGATTGATAAATGTCTTGTTTCTTGAACGTGTATTATTGTTCCTCGTTATACCATGAAGGGTAAAGCTGCCCTTGAAAATTGGTTTATGTTACGGTCGGGGAACTGACACCGCATTCTGGTGGGCGCTTTCTTCCCCAACCACACACACACACACACACACATAACCCAATGGCTCTACAGACCTGAACACTGCACAGACCCGGCCAATTTTCTCAGTGATTTGCTAACTCCAGAAAGCCTGGACCGTGTGAATGATGGCGGTCAGCTTCACGCTGCCACGGTAATCATGTTATTGCAGAGGCATATGGGGAGAAAAAGAAGGAGGTTTGGTGGGGGGGTGTTAGGGGTTAGGACGAGACTGAAGAGGGTGGCATTATAAACCACACACACAGTTTAGCTTTAATAACACATTAATCATGGGGGATTGCTGGTTGTTTCCCCTTTAAAAATTAAATTACATTGGGGTCAGAGTGATTTCTGTGCACACACACACACACACACACACACACACACATTCATGAGAAAGCAAGTGTACTTAATACCTCAAGACATATCTCATTGTTTCTATCTACATCAAATATTCCTAAATGCATAGTCTAGAGTATATTATGATAAGAACATATAGACATATAGTACATTATAATAATCACTCCTGACCAGGATATGGTTGCACCAGCTATGTGAAAGTTTGCACACAAGTCTTTATTTAGTCCTTAGATATCAATAGTTATAGCTTTAAAGTATAACTTCTCCTATAAATGTACTATTTTGTAGACTTTTCATTTTTATTTATTTATTTATTTATTTATTTTTGGGCGAGGGCAGTGAGAATAATATTTTTAATGGATTTGGTTTGGTAAACCTGTGTTTACATTTGTGCACTTATTTTTTCACACAACATCTGAATGTGTAACAAAACACCCTTAATTTCCCTTCAATGGCAGCAGCAGCCAAGAACAAATAACATTGTTATATTAACAATATTCAAAACACAGTTATTCAAAACATATCATAAAATGGCATTGTGTTTTCCCATTCACTGGTGGCACTGTTTTACTCAATACAGTCACATTTTCCATTATGTACTTTGAAGAATTGCAGAAACAGTGCTGTAATCTGTTGTGTGTGAGCGTTACACAGGAGAAAACCATGCAGCTTCTCACCTCTTTCAGTTTAGGGTTAGAATATTTTAGGTATCAGGTTGGCAGCAGAAGTTAACTTAAACATCTACAAAGGGTAAACTATATTTTGTACACATTGAGTAAACACTGGGAATTCAGATTGAGACTGAATTAAAACCAGAGCGTTTCTCAGGTAGTTGTAATTGCAGTGTAATGTTAAGTTAGGTTTAGTACAGAATGCCTGTACTGCTTCATAACATGAAGAATATTCATACAGATGTTCTAGACAGTGCTCATCTACACTGAGTTGATATTATGGAATTGGAATTTGTTAGAGTTTTATAAACAGTTCCTCCCTTGCTGACGGAACGTATTAAAAATATAATCAGTTCCTTTTTAGAAGTAAATTGTATGTAAACTGATCAGTGCTTTGCTACTGCTGAGTCTGAACAAAAGATTAATCTCATCTGTCACATACTGATCACATTTAACCACAACATATCTATCCAGGACTTGAAGTCAATACCTCCATATTTAGAGAGAGAGAGAGAGAGAGAGAGAGAGAGAGGGAGAGAGAGAGATGGAAAGAGAATGAGACAGAATATAGGGATACAAGGAGAAATAAAAAGAATACGTGGAGGGAAGACAGTGAGACAGAGCGCACTCTACTTCAGGAAAAGCAAGGGGTCAATGTTCCCAAAGAAAACATTCCGAATATCTTTCCTCTGATCCTTAGAGAGTTTAACCTCTTTGTAATCAGAGTCTATAGTACTGAGTACCAGCCTCACCTAAAACAATAAACTGCCCTGGGACACACACACACACACACACACACACACACACACACACACACACACACACACACATATATACACACACACACACACACACACACGATCAAAGGAAGCTTGGCCTAGCCTCACCTTAAGCTACAATAATAAAGCACACCACTACTGAGACTAGGTCTGGGTTACTCAGACTGGGTTACTCATATTTTCCTATTTGATTAAGCCTATATATCATCCCTCACACATGCGTGCACAAACCCACACACCCACACACACACACACACACACACACACACAGTAATGAGGTGTAATTTCTGAAGTAAACCCAGGTGACTGATGTAGTCCTTGTCCTAGCCCCCACACACATATTTATACACACACACACACACACAGCCTAATCAGCCCCTCAGTACTTTCAAACACACACATTACATATCTCTTTAGAACATTTCCTTTAATTTTCCCTTCCTTCTGCAAGTGAATTGATCATATATTAATTTTATAATTTATCCATAAGTTTTACTTAAAAAAATGTATAAATAAAAAATATATATTTATTCATTCATTCATTATCTGTACCTGCATATCCAGTTCAGGGTCGCGGTGGGTCTGGAGCCTATCTGGAATCATTGGGCGCAAGAAGGTTAAATAAAAAATGGATCTCCTAACAACCATGAAAGACCTAGAAAACCACCACTGCTCTTAACATCAAATAAACCACTGAAAGGTTTTCCTGAGATCTTTGAGATCTCAGTTCAAACCCCACACTTTCCTATGGGTCTGAAAAGAACTGATGCCGTTTAAAAGCCCTTTCTGAGAAATAGACATAGACACAAAAGGAGAAAACAAAGAGGTTTCTGATGTTTAAAAAAATATGGACTGGCCACTCCAGAGCCCCAACCTCGACATCACTGAATGTGTTATTTGGGATTATTTGGAACAGAACAAGCTGAAAATTAAATCAACGTCTAACACTGAACTGAGGTTTGAATGCAGATATCTTTGAAAAACTGACACCAACTCTCCTGTAGAAACTCTAAGAAAGGCAAAGAGATGCTTTTATTTCTATACTCATTGTCCATTTTAGCAGCCCCGCTGACAATGCAGTTGCACTAATGGATCAGACACAGCAGTACTGCTGGACTGAGAATAGTCCACCAAGCAAAATATCCAGTCAATCAACAAAATATTTGAACAGCTGGGTGAGAATGTGATGCCATGCAATGGACTGGTGCCATTTCCAGGGTCTGTCCCTGTATTTTGGCAAATTGAATGCAGGCTCTGGACCCACCACAACCCTTTTCATCAGCATGAAGAGGAGCCAGAAAATGAATGAATGAATGTGTATATCTGTGTGTGTATGATCAGTACCTGCTAATAATCTGGTAAAATTATGATTTGTCTGTTCAGACTGTGTTTCAGAGACGCTCCTCACTCTAATGTACTTTTAAAAGCACTTATACAGGAGAACACGCTTTGGTTATTAAGGACTACTTAAAGAATACAGGACAGTACATCTGAGCTAAGTCCTCTTGCCTTTAACCTTGTGCGGGACTGCCTTTACATCTCCACTGTTCATTGTTGGTGCACACACACACACACACACATACACACATTGCTACCACTCCTGAATCACACACTCAGCTGGGACACAATCATGTCCCATCAATGCCTACTTTAGTGAGGTCCTCTTTTCAAGCTCTCTAGATGTTTGTAGTGAGTGCAGGTGTGTGGGTGTGTGTTGTCAGTGTTCCTTGGGTTCTTTGTTCATTTCTGAGCTAGCCAGGTACTGAAGAGCTCAATCGATCCACATAGCACATGTGGAACAGTCAATCACATGACAATTTCAATAAACAATACAACTGGTTTGATTGCACCACTCATTAAACTCCGTGTTTTGGCGATGACGCTAATGGTAAAAGATTCACTTCAGGGACTACTACAGTCTCACTCTAACTCAATATAGTATGCATTGTGAGGACAAGGTTTGGTGCATGAAATGGCCTTATTTAAAACAAATGAGTGGACATACGTTTGAATTAAGCTGCCCAATTCTAACATTGTGCTGTTATGGAATGATTATAAAGCACACCATTTATTAAAAGAATATATACATATAATATAATAAATCTTTAAAAAAAGATAATTCTGCTTTGAAGAACAGATGTTTAAAGCACTCATTTTTGTAAATGAAATGTTCAAGTATAAAGAACCTTTTAAAAATGACGTACTTTTCATTAATTCAATGTGTTTTTAAGGTATAATGTTATGAGTTTAACAACCCAGCATTATATTAAAGAATGTAATAAAAGTACAAATAAATTTTTTGTGAAACCTAAAATTGAAATTAAAAATGGTGATTTTTAAAAAAAACTCCTATCTCTAACATCATAATCATCTTTTTAAATTGTTTAAACAAAAACCCACCTGTAATTTTAGACACAACATTCTCCCCAAGAACAAAACAAGTCATTGCACATGCTTTTTAAGCACTTTTTTATTTTTATGGAACTCATAATACCTTTTTTCTCACTTGCCATTTTCAAAGTACTTGTCAGTTTTAGGTTATTTTTGTTGAATAAAATGACAATTGTTATTTTTAATACTAGGCAACACCTAACATAAAATGACAAAAGTGTGAGAGAATGGATTTTGAATCACAGTTACATGTTACACAAAAAACAAAAGAAATGTAAACTTATTTGGGCACATAATCATGCATATTAGTGCACCAACTCTACACATGCTTCTATAGGAAAACTAATCTCAAACCTAGGCAAACCTCAACACAAAGTATTATTCTAATCCTAATCTTAAACCTAACCCTAAACTTAACAACTAACCCTAGGGTCCACTCTAACTCTAACATGAATCTCATCATTAGGTAGAACTCTAACCCTAAACTTAACACTAATTCATAACACTAACCACATATCTCACAGGTAGTTTTAGATGTAGCATGTGCTTTTCATGGTCCAAAACCTTTTAAACCTGACACCAGGCTGCCAGTAAAGCAGTGATATAGTATAAACAATCTGTCTTCAATTGAAACGTCTTTTAAAAATGTTTAAAACATATTTTTAATGTCCACATAACTTATCATTCCCCATATAGGTCAAGAAAACCAAGGAAGCCTAAGACTCTACCTAATGTTAAATTCCAATTTGATAATATTCAATGATGCCAAAGAAAAAACACTGTTGGTTCAATTAAAAGTTTTAAAAGAATTTTTAAATGTTGACTTCAAAGATTTTCTTTTCACCAAGAACCACTGAGGATCCTTTTATTACAATATTTATTACAATACAGTATCATGGATATATGCATGTTTGCTTAGTTAGAAGGTTCTTTAAATAAAAAAATGTTTTGTAAATGCAACACCTGGATGAAATAATAACTCAAATCTTAGGCACAGTGTCACTGCTACACAGTTTCAGGGTCTCAGGATCCTGGGATCAGTCAGGTCACAGATCTGTGAGGGGTTCTCCCGGTGTCTGCATGGGTTTCCTCTGAGTGTTTTGTTAATCTCACACAGTTGTGACTTGACAAGTGAGTTTTGCCCTGTGATGTCCTGTCCCTGATCAGGATTAAATGGTTACAGAAAATGAATGGATGAATGAAACATTAGAATGTTACTCCAATGTCCATTTCAAGGTTTATAAAACTTAAGGATTCTGAAAACAACTTTTATATACAGTATATGACTCCATGTAATATCATAATGTATGACCCACTCTGACTACTACAGTATTATAAGGGCAACGTAGGGCTTTACCCAACATCATAATATTAAGCAATGTTACAAAGGAATATCATTGGTTTCAACTGATGCTTCTTTAAAGAACTGGTTTAAAGAACCTTCTAGAAAATCTATATAAAGTGACCTTGACCTTCTCCAATTAAGTTTCTCTGAGACGCATTCTAGCTAATATCAGATGAGCCACACTGGCCTCAGTAGAGCGTCCCTTTAAGAACTGGTTTTGTATTTGAGAACATTTTAAAAAGTCCACACAATGGAACGTCCAGCCATTAAGCTCAGGAACCTCAGAGGAACCGTATTTTCTGACTAGGTCTAGCTAATATGATCAGTTGTGTGGGTTGTGTATGAGTAAGTGCATATGAGGGGGTTAAACTGCTTTATACATGCATGTCTTTTCAGAGTGCAGGTGTCAGTCTGGGTGGGCTTCAGTGCGGATAGTGGTGGGCCCCTTTGAGAAGCCCCTCATTTTGGGGTTAATATCTATTTCCCATCTCTCCCCCTTGGTTGCCCCTCCACACTCTGTGGCTTTCCTCCCATTTAAAGCACCCCCCCCCCCACCCACCCCAAGCCCAAACCCCCTTAAACCCCTCGCATGGTGCTGGAAACCCTCACTTATGAAATTACAAGCACTCGAAGAGATCTAATGTGCTTTTAATTGTGTCTCTCCATTCAGAAGAGATGGAGAAGAGGAGGAGAGGGAGCGAGAGGGAGAGCGAGTTGGGGGGGTGGGGTGTGATGGTGGTCTTGAGTGTGTTTCACATTACAATAGGAAACGAACGCATTTGCCTCACAAAATAAGCGTATGTGCGGTAACCTTATTGACACCAGAGAGGACTGGGAAGGGGAGGGCATTTGGTGAATGGGACACACACACACAAGGACTTCAAACGCTCTCCGGCTTCCAAGACCTAAGTGATGGAGTCTTGAGACCGTTGTGTGTTTCCATTTTTCCTTTTTCTCTGACCCCCTCCAACTCTCTTTTCTGTTTCTTTTCAGCTTCGTAAAAGGATGCTCTGGGAAACATCAACAAGGCGGCCACTAACAAAAACCTCGCCATTTTAGTCCAGAACTACAACATCAAAACTGGACATGGGCTTATCATCTCTGGGATCGGTTTGTGTAGGGCCTTGGCTATTAGACAAAATAATAATAAAAAAACAAAAAACCCAACAACATCAGCTTTACATCATCTAGACCATATCTACTGCAACTGTCTTCTAATAAATATATCAAATAAATCATCATATCATTATCATTATGAGATTATGGTGAAGGTTTTAAAGTGGGCAACACAGTGGTGCTACATCATTGCTACTCATCTTCAGGCCCTTTGGCATCCTGACTTCAATCCTCACCTTAGGTCACTGTGTGTGAGGCGTTTGGTGTGTTCTCTCAGTGTCTGTGTGGGTTTCCTCCAGGTGTTCTGGTGTCCTTTCATGGTCCAAAAACACATTTTGGTGTGAGTAACTGGGTGAATTTGGGTTGCCCTGTGCCTTGTCCAGGATGTGTTTCTGCAGGTAACATAAGTTAAGATATTAAACTTAGTTCTAAGTTGAGGCTTTAAAGGAACACTAAGTAACATTTGGGTTTTTTGCTCCTGGGACTCTCCTCTAGAAGTTACACAATGCTTTTTATGCGGTGCTGAACCCAGAGAAGCATTGACATTATATGAAATTATCCAAAATCAAGCAATTTTAGAACATTTCCAGTAATCCATTCATTGGGAAACTGTCTGCATGACTCTTTTTGAGACCCAAGGTTTTGTTCCAACAGTATTGATGTTTTGGTTAGTAAGACATAACCTGCAGACAGGATAAAACCAGAGGCACTGTGGGTAATTGGAGACCAATCAGCCAAATTCAGCCGTGACTCTGACCTTGAAAAGTTTGGGCCACATTAACGATGCTCTACATTTTTTAACCTGTCGACTCAAAATGGGCCCAGGGTCCAAAGGTTAAAGACATAAATCTCTGTTTACTTAGCTATGGTCCTTTGGTGCCAAAGGGATTTGTGCTCAAGTCCCTTTGAGGAAAAACAAGCACACAGAAATTCAGAGAAACTCCACTGAGGAAACTGGTTAGCCATTTGTGGAAATCTGATACTCACAATATACACAATTTCCAATAAACTATATGTGAGCTTTGTTTTTGAGTGTACATCGTTACATACTGGTAGCTTGTCTAGCGACATTACACTAGACTATTTTTAGACTTGTTTTGTATAATGTTCGTGTGTTTAAATTATTTTTTTTCTGAAGCTCACATTAAACAGGATCTTAGCATATGTTTAACACAAAGGAGCACCCTAGATATTCATAACAGTTCTATGTTATGATTTACATCCATGTAACATTCACTAAGAGGTCGCCCTTTCACTGGTGACACTGTTTTATTAAATCCATGAAAACACTGATATGCACCTGAAGAAGAATTAAAGACACAGCGCTGTAAATTGTTGTTGGAGTACATTACACTTACAACTTTTTGGGGCTTAGCTAGGCTTAGGGTTAAGCGAAGGTTTAGGTTTAGGAGCTCAGTTAAAGGAGCACTAGGTAGTATTTTTACATTAAAATTATCAAAATCATTGGGATGCTCCACTGACCTGTAATAGGGAGAGTAGAGCCTCTGTCTTTTCTACTCCAGGCAGAAACTGCACTATGTAACTTCTGGAGAAGGGTATGAACCACCTCCTCCCTCTTGATTTCAGAACAATTTTGTGAAAAAATTAGACTCTCTAAAATCTATCAGATTTTACCTAGTGTTCCCTCAAATTATTTACACTGGGTAACCATCAGAAAATCTTGTGTACATACAGTTTAAGAAAGTGACTAATGTTTAATATATATTGTATGAAATGTATATATATAGTATAAAATGATATTTCATACATTATTAAAGGGAGAAATAATAAAAATCTCAATAGCTTTGTTTTGTTGTTGGGCGGCACGGTGGCGCAGCAGGTAGTGTCGCAGTCACACAGCTCCAAGGCCCTGGAGGTTGTGGGTTCAGGTCCTGCTCTGGCTGACTGTCTATGAGGAGTTTGGTGTGTTCTCCCCGTGTCCGCGTGGGTTTCCTCCGGGTGTTCCGGTTTCCTCCCACAGTCCAAAATCACACGTTGGTAGGTTGATTGGCGACTCAAAAAGTGTCCGTAAGTGTGTGTGCGTGTGTGTGTGTGTGTTTCACCTTGTGAGGGACTGGCGCCCCCTCCAGGGTGTGTTCCTGCCTTGTGCCCAGTGATTCCGGCAGAGGCGATTGCTCTAAGACTGCAAGGGAAGCTCAGCTTCCCCTAAAATATCAAAAAATAACTGATCAAATATATACTGTTGTGTCATTGAATGTCATTGAATAAATATGCACTACAACACGCTCAACTTTTGTTCAGAATCAGCTTCTTGTCGATGGTAAAGACGCGACTTTCCTCTCAATCATTCCCGCAGTCTCGGCTGGCCCGGACGCTCAGCTTCTGCATGATGATTGGATGATCTGTCTGAGGCTGAATCCCTTTTTGATTGACAGCGAAGTGAGCGAATCAGCGATCCTTTGGTGTAAAGATCCATGGGAGCATTACATTTTCATTCTGTTCTGAGTTGAACCGGAGACTTTCTTAATCCTCTTAGCGGCATTTTCTTTGTTAAAAACGACTAGCGACAAATCGAGCTTCTATTTCTGGTTTCAGACAATGAATAAATGAATGTTTTGCTGTTAAATTTTTAAATTGAACATGTAAATATTTAAATTTTTAAACGTTGCATTTTTAAATTTAACAGCTCATACTTAAGGTTAAAATGCTTTAATGCCAAAACCAAAGTACTTTGGTTTCTCTAAAAAACCTTTCCTTCATGAGTGTGATGAATCCTTAGAGAAGTTTTTTTTGTGCACAAAACTACATATTATGGGAAAATCATTTGCTTAGTGCACATTTATTTTGACACAGCTCTAGGGTCCTGGGATTGTGGGTTCCAGATGTTAAACAGGGCTGTTTAGACAGAGAAGAACAGTGTTGTGGTTTTTGATCCTTGTGGTGTTTTGACCAAAGCATGACACGGGCTGTGTTCACCTGTTGAAAAGAGGTAAAAAATATATATGTATCCTTTTAAAATGTTCCTCTTATAACATTATTCACAACTTCAGTGAGGTGCAACTGTGTTTAATATAAATAAATCAACAAATTCACAATTAGTAAACTATGGAAACATTTTAAAAAATAACATTTTTTATAACTACAAACAAAATAACAAATAACTAAACTAAATAAGTGTTTAGTTACATAGTTGAACACAAACATTTTTTTTCTGACAATAGCTTCAATATTTTCCTAGTTACTATTCACCTGAAAACAACAGAACTAACCTTGAAGTGTGAAGTGTATTATTTCTGCATTTTGGACCAGTTTGAACAATATGATATATCTGCTTACGTAGACAATATGTGGACAATAGGATGTAGGCAGATGGAACCGCATTTGTTTAGTGAGTGTGGGTCAAGCTCTGCTGTGTGAACATGCTGGCTGGCGTTTTCCAAGCTCTGTTGATCTGAGCCCATCTGCCATGACTTCAGCCAATTAGACTCCTCTGATATTTACTTCTGCTGATGAAACAATGCGTTTTAACTTGATCGTTGGGTTTTTGTGGGGTAAATTCTAACCACCATTACTTTGAGGCCGCACAAAGCCTTAGAAACAACAGGCGTTATGTGGCGTAAGCTCAGTTTGGGTGGCGCACACTCTGAGACAGCAACATGTGTGTGACAAGATGCCACTGTTAATATCTGAGGAAAGAAGGGAGGAACACACAGGAACACAAGTGTGGCTGGTACCCAAATGTGTCTGGGGGCTGCGCGTGGGAAAGTGAGGCTACACCAGGCTACAGTGGCCTGTATGTGACAGTAACAAAGTTTTAAGTGATATCTCTAAACACAAAGAGGAATTTCAAAGCAATAGCTCAGAAGAGGTAAATTGTTCTTCTCTGATGGTTTTTATTGTAAATGTTTGTAAAAGTCAGCATGATCAAGCATCTGCTAGAAGGGTAGAAAGTACCCCAGCCTGTGACTGTGGATCAGTGCAGCTCTACCTATAGCTAAGCATTCAACATCTGTAAACACGGTCAGAAATACAACAATGTTTGCAAGGTTCATTGTAATTTATTTTTGGGAATAAACTGGCATATTTGTACTTTTTCATAACTTATTTTTTCATAACAGATTGTTTTAAAACAAACACTAAATTAAACTAAAGAGGCCTGGATTCAAACGCGTACGAAGTCAGTGTAACTTGAACAAGGACACAGTGTGGCATTGATTAAACACACTCCTCTCATGTTGTGCCAAATCTACACTGCCAAAAAAAGGAGGACATATTTTCACTAAAAAGGTACAGACAGTGGAAATGTACCTTCAGAGGTGCAACAGCGCTTTTTAAGTACAACTCTCTACCTCAAAGCTTACACTACACACTTTTTTAGGTTTTCATTATATATTAACAAAATAAGAATAGTTTAAAACTACAATTTATTTACACAGAATGTGGTATACTTACAAGAAAAAAATAAGAAACCTTGAGAGCATCAAGACTCAAAAGAGTAAACACCGACACAAACAACAAAGAGCAGTGTTTAGGGGTACCAGCTCTTTACGATCAATCATTTCTTTGAGGACGTGGCATAATGAGTGTGCGAGGTACAAGCCAGTTTCATTAGGTGCATCTAAAATTAAATATGCAATGGAATATCTATTATCTCCCCATATAAAGGTACTTAAGACATGTCCTCGAGGGCACAGCCCAATGGCAGTTCAGTACATTGTTCAACATTACTTTCAACAATGTTTATGTCGTTCTGGTCATGAAACCCAAGAGCAAACTTAACCTTTTAATAAACTAGTAGACCCTGGTGGGCAAAGCGGTGTTGACAACAGGGGTGAACATTTCACCACAAAGCTTTTGTCCTCTCTTTTTTAAAGACCAATGAGATAATCCTACTATTCACGGCTAATCAATGGCTTTCAACGCTCTGACACTACCACACACATGTGTGTTCTCTCTCACTGTCTCTCTCACATGGGTTGGACCAGAGGCTCATTAACACTTGCACACACTAACGCAAACTGGTCCGTCTTTGTGGCAGGTGCGCTGACCGCGCGGAATCTCTGACATCATTATCCCAGCCACACAAGAGAATGAACTGGTCAGATCTGGGATCGATGACCCCAAACCCAGTTTAATTTGTAGTGGGATTGTCAGTTCATTTTCACTGATCCAAGACCTGTGAATGGAGGTCTGATATAAGCTGGAGACAGACGATGGGAGTGAGGCCTGATGGGCAGGGTCTCGTCTGGCTGGACAGAAGAGCCAGACCAACCACCCGCTCACTTTTAGTTCGGAGCCAGTGGACCACAGTGTGTCATTGCTTTGACTTAATGCACTCATTAAAGAGAGAGACAGAGCAGTGTGTTTGTTGGGGGGTGAGGGGGTGGGTTGAAAGAGCAAGAGAGACAGAGAGTTTGGGATCTTGACAAGGAGAACATGCAACCAACATTTCAGACTGAACTTTGGAGCTTTGGAAAAAATGTCCTGGTGTAACTTTGCATGGCTTGTCTCCAATAACCATGTAACAATAGTGTAACTACTTTAACTTCATGACAACTCCCAAAATACACTTGAGCAAATACTTGAGTTAAACCGGAAAATTATATACATTTGTAATTACACAATTATCCACTGTATTTCACCCGTAACAGTGATGTATTCTAGTAGTTACACTGTTGTGACAAAGATTGTTCATGTGCAATTACACAGTTATTAAACATAACTATATTTGTTATTACCTGTGTGTGGACACACATCTATGTGTAACGCCAGCTTGATAAACTGATAAATGACACACTTGACTGAGACAACCACTTAAATACAGTACTGACAAAGCATGGAATTAAATGGTCGTAACTATCAAGCATCCTGCAGTTGAAGTGAGGAAGAGTGTGAAGTGGTAAAGTGGTAAGTACAGCTAAGCGTTTATAAGAGCAGGACCACATGAGTAAAACAATGGAAATTACCAGTAAAATAATGGAAACTGACAGCTTCTCTGCTGGCTTGGTTTTTGTGAATCGTTTGGTTAAATGTGGGAAAGGATCTTGAAGATAATCATTAAAACTCTTTGGGAATCTTTCCTGCAAACGGCTGAGCATCTGCCTCTGGTTGCATTTACACAATCCCACCATATTATGTGGCTTTAAGAACAATTTAGAGAAATTATACCCCAGTGATAGGGGGACTCAGGCTGTGGTTTCCCCCTCAAAATGGCACAAAACTACCGCTCAGCCAGCTTAGATGATATTAACACACACACACACACACACATGTACACAGAATGCAATTAGTGAATTAAGGATTTTACATTGACCAGGGGGCCTGAGAAATCTGGAAAACTGTCCTTGAACATTTTATCCTTGGTTTGAGCTGATGCCAGACCATTAATATCGACCAAAGTAAAAGTCTTCTGTGGAAACAATTGACTGTGTGTGGGTCAGTGGTTCAAAAATTCAACATTGGATAGTCAGAAACTGGTGAATGACCAAATGCATTACCATTATGATATAAACCACTCACACTATTTATAATTATATGCAACTGAAGTGTTCCTTAAAAATAATGTTTATTTTCTCACACTAATGAGGCTGTATCATGTTCATATGCACAGCATTCACAACATCACTTTACTGATTACTTTACTTTACTGAAAGTTCTATCTTTACATTAGAAGTGAATAGAATCTGCAGGCTGCATGCAAGCACAGGACGGTAGGTGAACTCACTCTGTGAAATGTTCCACAGCTGTGAGGGTGTGAGTGACTGAATGAATGTGTGATTTTTTCTGTGATGGACTGCTGCCCTGTCCAGGTTGTGATCCTCCTGCCTTGTGTCCAGTGCTTCTGAGTAGGCTCTAGACCCACCACAACCCTGATCAGACACAGAAGATGAATTAATGCATCAGTGAAAAGGCTTTGTACGAATGAATATATAAATGTCTACTTTAGGGACACTTTTATTCAATTTAAAATATATATTTTTGAAAATCCTGACATTATTTCCATTAGCTGTTTTAGGAAGAGTGTAGAATACAATAGAGTATTCTCGATTGCGACTTTTTTTGCGAGTTTTTTCATTTACAGTGATTGTTTGGATGGTACTGGTTGAAAGAACATGTTTTCATTCATTCATTCATTCATTATCTGTAACCGCTTATCCAATTCAGGGTCGCGGTGGGTCCAGAGCCTACCTGGAATCATTGGGCGCAAGGCAGGAATACACCCTGGAGGGGGCGCCAGTCCTTCACAGAGCAACACAGACACACACACACATTCACTCACACACTCACACCTACGGACATTTTGGAGTCACCAATCCACCTACCAACATGTGTTTTTGGACTGTGGGAGGAAACCGGAGCACCCGGAGGAAACCCACGCGGACACGGGGAGAACACACCAACTCCTGCTGCACCACCGTGCCGCCCTAGAACATGTTTTGGAACCTTTATTTGTCAAAACAATATTCAGGTGTGGTTCTGCATGAGTACCTAGATATATGCATTTGATTGAAAATTAGGTAAAAAAACAAACAAACAAACAAAAAAAACAAAACACCCGAATAACTTATAAAATTATTATAAAAGTTATAAAATGATTCACTTAGTCAGATTATTTAAGAAAAAGTGGTTCTGCCACAGTATTTTTGTTGATTGGAATAGAAAATATTAGAATACCCAAAAAGTACATACATATATTACAGAATAATAATCCACTAAACTCAAGTCATTGCTCCATTGCATCTGCCTGGAGAAGTATTTGTGCAGAATTAGGATTAGAATAGAATACAATACAATAGAAGTCTGGATTGTTAATGGTGGGAAAGTTCTGGTGTAAATTTTCAAACAGATCCTTATTATTTGCTTTAGTAGCTGCCACACAGAGACTGGGCACAGGAGAGAGGAACAGAGTTCCGTTCCATTTCTGTCCAAAATTCCCTCAGAACCGCCACACAGGCAGAGATACCATAAAAACCATCAGCTTTAATCAGCTCCAGACACACACACACACACACACTCACAGGGCATGCCCAGTGGAGACCACATTGAGTCACACGTTCTAAACTACAGTGTGTTGACTCCAGAAGAAACGGTTCCAGGCCTCAGAAGTCATCCAAAAAGACCCATTCAATCACATATCACGTCGCAAGAATTAATATGTCAGGATGCCAATTTGTACCATGAGCCAGAGACATATTTCAGACATTTTTTTGGTTGTTTACTTCATCAACTTATGAAAGAACAGCGTAGTGTGTGCAAGATCTTGACATGATACAACAATAAATTACTCCCTGTGCTCCCAAAAATAATGGAATTTCTGTATTTTCGTGTTACTGATTATGCAAGAGCCCTTACTTCATTCATTCATTCAAATTTGGTAACGGCTTCATCTTGGACCACAGGGAATCGATAGTAGGAGTAGTGACAGTACCTACATGCAAACACTAAATATAAAAATATATATTATTATTAAATAACAATTAAATTATATAGAACGTTAAATAACATGAGAAATCATCATGATAAAGACCCTGGAGCTGTGTGGCAGTTGTTATTAGAATATAATCTAACGCTTTACATAGAATATTACATACTCTAATAGTACATATACTCTAATATATTTATATATTCTTATAGTATATATATATATATATACCGATCAACATTTTGCCACTTCCTTGTTTCTATACTCATTGTCCATTCTTTCAGCTCCAATGTCCACAGGAACCCTTTCTAGTTCTACAGTTACAGTCCATCTGTTGCTCTGTATACAATGTTTGCCCCCTTTCACCCTGTTCTTCAAATGATCAGGACCCCCACAGAGCAGGTATAAATTGAGTGGTGGATCATTCTCAGCACTGCAGTGATACTGATGTTGTGATTTATTGGATCAGACACAGCAGTGCTGCTGGAGTTTTTAAAGCCCTAAGTGTCACTGATGGACTGAGAACAGTCCACCAACCAAAAATATTCTGCCTACAGCAACCTATGCCCATTGATGAAGGACTAGAGGACAACCAACACAAGCTGTGCAGCAACAGATGACTTTCCACCTACAAGGTGGACAAATGAGGTAAGTGTATCTAAAAGAGTGGACAGTGAGTCAACACAGCAGCACCACTGTGTCGGATCCAGTCATCACAACAAAATACACACTAACAAAGCACCACGTCAGTGTCACTGCTGTGCTGAAAATGCTAGGTGGAACATTTTGGGTTGGATTTTTTCCATAACTGACTTTCACTTATTGGTTTCTACAAAATCACCTACTCCAGCTTTAAGGTTCTGCATCTATTGTGAACAAGGTCAGTCAGTTGTGCATCCACAGCTTGTACAATTGGGCAAAAACTGAAAACTCACGTGCAATTGCTCCACAGTATAAGAACAGTACGCCCAATGTCAAGCTCCGGCTAAAGGACATGTTTCATAAATTTCAGGCAGTTCATATGATGGTGTTTTGGTGGTCTACCAGGTCTTGCACTTCTTTCATTTCCAGCAGCTGTTTGCAACTGCAATAACATAAACAGATAGGAAAGATGAACATAATTATCTCATACGCAGCTCCTCTCCCTGCACTGGAGAGAGCCTCACAACACTCAGAAGCACAGAAGGCCGCAGAGGGTAAAGTATCTCACTGTGTTGCATAACATTACCCTCTGTTAGAAATATTAGCATTATTGTCAAACAGTCTAATAGAAAACTGTAAGCACATGTTTTTTTCACTTATGTTTTATTTTGCAGACATGCATCACATATTTTTGTCCCATTGTTTTCCTCCTGTTTACAGGGTAAATAATCTGATCCCTCTGTCCCGGTGCTCTGAGAGTTTAACAGATTCGGAGTGTATAATCTTTTATCATGATCCTCTGCCTGAATTATTTCTCTGATTCGGCTAAAGGTTTAATAATTGTCCTTGTCTGTGACTGTGAGGGGTGGCACGGTGGCGCAGCAGGTAGTGTCGCAGTCACACAGCTCCAGGGGCCTGGAGGTTGTGGGTTCGATTCCAGCTCCGGGTGACTGTCTGTGAGGAGTTGGTGTGTTCTCCCCGTGTCCGCGTGGGTTTCCTCCGGGTGCTCTGGTTTCCTCCCACAGTCCAAAAACACGTTGCAGGTGGATTGGTGACTCGAAAGTGTCCGTAGGTGTGAGTGTGTGAGTGAATGTGTGTGTGTCTGTGTTACCCTGTGAAGGACTGGCGTCCCCTCCAGGGTGTATTCCCGCCTTGCGCCCGATGATTCCAGGTAGGCTCTGGACCCCCCGCGACCCTAAATTGGATAAGCGGTTACAGATAATGGATGTGACTGTGAGGGATCAGTGATTTTTCCATGTCGCAGCGAAGCCAAGGCTAAAACTCAAATGTCCCTCTGCACCCTCCGTAGAGCACAGTGTAAGTAATAACAGTTTCTGCACTCATGTAGTGCACAGTATGTCAAAAATACAATGTTTGTTTCAGCTATAACGTTCCCAGGCTAATAGGGTCTAATCACTGTCTGGGTGCAGTAAAATCTATGTGCTATGTAGGGAGTATGGCACTATTGTGGATGCGGCCTGAGCTCCTCTTCATTGACTGACACAGATGAACAGAGCTCTGTGTACAAATGTGCAATCTAAATAAGGAGTAAAGTGTGGAGAGAAACAATAAAACAATTTAAATGTCAGAGGTTTTATTAGTGTTGTGTGTCTGAGTAATGAGTAGCCCCAATATGGAAGCTACTATACACAGTGACGTCAGCTGCAACCCAAGGATTTGTTATGAGTTTTGTATTTGTTATCTCTTAATCAAATTATATCTGCAGTTATGGAAGTTTCTGCTTGTCATTGTTTTTTATGGAAAAATAAATAAATAAATACAGGGTAGTTTCTGACCTTTTTTTTTGTAGCATTACTGAGAATAATTCATAGTGACACTGCAGTTAAATATTACAGAGAACTATTTGAAGCTATTAAACTGACTACACTATAAGCTATAATAAGGCCTATATATTTTGTATATAATTACTTTGCATAAATTAGAACCAAATGGTTCACTGCAGTTGAGTGAGTGCATGTCGAGGAAAGGGGGGATTCTGTGGGTGGGAGATAAGGGAGGAGTGTGTTTATAGCAAATGTTTTGATTTATTATATTTTGGATGAAAAGCTTCCTATGATCTTGGGATTTCTTCACACACACACACACACACACACACACACACACACAACATGCTTAGGCAACTGTTTATGTTGGTGGTCCTATAGTGACATAATAAAGACGGGAAAAGTGTGAAGTCTGTCCTCGGTGGATGGCGGCAGCTACCACAGACAAAAGACCCGCGTCCTTTACAAGTCCCCCCATGTGATCTCTATTAGAAACATATGTCCTTTGGCCAAGGGGAGGAAAAAATATGACAGCTCAGATCACTTGTGGCAATTTCCCTTCAAATCAAATCCAGACATTCATATCTATACCGTACATATCCATACTGTACATACATACGCTCTCTCTGTGTGTGTGTGTGTGTGTGTGTGTGTGTGTGTGTGTATATATATATATATATATATATATATATATATATATATATATATATGGCAGATGATTTGGCTGCTGGATCATTCTCATTCTCACACTGTTTGGTGGTGGTGTGTTAGTGTGTATTGTGCTGGTACGAGTTGATCAGACACAGCACTGCTGCATGAGTTTTTAAACCCCTCAGTGTCACTGAGAATACGGACTGAATATAGTGCACCACCCAAAAAATATCCAGCCAATCCAGCATCCAGGGACCAATGATGTAGAGGACAACCAACAGAAAATGTGCAGCAACACCACTGCTGTGTCTGATCCACTCGTACCATCACAAACCACACTAACACACCACCACCATGCAAATGTTACCACAGCTGCGAGTATGATCCACCACCTAAATCATACCTGCTCTGTGGTGTTTCTGTGGGGGTCCTGACCATTAAAGAACAGGGTGAAAGGGGGCATGCAATGCATGAAGGGCAACAGGTGAACTACAGTGTGTAAATGTATAACTACTATCTTCTCCGGTAGGGTCAGTAGAGCTGAAAGAATGGACAGTGAACGTAGAAACACAGAGGTGATCATAATGGTATGGGTGATTATCGTACATACAAAGCTTATACATTTTAAAGATATTTTTTAAATATTCTTTGGAATTCAAACTTGAAATATTTTTACAGATCTACATTTAGTTGAAAACATTTGTTTAAGAACCTGGTCTTGGATTTTGGGATTTTTTTTGGGTTCTATAAAGAACCTTTAAAGCTTTAAAATAAAAATATATATATACATATTTTATTATTAATAATAATAATAATAATAATAATAATACAATTATATGGGATCCTTTCTGGACCCCAAAAACTGAGCACTGCCACAGAAAATAAATATTTCCCCCAAGAAATGTATTTAACGTAAAGGTTCTA
The DNA here is from genome assembly GCF_029633855.1 of Hoplias malabaricus. Classification (NCBI taxonomy): domain Eukaryota; kingdom Metazoa; phylum Chordata; class Actinopteri; order Characiformes; family Erythrinidae; genus Hoplias; species Hoplias malabaricus. Next base: position 30,258,172 of record NC_089801.1, on the reverse strand, counting down.
TAAGGGCTCCAAGCCACATGTCAAAATATTTAAACTATTGTAAACTTATAAACAATAATATATACAAAGCAATGTATGTAAATACATGGTGCAAGTCATATTTAAGATGTGGATTGCGATGATCTGATGTGAGCCACTTGAGAGCCCACACACACACACACACACACACACAAAACAGTTTGGATGACAAACAGGCTCTCTGGCTGCTGTTAGACTCCCATAATCATACAGCACATAGTGTGATTTATGAGTGGGACTGCAACTGCTTTTCTCTCCCACACCCTCTCACTCTCACTACCACACACAGACGCACAGACACACTTTCGGCTAGAGGTGCATACCCAAAATAACTTCAGATTCAAGACATGGTACAGCCGTGAACGCACACATTTCTTGTGGTACGGCAAATTACAAAACCATCTCTTTTTAATAACAGATCAAACTAATGAAAATAAATGTAAACAAATCAATGTTCTCTCTCCTTCTCTCCCGCTTCATTTCTGTTATGATGTGTTTAAAACCATATGGATTTAATTTGAATTACTTCATAATATTTATTTATATTTGACAGACAATAACTAGTAATATATTTATTATTAAATACATTTATATTTATTTTGAAAAAGGTTCATACACATCTTAATTTACATTTACAACTACTAATAGCAATGCTAAAATAAGTAATAAAAAGTAGCAGAACCAGTGTTATCTAATCTTGTCATCACAAACAGAAGCAGTCCTTTTTTCAGAAAGACACCCAAAAATATATGAAAGAAAGAAAAAAGAAAAGAAGTATACATTTAAAAGTAGCACTCTTTGCACTCATAAAACTAAAAAATGTGTTTGTTGGAGGTTAAAGTTTTGTAAAGGTCTTTTGAAAAATCTTCCATCTCTTATCATCATATGCAAAAGTTTAAGCACACCTTCTCACATTACATATAACTCCGAAAATAAGAACAAGTAACAAAGGGATAACTGTGGCTTATTTCTTATAATACAATGGATGAGTGAGCGAGTGGAAAGAGGAGGAGAAGGAGGAGAATGAGCAGTATTTTGTTGGTGTGAATGACAGACGGATGGAGTCTAATCTCCGAGACTCAAAGAAGAGTTTGTTTAGAGTGAAAACTGCAGGAAGGAAAACAATATCAAATGTCTGCACATTATTTTCAATTTACACAGAAAATCCATACCTTTGTTATCAACCACACTCAGAAACTAATCAGAAAGAACACTGACTGATCGCAAGTCAATTTTTACTCTGGGAGGAATACATTTTAACATCCTATTTTATCATAAATAAATCTAATTAAATAAAAACACAACATTGACATGTGCCATAACTTTTACACAGAAAACATTTTATATTTTTAAGCATATTTGTATTTGAATTAGATAGTATAATACTAATTACTAATTACAGTACACATTGATGTATTCTCTGTAGAGATTACAGGATCTCATTCATTATTTTTTCCTCATTTTAATCACTGGATTGAACATGCAACAAAAGCACTATGATTTAATATTCGAATAATCACATTCCTGTAACTAGATATATATCTCTAGTGATAGATAGATAGATAGATAGATAGATAGATAGATAGATAGATAGATAGATAGATAGATAGATAGATAGATAGATAGATAGATAGATAGATAGATAGATAGATAATTCACCAGCAAAATGCTCACAAGTTACAATTAAACAGAAGACTCTGGTCAAGAGAATCGTTTAATCGTAGGAACGTGTTATGTTTATCCACTGCACGCGCCCGTTTGTGAGCTGTGGCCTAGGTTAATATGGTTTCATCACGCGCTCACACATTTAATGAATGAAGTGTCAGTCTCACGTGACCACTCTGCTGAGATAAACATTCAGCCTCGCGCTATACATCTCCATGGTTACATAACGAGTGCCCGGTCTCGAGCCCTGCTCGTGGTCATTCCAACGTCTTTCATATAAGCGTCCAGTCTCGGGGCAGCTGAAGTTGAGCGCGCGCTTGCCTCGGCTTGGCGGGAGATGTCTGAGTTTCTAAAGCGCGGACCAAGAGAAATGTTTTCCCTCGCGCTGAGCTCATCGGATTGGTTTGAGATCGCGCGGAGACGGCGGATCGCTAATTAGTACGAGGGCGCGGAGATCGCCTGCGCCCATTCATCATGTGAACAGCCGCGAGCCAACACTAACTATTCCGGGGTCCAGGAGGAAAAAAATAAAGCGAGAGAGAGAGAGAGAGAGAGAGAGAGAGAGAGAGAGAGAGAGAGAGAGAAAGAGATCATTCTTCATTCCGAGGCATGTGCTGCATCGACGTCAGCACTAACAACAAACTCTCGCTCCTTTCTTTCATTCCTCTCCTCCATTGCCTTCATTCCTGTCCTCCACTCAACCTTTCATTTCTTTCCCTCTCCACTTTCATCACTTGTAATACCTCATTCCTCTCCTCCAAGTTACTATTTCACATTCCCCTCCTCCAATTCCACCGTTATTTTTGTATTTCTCCTCTCTTCTTTGATTTTGTTTTTTACCTGTATTTCGTACTTAATTGTTCCCACAGACTTGTGTTTTATAACTTCCCACAAACACTCGTATTTTGTCATTTATTTTCAATTTGCATCGATTTAGTATCACAGCGCCACCTGTGGAACGTATAGGTGCTGTATGATCTTTTTTGTTGAAAAGACAAATCTTAAAAATTCTCATGCTGAATTATGGGATAAATTGTGCCTTGTATTATACACTGTAGTGTTTACTATATTTTGCTGTGGATTATAGTTCACAGATTTATCATTGCGGTTTCGAATCTATTAAATAGTTACTTACGCTGTGGTGGGAATGGCTCCGTTTATGTTTTGAGGCACTGTTCAGAACATTGGACATTTTTCTCTAAGTGTCTGAATCGCAGTAACATATTCAGTCGTGATTTTGAGGGAAATACAATTTCCTAAAATACACAGGTAATTCATAATAAACATTGTAGCTCACTACATGAGGTGAATGTGAACCAACATGCATTATGAGTACCATGCAACGGGGAGAGGAAGTGTCCAAATTCGCTTGCGTTTCTTAGCGCTATTTAGTGAACTAGGGGCTTAGCACAATGAAGGTGTATGCCATTTTGGCACAGCATTTTGCAGCCGTTGCCTGTGTTGGTGTCGTATTGCTCTTTCAGCAGATTTGACATTTTTAAAACTCTCTTTTTCTCTCTTTTTTCCTTCCGTCCTATCCATTCGCATGTTTTCCCCTATGTTTTAATTTTTCATTTGCTTTGTTTCCTTTTTCCTCTTCTTCCTTTAACATTCCCTTCCTCTCTGCTTTGTCTTTCAGTTTCTTTTATACCTTCTTACATCTGTTGTTGTCTTGCCTCGCACGCGTTATATTTCCTTCCAGGAGAACAAAAAGTAGTGATGTAATTAAAATCATGTTACGCTGCTGGAAACTTCAGAAAACAGAATATGTCCGCTTGACATTCTTTTGTGCTGATGTAAGAGTTTCCCCGGGATATTTTAACATAAACACATTAGGCCCCGGGAATTCTAAACTTGTCTCCGGGTATAACGCCGCGGACGGTTAGATTCTTTAGGGCGCGAGCGGCGAACGCCACGAAGCGGCCACTGGGCGAAACGGCTTTAGCGCTGAGAGTCTACCGGACCTGAGTGAGAGCGCTTTCCAAAAGCTCCCATGCCGTGGAAATTATGGGATAATGGGGTGCAGGCGATGTGGGCCTATGTTTATTCAATCTCTTCACACAAAGTTCCCAGTGCCTGTCTCTCTCTCTCTCTCTCTCTCTCTCTCTCTCTCTCTCTCTCTCTCTCTCTCTCTCTCTCTCTCTCTCTCTCTCTCTCTCTCTCTGGTGGTCTCGCGAGCCTCCTGACCTCAGCCATGTGTTTTCACTTTCTTCTCTGATCTCGCCTCCGTGACCAGCGGGGAACGAAATACAAATTGAATAGTAACCATTCCCAGACCTGCCGCCATTCAGGTCGTTTTGTCTCCTCCATAAAGGAAAAGAAGGAGGGGGGCTCAACAAATATGTCCATCGTCTTATTCTTTCCCAAAACCATCCCTCCATTCTTAAGTGCCATCCATCTCATCTTTCCATTCTGCGGAGAACCACCACCTCAGGCTACGTCCAACACTCAGACGACGACAAAACTCTATATAATTTGTTTTCAACCATATAATATACAACGTTCAAACAAGTAAATACCAAGCCTGAATCTGGAGTTTATTTTAGGCCTACTATCAAGTGAGCATCACAAACCATCACGCGAGCAAATTACCAAATCACCATCTCGTGCTCAGCTAATGTTTTTGGTGCTAACTTGAGCTTTCTGGTGCACAGTAGTTGTTTTCCTCAAAATAAATAAAAAATTAAGCGTATGTTTATTCAAACCCATTGTCGAGATACAGGGATGCTAGTTATATTGTAAAATATTGAAATTATTACTAATGTCACAAAACATTTTGGGATAAAACTTATTATTAGAGATAATATTGAAAAGTGTAAATAAAAATAAATATGGTGTTTTTAAATTAATTAGATTGGTTTATTTTTCGCTACGTTGCAACGCAATTGTGGAATCACCTAAGAAAATATTAAGGAAAATATTAACCAATTGCAGTTACTACATTTCACCTCCTCTGGCAGTACATTAACGTTACATCAAGTACTTTTCACAGTGAAGAGTTACGAAATAATCTGTTTTATTCAGGAGGAATAACCCGTTAAATCGGCTCAGTAAAAGGCATTGAAAGGCGGGTGTTTGGTCTGTGGCAGCAGCCCGCTGTTTGTTCAGCTTTTTTCGCTGAGAGCAGGAGGGATGAAATTCTGGAGAAGTCGAAACTTCTCTTCGCAGTGTTTTCTCTGGAGCGCGTCCACGTGGGCCGCAGGCGCGTTCACGCTGAGGGGATTTCGAGGGAGATGGGAAGGTTAAAGCCCCGGCTTTGACTTCATCAAAAGCTCCTCTCTAAAGAGCACACATCCATGTCGGCTGTTTACTCAAGCCCAAATCGCGTTTTCTCTTCAAAGAGTTAACATGTGTCCAGACAAGAAAAAAAAACAAAAAAAAAAAAACAAGAGCTGTTGGACATTTTGGTTCAGTCCCAGATATACTCGCCATGGCAACTGTAACATTCGGGCTGAGCTGCAATGCTAAGGCTAGTCAGACTATTTGATTGAGATTTAGGGGGACTCAGTAATACTGAGAGTACTGACAAATCTAAGTCTCAAGTTTTTCACAACTCAATAACTTACATAAGTTACATTTTTAATGTAACACGAAATGGAGGAGCCATGACTTCACCACAGTTTTCATAATGACAGACAATTGAATCTAACAAAATTAAAAGAATAGAAAGTAAGTAAAATTGGAAAAACCCTAAGAAAAACCCTAAGTTAACCTTATTCCCTAATCATGTGAGTCCAAAACCACCAGTAAAATTGGCCAAAAGAAAGTGCAGCTAATTAATATACAACATTTCTCTTACAGCATCCCCAACAGTCACAGTGTGACATTTTGAATTCTGGCTGAATCATTCAATGACCAAAAACATAACCAAATATTAACAGCATTGTTGAGGTTTTTGGTTGATAATGATGATTGTGGTGGTAATTCAACATTAAATTGTAGTCAAACTTTCTTTTACTCAACGTTAAATGTCTTATTTGAGTTTTAGATATCATCAAAAAATTTGGAAATTCAAACACATGTCAAGAACTGGATTATACCACATAGACTTTTTCAGCATCTTTTGAACTGACCATGAGCAGATCACTGGACTGGGCAGTTTTACTTTTATTAAAACAATCCTTTCATCTATCATTAAAATTTATAGTGAAAAGTGAATCTCCCCACTCCAAACAGTGCTAATTAGCTAATATTCAAAATAGGAATCTAATAAAACGGTCACATTTTGCATTTGACCCGACACAGTTTAAAAACTCATCACCTGCTTTGCATTAGCGTTCTCTTCACTTTTTTTTACTCTCTTTAAATGATTCTTGTAAACCTCGCTTCGTTTACTTAGCCTGGATTTCATTGCAGCCGTTTTGCACGGTTTACCTCTGTTTGGTTTATTAGCCCATGGGGCTACCTTCACTTAAACATTCAAGTCTGAAACGCTTTTGGCTTTGAGTTTCCAGAATCTTCACTAAACTCTTTTTAAAGAGTGATTCTTTAGGGAAGGTATTTCCAAAGTACTCATCTGACAAGTCCATCAAAGAAACACATGGAAGAGATTCAGAGTTTATGGAACTGTATTATCATGGAATTTGTGTGATTCCTTATTTTAAATAACGCTAAATCTCTTTTTAGTGCCCAACAGCCCATAATGCTTTCTTAAACCAGCTGCTTTGGTGGCATTTAATCACCGGAAATTGAATAACAGAACTATGTTTGATCTGGTCTGGAGTTTATCAACTGTTTCAAAGGAAAATATTTTCCAAAATGATTAAAATAACTGTTTTTTAATGCACCTTTCCATTTCTGATATAATGCCACACCTATCTTTTTTTAATGTGGATTACTTATGGTTATTGAGGCCTTTCTATTTAAAATATAATTGTTTATGAAAAAAGTGGAGGAAATTGTGTAGTGTGATTGGGGGTTCATAGGAACTCCACCCTGTTCTATGAGTGCAGCAGCAAAGGAGTACTATCTCATAGGGAAAATAGTTCATATACTTATATTTCCTCTACATTCTCAAAGCATTCTATTTAATGTTTAAAAGTAAATAATAAATTATTGATTTATTAATATAAAAAATTAGGATTTCATATAAAATATGGAACAGATTATGTTGCTGTATAAATGCAATTTAAAAATAATTTTTCTAAGAATATTAAAAGCCCTTTTCCAAGTTTTAGTGAAAATTCAGCTTAGTAAACATGAATAATTAACAAATTACTTTAATAACATTGCATTAGTATGACAAGCTAATGTAAGAATAAAGTAAAATGCCCAACTGAACATGGACAGCTGACCTAAGAAGCAGTGACCATTCACTATGAAAAATGAGTGAGAGAGTTAACACTAATTACTATTTACTAAACTGGCCAATTAAAACCAATCACCCAGAGCTCAGATCTGGAATTAATGAAGAAGCAGTCATCAGGTGTGGTCCATTGGTTTGACAGGTGGTGCGTTTTGACACACGGCCCCTTTGTAATGAATGGAGGTGAAATGATCCCATTTGCCCCAAACCTAAGCTGAATGCTGTGGTCAAGACAGGTGTCACCCCCAAATCTCAGAGACCCCACATAAGCAGGCAGCCTAGTTTGGAGGAAGGAACCATTGTCAAGTCAAGACATATATTGCTGTCTGACCTTGTATATTCATGTTCTGATGGAATTTTAAACCACCAACTGGCATTTATACTGTGTAAAAATTTCTTTATAACTGAGAGAAACGGATTAAAATCTCTTACATTTACTTTCATGTTACTCCCATAAAGAAGACACAAGTTTTTCTTTCCGAGTGGATACATTGAATTTCATTTATTTAAAGACACACAATTTCAATTCTACTTCTAAAAATGAAAGTTAAGTCTAAGATCATTAAATCAAGGCTGTCCACAGACATCAAAGTATCTCCAAACCAAGTATGAAAACATTTGTTTCATTTACTTTAAATGTAAACACACCTTTCCTGATGAATGGACCAATAGCCATATTTCAGAATGATCTGGAAATTAAAATACTTCACATTAACTTGTGTTAAAATGGTAAGTATATTTATTGCCTCAGTGTCACATTTTTAAATAAACAAAGTTTTAATCAATATCTAGGCAATATCCCTTTAGTGCAATGACAGGTACATGCAAAGTCTTCTTTTAATGGATGGCACTGACAAAAGAGTAAAACATATGTTTTTGCTCCAGAGTTTCCGTAACTATGCATCTGTTTTCAATTTACAAGGTGCTGAGCATCGGGTCAGTGCCACTGGTCAGTTGTTTGCCACAGAGTGGGACCTTGATTTACACAGCCATTTTTCTAAAGTGACATAGCCAATGTTTTTCCTTGTATTTCAAGGTCCAGCACATCTGAGGAAAGTAGGTCCTCTTTATTTGGGAAAACTGGCTTTAGAGTTCAGTACTGTTGTTTTTGTCCAGTTGAGGCCTTTAACTTCAGGTTTCACCACCAAAACCTTGCAGTACACTGTTGTATGCCACACGTCCGAATGAAATGTAACAGGATATTTGTCACTGTATACTTCACCTTAAATATGACCCTATAGAAGCACAAAGACAGGCATTATTTCCCAGTCCAGAGCCTTTATAGATCAAATTAATGATTGGTGACTACATAATATCCATGAGCTAAATTAGCAAAAATGACCTCTAATGGGAAAGAAAATAGCAATGCAATTTATGTGTATACTCACTAGTGCCATGTCTAAAACAAACTGAAACTCTTTAAACACACCACTCTACTCTAGTCCTTAGAGATCACCTTCAAAATGGCTGTGCCAATTATTAATAAATCAGGATAAATTTCTTTTGATTTTAGATACAAGTCGATGTAGAGAAATTCAAAGAAACATTATTTAGAAAAGGAGCTAAAATAGGGATTTAATTTATTATTAATGGGAGTCCTAAACATCTAAGACCTGGAAGACCACCCAAACTGTCACCATCTTATGAACAAGTTAATTTCTTGCATTAGATCTGAAACTGCCTGCATTGTCCATCCTTCTGTGAGAAAACAACTCAACACTACATACATACAGGGCATGTTGTGACAAGGAAATAGGTTACATTTATTGCTGGTGTTCTCAGGACTCTACCCAGACCTCAACATCACTGAATGTGAATGAGATTACTTGGATTGTGTGTCATCTTAAATGCAACCAACTTCAAAACCTGGATTTGGAGGTGTGTAAAAAGTCCCTGGACATTTCTTTGAGAATCCGAAAGCATAAACATTGGAAAAGAAAGTCTATACACCCACCATGTAAAGACAATCTCTAGAGTACTCTCAAGGCAAAAAAATATTGTAAAATATAAGTTGGTAAATAAATTATTAAAGACTTATTTTTTATTTTTAATGTCAAACTCTATTATCTATCTGTTTGTGTTTTTACTGTACCACCATTCCATTGTTTTAAAGGACATGAATACTGCACACTCAACATTCATGAGTTTAGCGACATGACTCAAAATGCTGCAGTAAACATAGTGTTTAGTGTGGGAAGTTTGCTGGTAAAGATAGATGGAGGAACTAACAGCGTACATGTGATGAATTAGCCTGCTTTGATTTATTAGCCTTTCTCACATAGTGTGTTGAAGGCAGTCCTTTGTTTAAAAACATAAGCCTTAAAGGGGATTAATGATTTTAAAAAAATCTACATTGAAAAATGGTTACAATGTAAACTGAGCCAGAGTGGTCTGATGCACAATGCATTATTCAGAAAAATATATTGAGTCTAAATATTCCTCCTATCTTACCTAAAGCATGTAATACACATGGTTACATGTTGCTCAAACATTTACGGGTCACATATTTGTGCCACTCTTGCACATTCTACTTCCAAAGCTAAAACTTGAGTTTAGGGGCATGCCTAGTGATACAGTTAGGTTTAGGCTTAGGCTCAGTGTTGAGATTCATGGTATTGTAGAAGAACACACATTTCATGCTTAAGTGCAACAAAAACATGACACTGTATAATACATTTTGTCCTGATATGGGTTGTGGTAAAAGATATGAACCAGGCATCTGAAGTATTTAATCTTCTAAATGCTACCTCTGAAGCAAGCAATTTTATCATGCATTTGCTGATTAATAAAAATAGGTCTGGGGCAAAAATAATTACATACATTACATAATTACATATTAGTATTTAGTTATTTTTGTCCCAGACATATTTTTATTAATCAGTTTATTGTGGAGGAATACATATAGGGTGTTGTGAGGCTAAATAATCGCTGAAGAAACCTTTTCACTATTTCCCTATTACCACTGTAATCTATATAGTCAAACGGTTTAAGTAGGTTCACTGGTAATTTTGGAGAATTTATCAATTGTGAACCATTACAGTCTTATGACATTTACATGAATTATGCATAAATTATGAAAAGAAATGTGCAAATCCCCATAAAAAAATAAAGAATAGCTTGCTGCTTTCTTGTAATGACTACAAATCAAATCTCTATTGAAATCTGACCAAAACAATGCTACTAAGGATAGCTCAAACAGTTTGTTTTGAAATTCTAGGTTTACCTCTGAAATCTATGCTGATAGAAGGTATGGATGGTGGTTCTCTGGTTTAAGATGTTTATTTGGGTAAGGAACTGCTGGAAAGGGACTGATTCTCTGAATATACAAAGGAGATGTAACACACATCAGTTTGTTTATCATTCCATCATTCTTCCCATCCCACTGACAGGTTCAAGGCATGTTCAAATGCGCCAGAAGAGCTACAATTCGCACTCGAGAGAGAGAGAGAGAGAGAGAGAGAGAGAGAGAGAGAGAGAGAGAGAGTGAGAGTGAGAGTGAGAGAGAGAGAGAGAGAGAGAGAGAGAAAGAAAGAGAGAGAGACTGGTCTGTTTTGCTTTTTCAAAGCAGTGTAAATGTAACCCAAGCCCTGCTCCAGGCTGACTAAACACCAAGGGCCCAGGTGGCTAATGGAAAAGAAGAATGACCAAATGACCACCACCAATGCGGATCCATGCTGATGTTGTCTCTCTTTCTCTCACTCTCTCGCTCCCTCCATCTGCTGCATATTACAGCCATCAGCTCCTCTGTTTGTCCAGGCCAGTCTCGGATGGGTGGTCCTCAGATAACGGAACGCCAGGGGCCTCCTATGTCACCAAATTACACAGACCCCTCTCTGTTTTTCCTGCACCCTTTCCAAAAACATGCCGGCCTGCTCATCGCCGACTTTGTTCAACAAATCTTAAAAATATTGGCTTCTAAATGGTTCATGTCTTGGGCGTGTGGTTCTAGGGACAACCCTTAACTTATCTGGGAAGTTTACATTGAGTTTACACAACATGGATGTTCACAAAAAGAGCAATAATTGTAAAAAAGTCATTATAATTCTTGTATGCATAAAGTGCAATGGACAGGAGATGAATAATTAAACTGCTTTGAGGTCCCTGAATAGACAGCTTATGCGCCATAGAGCCAGGCCCCCAAATAGAAACGAAATGAAGGGACCACCATTTTCTTCTTTCTTCTCATTCAACTACCAATGTATTGAAAGTGACACTTTTGATTTTCCTGTAACAATGGAAAGCTGGGAAGCTGGTAGTTTTGCTGCCACACAGCTCCATTTCCAGGAAGGTAAAACCAGTTTGGTCCCCTTGCTAACCTAATTTGGAATCATTCAGCACATCATTCGCCACCAACATTAATGGGTTCAAAAACCAGTAAAGTTCATTCCTAGCTGGAACCAGTGAACAGCAGGTTCTTTAGCACAAATTGTGATGGTGTCCATTGGTGTGAGTAGATAATGAAGCTCCAGAAAGAGAACATTGTGGATCAGAACTGGGTGTGTCCTTTATATTGTGTTATATAAATAAAAGAAAATAAAACAAGAACCATTTTTCTGAGGCTGTGTTAAGCGTGACACAAGACGCTTTATCATAAGTTCAGGAGGACAACTCTGAACTTGGCAACATTTACACACATGTAAATCACTCTGATCTGAACTTGCTGTAAACAGTGGATAAACCCTGTCTCTGTCCTGACTCTATCTGTTTATTTCTGGTTCTTGCGCTAAATTCAGCCACGATGCTGTAAAATAGGAATCTCACAATTTCCCCAGCCAATAACCTATCTTTGGTATAAAAGAGCTTTTATTGGGCAACTGTGTGAGGAGTTTGATGTGTTTGGGTTTCCTCTGGGCATTCCTCCCACATGTGGGTAAGTGAAATCGTCCATAGGTGTGAGTGAATGAGTGACTGGGAGATTGTGTGATGTTGCGATGAACTACTGCCCTGTCCAGGGTGTGTTCCTGCCTTGTGCCCAGTGATTCCAGGTAGGCTTAAAACATAAGAGAATCCTGAAAGATTAAGTGCAGGAGATGAATGAACAAATGAATGAATGGATGTACATAACATTGAGATTGAGTTATATTTTTCAAAAACACATTACACTATATTTAATGAGGGTGGCACGGTGGCGCAGCAGGTAGGTTGTGGGTTCAAGTCCCGCTCCAGGTGACTGTTTGTGAGGAGTTGGTGTGTTCTTCCTGTGTCCGCATTGGTTTCCTTCGGGTGCTTCGGTTCCTTCCCACGGTCCAAAAATTTGCAGGTGGATTGGTGATCAAAAAGTGTCCGTAGGTGTGAGTGTGTCACCCTGTGAAAGACTGGCTCCCCCTCTAGTGTGTGTTCCTGCCTTGCACCCAATGATTCCGGGTAGGCTCCGGACCCACCCCGACCTTGAACTGGATAAGCAGATAGAGACAATGAATGAATGAATGAACTATATTTAATTAATTATTGCTCCATTTCTTGTAAATTTACTAATGCTCCCATGACTTACATGATTTACATAAAATACATAAAAAAAACCTTTAAAATAAAGGTTTATTTTAGCAATAAAAACACCGATAAAGAAAACACCAGATCTGAGTAAAAACATCTTATGAGCTAGTATTTGTACTGAATAAAATAGTTTTTTGACTTACATAATATTCAGAGCCCCTAACATTTCACAATAACTGGAAGAAAAAGGTCAAAATGCAGGTCAAAAATCTTATCAACGGGAGCCTTTCAGATTAGTAAATTTGGTAGAGGTTGTAGAATCAAACCAAAAATAACATTGTTTACAATGTCTCTTCTTTTTTGAATCCTATTTCATTTTATATATATATATATTGATTGTATGAGATCATTTCATGCAAGTCATGATCAAGGTGTGGGTCATCTTAGATTTCAGAGCTGAACCTAGTGTTTCAGTATAACTTGTTAAAAGATTAAAAGAAGCCGCTCCCTTTTTAGTCACAACATTAGCATGAGATCTTGTCATGAAGAGTAGTAATAGACCAACCACTAAAAATCTCATTAAGAGAACCATTAATCCAAGCATTACACCAAGTCATTTTTTGGCACCTTTCTATTTCTGTGTGTGGAATTCTGCCACTTTCCTCCTTACAAAACATTCCAGGGTCTGATCTATAATTGCCTCTAGTAAAGCTGAACAAATACCAAGATCCAAAGTGGACACAGCCTATAAAAGCAGAGCTTGATTGCAGTATCTCTGCTGGGATTATCTGTTGTACATGGCTTTAAGGAACTTCAAGGAACAACTTCCTCAACTCTGATTAAACCTATTACTGGATTAAATCACAGAGATAGTGGTGATTCCCCTCTGAACACATTCAGACTTCTTTGGAAATTTTGGCAAACATGTTATATTACATGCAGTGGGATTCAAAATCAGAGATCAAGCTAAAAATTTAAACTTGGGGACAAATGACAAAGGTTAAGAATGTTTTAGTTGTTTAACAGCAAAGGACATTTAAAAGACGACAAATAAACAAAGATTAAGATTCTGAAATTGCTGCTGGGGCAGCACAATGGCTCTGCCGTTAGTGTCACTGCCACACAGCTCTAGGATCCTTGTTTGAGCCTAAGCCCCTTTCACATAGGAACTCCAGAGAACTTCTAAAGAATCTCTTGAGTATCGGGTCCAGCCATGTCCCAGAGTGGTCCTTTCACACCTGTAGTGTACAGCATTTGTCAGACAAGTTTCCGCAGAGGGAAATGTGCCATGTGGTTTAGGCCTGGAACAGCGCCTGTGCAGTGCATGCAGGAGAAATTACTTTAGCGGCTCTATTCTCACATGCACTGGCTCAGATTTTACCCAGAATCTCTACTAGGAGGCTAGCAGTATAAAGTCCACAACAAATGTTGTGAATGTTTGCGTTCACATATACAACACCTCTGGCTAAACCCTGGAACATTTCTGGGTTACAGAACACATGTGAAAGGGGTTCTAGGCTCTTTGTGTCAGGTGTTTGTTTTCTCCCTTAGTGCTTTTCCACCTTTTCCAACTCGGTTTTGGAACCGGTTCCATTTCCTGATTCTTGGGCACTTGGTTCTTTCCAATGAACCAGCCCAAGTTTCTACAAGTTTAGAGGGGAACCAGGAATACGTCATCAGCAGGGGGCATTGCTGTGGCTGAATACAGTGCCAGAGCCAGAGATGACCTGTCAGAGTAATGACAAGGTCATTGTTTATCTTTTGTTTACTGTGGAGTCAGATCAGAGAGAGAAATTACACTGTGTTCAGAGCTGTCTTGCTGAGCTTGTGAACAACGGAGAAACATAACCAAAAGCTGCAGCTCTGACCAATGCGCATGGTGTCACACCAAACACGGCCACAGAAACACACACAGGTTTGAGGTCTTTCTTGAGTTACTGATACTAGACATACCCACAGAAGACATTACAGTTCGTGCTGAATAACCAACTCTTGTTTGGGTCCAGCTGGGAAATAATTTTTCTGGTTCCTGTGGCAATTTGGAACTGTGGTTTCCTCCCATGTGTTGGTAGGTGGATTGGCTGTGGAAATTGACCACATGTGTGACAGGGTGACTAGGTAAGTATCCAGAGGTATGACAGGGTGACTGCCCATAAGAGTTTTCTGTGCACTCATGCTAAGTCCAGGGTGTATTCCGGCCTTGCACTCGAAGATTCAGTGTAGGCTCAAGACACATACTGAACCTGGTCAGGATGAAGCAGTTACAGATGATGACTGAATGAATGGACCATGTGTAGTCCTCGATTCAAATTTGTGACTGAGACAGACCATGTTAAGGCCTGATTATTAGCGAGCCATAACATCTGCATTTTTTCACAGAAATGTTACATTTCTGCCAGACTCTATGTAGATGAGTTTAGTCATTTACAATTAAAATGCCAACAAAACTGTGTGCCGAAACTTTTGCAACTGCAGCTGAAAAAATATTTAATATGAACAAAAATGATCCAAGTAAATCTTAAGCTAATTGTTCATAGTAAATGACACTGTTGTTTATCGCAGGTATTTGTATCATCATTTGAGTCTATTCTGAGTGAGTGACATCAGTAGAGTGTCCTAAAAAGGCTATAATAGGCACAAGTTTCCATATTTATCCTGGGCTTGGATAACTGGAAAATTCAGCTGGAGTGTAAGCTAATATTGCCTTATGGTTGGAACAATCGAGGAGCGAGGAAGTGATGAAGAATTCCTCTTACCAAGCTCAAGCTAACAAAACAGACCTGAATATTTCACAACCATCTCTGTGAAGAATGAGTTCATCTGTGGAGAATAGGGGCAGGATGCGTGATTGCTCTCATCTTTGAGGGAGTCAACAGATTTCTCCATCAGTCCATGGTACAGCAGTATGTTTCCTCATTCAAGTTCAGCCAGTAGTGGTACTAATTGTTTATGTCATCACTGGGAGCAAAACCTTATGGCAAAACCTCCAGAAAGGCAACTTCACAGGAGAAGGAAATTCCTTTAAATGGTAGCCCATATAAAATGTTTTTCCAACAATTTAGGATCATTAGTTTTGCACCATTTATTATAAATGGTAATGCATTTTAAAGGACTGTTATTATATAAAAAAAAAATATTTGCTGTCACCTTCCAGACCTCAGGTTGCAGTATGTTGGGACAGAACGTAAACTAGAGAATGGTAAATTTTCAGGGAAAGGAAAAAATGGCTATAAAATGTGTATGTACACATGAATTTCAGAGGCCCACTGAACATGAAAAGTAGTATAGTGAGTTTATCCGAGGTCTTACTCTTCTGCATAGGAGGTAGAAAGTAACCTACCAGGCTTGGTGAATTTGTGCATATTTGACTAATTTACCATTCCCAGGATTTGTACAATATGTCTTAAACATAACTGTCATTCATAAAATGTGATTGAATATATTCAAGGATGGCTAGTAGAATGGATGGCTATTCAAGGATGGCTATTCCTAGCATGAAAAATCAGTCTAAAAACTTAAATCCCTAGCTCTAAGCCTAAATCTAAGCTCCAAAAAGTTTGACCTCTACCCTAGTGCACAAATATTTACCTTAAACTTTAAGCTCCAAATATTAGAAATGGCAGAAATGTCTCCTGGGTAAAGTGCTCACACAGTAGTTTACAGCACTGTTTCTTGAATTTTTCTTCTTGTACATGACAGTTCCTGTGGATTTAGAGAAACAGCACCACCAGTGGATAGGAGATCACTTAGTGATTTTTAATAAAGCTACCAATCAAAACCAACCCTTTACGGAAATACTATCACAACATGCATTATCCTGAATGGACATTGTTACTAGTGCTATCGGACCTGTATTTTTTAAACACAAGTGTTTAAAGAATTAAATGTCCATATTATCAACACCATAACCAACAACTGACTATAGCATTCCTCCTGCCTTCCAGATCTAGTGTCCATAGAGATCTGAAAGCAGGCCTCCAGAAAAGAAACTGTCCAAACAGCAGTCCTCACAAAAAGCTGGAAAAACCCCATTTGTCAGTACGTTTGGGATTAGCAGACTGTGAGAAGCAGAAAAAGCAACCAACTTCTATGACTAAATTTTGGAGATCTGAAAACAGCCTTCAGAAAAGAAGCTGGTCAAAACAAGGGTTCTCACAGAAGCTGGACAAACAGTGTTAACCGACGTGAGAAAAGCAGTAGGGAGATCATCAGTGCAGTCTATTTAAGGCGAAACCCATTCAAAGATGACTAAAGGCAGCAGAACAGAAGGAGCCTCTCTTTCACAGCCTCTCACACAAAACTCACACAAACACACAGCCAGGGAAAAAAATGGGCCTTAAAGTAGCACAAGGTTTTAGCTGCTGTAATCTCTAAACAGTGTGCTCAGGCGGACAGAGGCAGGGTGACGGGTCAGTGGTCAAAGGTCAGGCTGCTGATAGGTGGGAGTGATTGGAGGGGTCGAAGGCATACACAGATCATCCCCTGTAATTTAGGGGAGCTAATCTCCGCAGATTGGCTCGGACGACAGAAATCACTCACTTACACACATGTGGGAGTACACACACACACACACACACGGTTGAAAAATAAAAAACAAAAATAAATAAATAAATCTATACAAAGCCCCTGAAGGAACATGTATTTACCAAAATAGCTATTACTGAGTAAAGCAAATATATGAGAAAAAAATAAAATAAAATAATATATATATATATTGACAAGTTAAAATATATGTTTCTGCTGGACCTTTCGTAAATCAAATGTGATATATGTGTGTGTGTGTGTGTGTGTGGTAGCATGGTGGCACCTTTCCTGCAGCTTGGACATGACCAGGTCACTGCTCTCAGATCAGAGTGCTTTCTACAAAGAGCACAGGTCATGTACTTCTATAGACACTGCCCAATGCATGCACTCCCTTTTGTGCTCTACTACAATACCCAGAGACACTTGTGTCTGCCCCCCAACAAGAGGCGGTCTCTCGTCCTTGGGGTCTGCCACTCCTCATTACAGAGAGGGAGAGACTGGTACAGATAATACATTTCAGCGTTGCCTCTTCCAATGACAGTTTGCGGTGGAGATACCACAAGGTGGTGCCCCCTTAGACAATGTGTTGGCTTTAAGGTGCTATAAAAAACATTTATGGAATTGAATAGACACCATTTGTACAGAGCAATTTACAATTCTAGTCATGTTACAGAAGAAGGCACATTTAGGAGTCTTGCCCAAGGAGTGTATGGGAGTAATGAATTGTTTAAATCCAAACAGGGCACCCTACCATTCAGCATAAAATGCAGTGGTGGTACCAGATACAGATACATTTCAAAAATAGTGACTTTACAGGAGAAGGGGAAAAAACATCTTAATTTTAATGGAAATCATGTAAAAAGATTTAATTCCAAGTAATTTTGGAACATTCAAGATAAATGAAAATGTTCACAAAATACTGAAGGACAGCTGCTGTGTTCAAATGAAATGCCACAACAAAAAATATTATCTTACATGTTTCTCTCTGGACAGTGATGATATCTGATTAAAAGACCATTCCCAAGATTTATATGTGTATTAAACATAACAGGCATTTCTATAACCTGACTAATATATTTGTGTTCACATGAATTTCTGGCTAGCAAGCATAAAAAATTCATCTAAAAAATTCCACTAACTCTAAACTTTATTCCTAACCTTGACCCTTAAATTAAATTTGACAATGAACCTAGCACTAATGGTGAGTTCCATTTGAACTTGGATGTTGGGATTTCCAAGTAGGTAATTTCAAATGGAACGCCCCTACTATTCCTATTTGGAAAGTCAGTGGAGCCTCACCCACTCCAAATCTAAGATGGTTCCCTCCACATCAACAGTGTGTAAAAGCAGTAGTATCATCCAGTTTATTAGTGCTGTTATCAATTTGTGTCTCACTGAGTTTCCATGGTGTTTAAATGCATAAAATTTCACATAATATGCTGTTATCAACTGATGTCATTAACAATGCTAACCAGGAACAAGCTAACAATGATAAACATTCAGAAAACACTGCGTCCCAGGTTAACTGGAACACGGTCAACTCAGGTGTGACATCATTCCCAGCTCTGACATCTGATTTATAAAGTAAATGAACGTAGCATAAACTACAAAAGATTAAAAACAATAGTGTATGTGCTTGTTTTAAACTATGGCTAACAACTAGCCCTAAATCTCAACTGTAGGCTAAACTCTAAGCTGCAGAAATTTCGAAACAGCAGTGTTTTGTGAGAGAGTTACACAAACAAATTACTGTGCTGTTTCTCTAACTACTTTTAAGGTACATAACAGATAGTTTGAGTAGATTTAGTGAAATAGTGCCACCAGTGGACGGGAGCTTGTTTAGTGATTGTAAAATAACAATGGATTATAATGAATGAATGAATGAATATATATCCTCATATTTGGAGATCTTGTTGACTCTAGACCAAAGGCCAAACTAGGTGAACACATTCCTTTCGAAGGAAAGCAAACATTCAATTACAGCATAAAATGAGAGAATTACAGTCGCTAAAAACCAAAAGCTTCAAACCTTCCTACTTTCCGTGCTTTGGTTTCTTTGATCGCCGTTCACCATAATCCACTGTGGGTTAAGTCAATATTTTTACGTATTAATTGTGTATCAGAAATCTGGCGCACACAATCCTGCAAGGGATATGGAAGATAATCAACCTGAATCTGCAGCCAAGCAGAAAGAAAAAGGTGCCAAAGACCTCAGCAGGGAAAAGAAGGGGGGCTGTTGTGGTGGAACAAAGTCACATGACCTTAGAGCAGGGGCTTAAAACCCAGTGGTCTTTGCCATTACACACTGATTTCATTTGGCTGCAGTGGGTTAATACTGGACCTACTTTTATAATACAGCACAGTGAGGATAGCAAATAACACTCAAGAATTGTCTGAAGAATGGATAGGCATCTAGAACTGTGTGAACAGTGGAGAACCTTTAAGATCAGTGTGGAAGGAAGGAGCACATTCTACAGTCTCTTCTAATCCTGTCCTAGACTGTTCTCCCATGTTCTAAAAATCTCTTCCCCACTTACTGTCAAGTGGTTTTATATTCTCTATTCTGCTAGAACTAGAACCTTCTCCTTTACTGACACTGTAATGATCTCTCCATTCACAGTGTTCTGTTCTAGAGCAGTGGTTCTCAAAATGATCTTCAAAGGTCCAAAGTCAGTCTGCATCCTTTGGGTTCAAGCTAAAAATATGGACTATTAGAGGTTCCTTAAGGAACATTGTTTTTGGGAATCACTGTACTAGAACCGCCTAGAACAATGTGAATAATGGAGAACATTCTGGACTACCAACAATCACTCAAAGTCCATACAGTAATCATATAGTTGTATGGTGTTTGTTAGGCTCTCAAGACATACATCATTCTGGACGACTAAGCTCATAAAGACACATCATAAAGTAGGAACAGTAAAGAAGAAGAAGGAGAACCTTAGCAAAGGACGGGAGATGGTTTTAGCCACTTTCGGTGCCCTGAGTAAGCAGCAGAAGTTTCTTTTTGAAAGTGCAGCGCGTATAAAAGGCCTGCCATCAACACGTATAATCTCTTAGCTGAGCCCATTGAAAGCCGGGGCTCGGGGGTTAATTCACCCATCGCTCTGTGTTTGAATCAACTCCAGACTCACATTGAGATGAAAGCCCGAGAGTCCCATGGACGAGCTGCACCACGGGGACCACTGGGCCTCCTAGACGAGGCCAGATTACGGCTGGCTGGGACCTCCATCAGGACAGGGAAACTGAAAAGAAAAACAATAATTAGAGATAATTGCTTGTGTCCAAACATGAGCATTAAAGCCCCCTCCCTCCTTCCCTCCTTTTTTATTTCTCTCTCTCGCTCTCTCTCTTCCTCCCCCACTCTCTTTCAGACCCCATCCCTCTCCCACTCCTTCTACACTCTCTCTCACTCTCTCTCACTCTCTCTCTCTCTCTCTCTCTCTCTCTCTCATACCGGGTGCAAAGAGAAAAACACACCCCTGTTTTGACAGCTGGGCAGGCGAACATAATTTGTGACAGCTGAACTGAAACATCTTTAAACACAAAGGGGGGGAGGGAGAGAATAGGGGTGGAGAAAGAAAAGAGAGGGACAGAGAGGAGTGAGTAATAGAAGGAACAGGAAGATAGAATTGGGGGAAGAGAGAGATGGAGTGAGTGAGAGAGAGAGAGAGAGAGAGAGAGAGAGAGAGAGAGAGAGAGAGAGAGAGAGAGGGGAGGGGGGAATAATTGAAAGAGAAGAAGGGAGAGGATAAAGTAATCATTATCCAGGAGGGATTTTTATGCACCATAAAAAGACTGAGAAAAAAGAGTGAGAGAGGGAGAGCCCAAGGAAATAAGGAAGAAAAAAGGGGAGAATAAGGATAAGGTCCAGAACAAAAAAACAGACCTTACAAAAAAAAAGACCAATATTAAAAAGCTATGGAAAGTGAGATATTTTGCTGCAAAATAATAACAAAATAAAAAATCGGACTAAACAGTGTCATGCAAAGTTTGACACATTGGGTTAATTTGCTG
Source organism: Hoplias malabaricus (assembly GCF_029633855.1). Classification (NCBI taxonomy): domain Eukaryota; kingdom Metazoa; phylum Chordata; class Actinopteri; order Characiformes; family Erythrinidae; genus Hoplias; species Hoplias malabaricus. The sequence continues at coordinate 30,237,210 of NC_089801.1, read as the reverse complement.
CTCAGCGGCTTGCCCTTTGATCTCTGGGGTCAGAGAGGGTCAAACCAAACTTAGGACAGCAAGGCTGAAATCGCGGCGGTCTCAGGGAGCTGGGGTCAAAGGCCATCCATGAGATCTTGGGATATACAGGGAAAAAGCAGGACCATATGTGTATAGATACACATTGGAAAACCAAAATAACTCCTGATTTTCCGCCCCCTTCTAACTCTTGGCCAGACAGTGACACACACACACACACGCGCGCGCATGAAGACCCACCGCAGACGAACTGCATCAAAACTCAATTAAGTCATAAATATCAGCATTACACGGATGTTAACAAGGCATTGACAGAACGTTGGCCAGGGTCCTGGCAAAAATTGACAGTGACAGAAGTTTTCCCTGAAGGAAAATGCAAACGCAAACAACAGAACGCTTTCTCAAAATATCCCCCACTCTCAGTGACTCCCCTGTTTACATTTCTTTTCTGAACACCATCCGAGCTGGCACTCGAGACCAGCTTGAGCCAAAAATGAAGTGGCCTCAGCCCAGTTAGCCTCACTATGAGAGCAATTTAGCATGAAAATTTGATTACCGTGCCATAAACAATGATGAGGCAGCCAGACGAGTCAGATTGGTATACTCCTCGCTGGTCTCATTTTAACGTAAACACAATAAGTACCATACAACAGTGATGCAAACCATATACATAACTTTTCTTTTACTGTCAGAGACCACCTTTCGTTCAGTGTTCATCCACATTGTCCACAGGTAGGACACAACACAAATCAACACTAAATGTGGAGCTGTCAGAAAGAGAAAAGGAACCAAAGATAGTGTCCTCAGAGCTAAGATCTTCACATCACTGCGTGTGTTTGCGATTACATGAACTGTGAGAAGCAAACAAGGCATCTAACTTCGGAAACTGAGATTCGGAAGTATGGTTTGCTCAGGAGTGAACCCGTGGTGGCGGCATTGATATTATGATGGTGTACAAAAAATAACTTTTAAAATGTTTTTGTAATTTTACGGTAAGTGTTGGATAGTATTAACATGACAATAGTAATTTCATTTTAAAAAATTCTAAACTTATTTGTACACCTAATAAAAGTATTTAGCTATGTTACTCTACCTGTACTGCACTGTCAATGCTGAATCACCAAATTTTTTAGCTCAATCTGAGTCTGGGGAACTGGCTCCAGTGAATGTATCATATACAGACAGTCAGACAGGTGCTTGGGCAGGAAAAGGGAGAGAGCAGTTAATAAACCTGAAAATGTATGGCTTCATAGCTCAAGGTATGTCAGCGAGCTGTCTGGTTCACTTGCGCTGACTCGTGCAGGTTCTTCTTTTTCCAGATACAAGCGGAACATCTGCTAACATCATCCAGTCGATCCATCTGAGTCTCATTACCACTCTCGCTCTACTTTATTAAAGTCAGGGGCATGATTTCTCCATCAGAGATACACTATAACCACAAGGCCACTGCCCTAAATGAGCAATCACCATCCCATCCTATAAAAGTATATGACATAAACTGGATCACATATTGCCTGTGAGATTTATTGCAGCTTGTTTCACTCTGACATTGATTGAGATGTCATAAAGCTGATGCTTCGGGCTATAGGGTCTGATTAAAATTAAAGGGAAACTTCACCCAAAACCTATTAACAACGCCTGGGACTGGAAGCCAGTGTGGGCTGGTTAATGTTGTACAACTTATACCATGCTACCTGACTCCTTCTAGACTCCATATTTTGCCAGTTGGCTTATGTGTGATTGATTGAAGTCTGAAAATCATTTCTACTGAGTAATGTATACCCTAAAGTATCTGAAAGCATAATGTACCACAAGTTTCCCAGTCACAGTGTACATGGTCCAAAACACTGCAAGCAATGGAGCATCCCCAAGTCTTTATCTAGATGAGCTGAACACCTGCTTGGCTGAAAAGGCCAGAGAATGAAACCTCAAAAGAGTGCAGGAGTGGGTAATAGTGTGGAGAATGAGGGCCCATAGTGGTTCCATAGGGGACACTTTTACACGAGTCAATGGCAATGGCTTTCTCAGGTTGCCGAGAGCAACTGGCGGCCACAGTGTATGAGAATAAAGTGAAAACCCAAGGGCTGCTAATTGATTCACCATCAGAGCGGCAGGGAGTGCAGCACGACATACACGATTTAAAGGTGCGCTCATTTGGACAAAGCTGTTCAGTTGTATAATTTAAAAAATTAATACATTTAAATAACAAAAACAAACAAACAAACATACGATTAAATGGGATGCTCATTGGAACACTGAGCTGTGGAGCCATGGTACCACGTTCCCTAAAGTGATGGCCTCCATCCAGTACATTTGGAGTGAGTTGCAGTGGTGTCTGTGATCCATAGTTAATCATCCAACATAAGTATGTGACTTTACTAATGTGTTCATGGCTGATTAAAATCATATCACCACAGAATGTAGTGTAAAACTTTTCTAGAAAATCTAAATCTTTAACTGCAGTAAAGAGGGACAGACCTCATGTCTGAATGCTATTATTAGCATTTTCTACTTGAACATGTTTAACTATACAAACATACACACACACACACACACACACACACACACACACACACATACACACACACACACACACAAACAAACACACATAGTATGTAGAAACACATATTTGTCTTAAGCTTACCTCTGGTACTGTCCAGTTTAAAACAGCGTGTTTGCTGAAAAGCTTTTAGCAAGACTAGCGTAGCTAGCACAAATGCATGCTATTAACATTCTACATATATCCACCACCATATTAGCCATAGTTAAATGTAAGTCTTTCATGTTTTTCATGTTCCTAAGTGTCGAGGTTAAAAATAAAGATATTCTGGACTTAAACACTAAAAGTTACACATCATTGAAAACTAAATTTTCCTCATTTTCCAGAGTTCAACTGTGTGTTGAGTTCTGTGATAATATTGTTAATAATAATTCAAAACATTCATTCACACTATTAATTCACCAAGATAACTGCATATTTACACACATTAAATTCATAAAATTTAATGATAATTTAATTTTTATTTATTTATTTATTTATTTTTTACTTATTTCCCCCAAAATGTTGTCATCACTAAATTCAGAGATTCATAGAGACACAGTGCCACCAACCTGGAAGAGTGAGGCTGAGGATACTTCCTCCATGATATCTGAAGCTAACTACCACATCTATTCAACTATTGCTCACACTATTCTAATGGAGCTCTCCTCTCTTGGAACAGAAACCTAAATGTCCAGATCTGTCATAACAGCTAACAGACGGCCATGCCATGCTGGTTATTGATGTGAGAAGAGCGAGAGCCACCATGCTCACTCAGAGAGAGGGAATTTGTTTGCTTTCTTGTGACTCAGAAGTACATGATTCCATTGTGTACAGTGTTGTTTTGACACATTTTTCAATACAGCATCATAACAAGAACAAATGAAAAAACTAATTATCCAATTATTAAAGCAGTCAATATTATAAAAGTACAAACTTTTAAACACAAGCTGTGATTTATTGTTTTCCTTTTGTAACTTTCTGGCTACAAAATGAAATAAGCCAGATGTTGGCATAAATGCTACAGGCTAACATGCAAATAATATTACATGTAGAATGTTTATCATTCAAGAAACAAAAAAATTTTAAGTTGCAGTGAATGTAACTTCTACAACTGAACATTAGAGTATTGGAAAATATCTCTACCAATGTAGAACATCTCGACCATTGTAAGTGTGAAAAAGCAAAGGTTGGAGTTGAATTGTTGGACTTTTTGAATTATATTGAGTTGTTTTACAGTTACGCTTCTTTATCTGTTCTGTTGTTTTTTTGGGATTTTTTTTCCATTTAACATATTTTCTGGTGTTGAAAAATGAGTAACTGACTGAAAATGAATAATAGTAATAGTATTACTAATAATATTTCTGGACTGGTTTTGTAGTTTCATATATCCTTGCATCACAAATGGAATTTGTGTGTGTGTGTGTGTGTGTGTGTGTGTGTGTGAGAGAGAGAGAGAGAGAGAGAGAGAGAGAGAGCAAGAGGGAGAATATGTAAATGCACTTAAATGCCCTCCAGTGTCTGCGAGTCATTTCCTGTTACTCATATTGATCTCATCACCCTGGGATTCTTACAGTCGGATGCGTCCCAAACAAAACTGTATGTTTATGCATGTCTGTGTGTATACAAACTCATTCACAGAGTATGGGCATATGCAAGTTATTATTGTTTCTGTAAGTATGTGTGTGTGTGTGTGTGTGTGTGTGTGTGTGTGTGTGTGTGTGCATGCGCATATGTATATGAGGGTGTTTTATGAATGATTATGGAGCCACCCATATAGATTAATAAAGTGTGTAGATATGTATGTGTGTGTGTGTGTGTGTGTGTGTGTGTGTGTGTGTGTGTGTGTGTGTGTGTGAAACACACCCTCTCTCTGGGTGGCATTACCTATGGTGGGGCAACTGTGACAGAAACTGGAGCAGCGGGTGGATAATTTGGATTTGATTGGTTTCACGTGTTTTTCATAAACAACAAAGCCGTCTCCCTCCGCTTAGCTGCGCCGTGTTTGGCTGCAAACATGGAATCCATTTGTCCCCTTTCTTCCCGGGTCTCTATTTAGAGTTACCAAGCAGTGCGTCACATGCTAAGCGGACCACCAGCGAGGAGGACTCTCTCACATACTTGCTCAATGCCAGGGTGTTGCCGATACTTAAAGGCGTTCACCTAAAAAAGAGTGCCCACAAAAATGGTACCTCAATCTTCATAGAAAAAATGAAATGTGGATTGTTACTGCTGCCTTCTGCACAGAAGACTGTTTAGGGGGGTTCAATTCCCTGCTCGGTTAACTCTACAGTGCTTCACTGATAAATCCTTGGGGAAGACTCCTAACATTGTATAAGCCTACCTCAATAACATGACTACATGACTCTAAATAAGAGTGTTTGCTCCATCCTGTATGTGTTAATGTACAGGTTAATACACCATGCTCAATATCAAGTGTCAGCCAGAGGGGTATAAAGCTCTCCAACACTGGGTTTTGAAAAAATGGAAATGGAAATTCATAATCTGAAGTGATGCCACTCCATTTAATAACTTTGGGCTGACTTTGAGTGGATTCTGTGATCCAGAATGCATCACCCAACATGAGCACCTGACCTCACTGATGTTCTTGTGGTTTCCAGCCAAAAGTTATGACTGAGATGAGTGTAGCCAAAACACCTGGAGGGTTTCAATACAACAAACATGGTGATTGTATTGAATACATATCTAATCAATACGAATTAAATATGTCTGTTAATATGACATGGGTCTGTTTATTATTTACACAGCTAGAGATGTATTTCAGTGTTTTTAATGCAACTACTCATTCTAATTCATATTTTCCTTATTATTTTCTGTCAACACTGGACAAAAGTACACATATCTTGTCACTGTCCAAAGAAAAAAAAACTTTACAGGAAAAGAAAATAAACATCTTAATTTCAGTGGAGCTCAATGTAAAAGGATTTTATTCCAGATCATTTTGAGGCATTTCTATTGGTCCATTCATCATCAAGAATCAACTACAATGGAGAAACATGTCTTTCTTTGGACAGCAATGATGACTGCACCTCCACCTATCTAAGCCGATGCCTGCAACTCCACCATGATGTGATATTAATTAATGCATTTATTTTATATATAATTATTTAGCACAACCTTATTTCTGAAAGTATTTTTTTTTATTTTTTTGCTATAAAACACATCTCAAACGAGATAAAGAACCCAACTACTTTATAGTCTCTAAGTTACAGTTATTTTCTATAGAATGGGTCACCCACATGGGGGCAGCCATGTTTAAAACTGGTTTCATACAGAATCTTTGACAAATCCATTAGGTAGCAGTGTAATGACTGTTTCAAAACATGAAGAAGAATCACAGGAGGAAATGACTACACTTTTAACAAAATGAGGAGTGTTTAAGTGGTTTTTCCACATTTTTCCCCACATCTCAGTCTCGAAAGGTATTATTATGAGTACCATTATTATCATTATTATTATTGGCCAGGTAGATCTGATGGAATATGGCTCTCTCTCTGTCTTTCTCTCTCTTTTTCTCATTTGGGACTTGTTTAAAGGTTTGACGTGTTCCGTCATCCTTTCATAAAACGGCGCAAATGCTACGGAGCTCTCCAATAATGAGGCTTGTCGGCCACCCGTGCTTTATGGCGCAGTGAAATTAATAGAAATCACATTGTGCTGCGGTTTCAGCTTGAAGCTTTTGGCCGGTCCCAGCTCAGTGTTTCAAATAGTTTTCCAACGCAAGCATTTGCACTTGTCATCTTTTCTTTCAGCTGTGGAAACTGCAGCACAGCTCTGAGGGAGTTTTGGAAGTCACCGCAAGAATTGGAGATCTAAGTTAACTTAAGCCACTTTAAGCGCTATAGCCTTAAATCCATTGCTTCATAATTGCATCCAAAGCTTTGGAAATGACTCCAATTGGAAGTGAATTCAGATCCAGTGGTTTGTAGATTTCCCTTGTAAAGAGTGAATTCAGTTACAGATATTCAGTTGTGCACATACAGTTCATTTGAACTCCAGAGAAAGTTATGTAATTAAATAGGATGCTCTGCACATGGTTTTTTGTTTTTTTACTTTAGGTGTTCAGCTTTTCAATATAGACTGTGGTCTAAGCTTTGTAGGGAAAATATATATATAATAAATATATATATATATATATATATATATATACATACACAGAGAGAGACAGAGAGAGAGAGAGAAAGTACACTGCTTCTTCCACACTCATTCTGCCCCCGTGTGGTTCAGACGGGACACTCGATCTTTACAGGACTCTGTCATTCAGCTTCAAGTGAAAAAAAGAGAAAAAAGGGGGGAAAAATCCCCAGTTTAACCTAAAAGTCCAAAGCAGAAAGTTTCCCCTAGTTTACACGCCATCTATCACAGCTCATAACACTGACATTAAACACACGTCTCTTCTACTCAATATCCTCTAAATTTTGAGTCCAGGCCCAAACTGTTTTTTGTCCGCTCTGTGGGGTAGTCAAAGCCATTCTGGATTTAAAGGTTACCACAGCAACTGGTTTACTAGACTATGACATTGACTCTCATGTTGTGCAATTATTGAAAGACAAAGCTCTAATATTTAAAAATGTAATAAAACAATTTGGGAAGAGCTTTGCTAAAATATATTATCACCAACATTACTTTAACAAATCCATCATTTTCATTTTAACTGAGGAAACATGCTTTTCTCACCAGCTTCCAGCCGTTAGTTCATTCAACAGCAGATTCTCCTCACATTAAAATGGAATTCCAAACTACTGTCAACAGCATTTCTCCATAACTCAGTTGCTTATGTGGAATCAAAGTCATTCCAAGTGGGTTGATGTGAAATGGAAAAGAGACTTACAGATTTACAGGGGTGGTGATAGTAACCAAACGTCACAAAGTGTGATAGCATTTCTGTTTACCAAAAGAACAGTGAACCTTCACCATTTTTAACATTGTTACATTTTTACATACATCACGTATTTAAAAAAAAAGTGTTTTGCTCCTTACAATGCAGATGATTACGTTAAATCTTACATTATTTACTTTCTCCTCTGAAGGAACCATTTGTTGCAGCTACATGTGACGATGATAACGGTAAATCAGGCACTGTTTTGCCTAACAACATTGTCTCTAACATTAATGTGTTTAAAGTTTATTCTATGCAAGATTTTATGTTGTTGTTAAAATTGAACTATGTGCCTTTACTGAGTCTAGTGGGAAAAAAATCTGCAAACACTGTAAAGCTTGAAATAGTCATTGTGAATTCATGGAGAGAGTGTGCAATCCTTAAAAGACTTTTTCCAAAAATTCTGATCAAGTTGACTACACCTTGATCAGAATCAATGTAAGTGACTGCACTTACATTTATTTATCTGTATTTTCTTACATATCTCTTAAGGGTTCAGTATCTAGCTGTGCCTTAGTTCACTGGTATTTGGACTCTAATCCTGTCTGTGCTTAGTAAGATAACAAAGCACTTTTGTAAGCCACTCTGGCTAAGAGCATGCGCTAAATGCCTTAAATCTATATGTAAATAAAAAATTGTTCTTCTCTACAGTTTATACAATTACATTTTTCCACCAGGGATGTCACCTTCCCCAAACTTACAGAGTGGAGTTTTAAATATGGCATTTGAAAATATTTAGAACAATATATTGGGACTTACAAAATACATTCATGACCAATTTACTTTAATATCTTTCTATGAAGGAGCCTTGAGAGGGTTAAAACATTCAGATGTCACAGTGTGAACAGTTCTGACTAAGTGTGTTTGTCTACAGCAAATGTTTTCACACAAAAACGGACTTTGGTGACCAGTTTTCTTCATTCACAACTGTATTATGCTGTTTGTAGAAATCACTGGAATTTCCCATTAATATAAGTTTACATCATTCTTTTGACAGAGTGTATATGAATTTTAGGTCCTTGTATTTGGTTTTTATTACAATCATGTTTTATCTGGAAAATGTGTCGGATGATCTGGGGGGATAAAGCTCCTCGTATAAAGGTGGAGAAATGTTCTCTGGAGCTTTCTCCTCCTCCACTTCATTTTGATTGTGGATCCTGTTGATGAGGGAAGCATTAAATTAAGTTCAGTTTATATATTTCATGGAGTAATTAATACACTTTTAATTCTATAGGCTGTTGTAACTGGAGCATATGGAAATACTTGAACCTCGATTTTTTTAACCTTTTAAAAATGTAATTGTGTGTGTGTTACATGCTAAAAGACATGTCATGTGTGAAATAAGCAGTCAACCCCCGTTTCTCCTTTTTAAATGCAGTGTTCTGAAGTTGGTCTCAAATGGGAATTCAGACAGAGAGCGTTTATTACGTCATAAATATAACAATTCCCATCAAACTGCAGTTGGGGGCTTTCGAGCTGCATGTGAGCTTCAGAGGGGAGGGTGCAGATAGAGGAGGGGACTCATTATATATTCCTATACCCTGAATGAAGGTGAAGGTGTAGAGTAACATCTAAGTATAGGGAGGGGAGAAGGCTTAGGGAGATGTTCTTCTTGAATATAACTTCTAGAGATCTCAAGCTGAAGAACAGCAAGAGTTTTTAGGCATTTAATCAATGACCAGATGGGGATTTTAAGAAGAGACATCAGTTCCCATCATTTACATGCAACAGTATTTGAGTACCATGCTGCAATTCAATAAAACACTATGCTATTTTAAAGTATATGTGGAATTTTAATATAAAATGACAGCAGATGTTTACACTTGTTCCGATCTATATAGAGTAACATGCCTTAAAAAAACCACACGTCAAATAAATTAATATTGTTTCATATTTAGAGTTTGAAAAAAGCAACGTGATTCTGATGAGTGAAACCATAAACAACGCTTTTGTGCTGATTTGACTGAGATTTGACCAAAACAACATTTTAAACTCATTCAGTGCTTGCTATTATGATTATGATGACATGATCATACACTTTTCAGCAAAACAAAACCTGTTCACTGCAAATATTTATTCAGGTTCTGTGTATGCAAACAAATCATTTAAATGGAAATGATTTATTTCCAATTGTACATTTAAGGAAGCCGAATTTTTCAGCAGCATTGGAAATTCCTTTGGAATTTCAATATAACATAGTGATAAAACTGTCTTTTTTGGAATTAAACATTATCAACTACTTCATAAAGGGGTCATAATATTTTAGTCAAAGTGTCCCCGAAAATGTCAGGTGTTTTAAGGTGTTTCCAGGATGCAGTGGCTAGTTTCTAAGGAAGGACAGTAGATGACCTGTCGACAGAGTGCAATATAATATAATGGTTTTAATCATGTTTAAAGCTGTGTGTTCTGGCTAGATGACCCATACCTGGCTTCCCTTGTTTCAGCTGCTCGCTCCTGTGTGTCGTTGTCACTGGAGAAAGCTGGGTTATCCATTGGGTAAACGCTGTAATACTGTGGTGGTGCACTCAGAGTGACCGCCAGTGGCTGCTGACTGGATTGGTATCTAACTGGGGCCAGGCCTCTGTCCGGAACCACCGAGGTATACGGAGGTGGGATATACTGCAGCACAGTGGCACGGTGGAAGGTGATTGGCTGATTAACTCCAGAGAAGACAAAGGATGGTCCAGACAGAGGTGGCATATCAACCTCTGGGATCCCCTCGTCACTTTGCAGCTTGCAGGCCTGGCAGGAGAACATCCGGAACTTGCAGACACTGATGAGTACGAACGTACCACCTACAGACAGCAGGATGGGGCCGAGGAGCTGCTGCCATTCAAAGCTGTTGCTGACCTCGTAGTTTATCCAACCTATGACTGTAAACGTCATGCCCACCAGACTCAGGAAGATTCCAGAAAAGAGCAAAGTGGCACCTGCCTTGTCCCCATCGCTAACCTGGGTGTCTGGACGATTGGGCGCCTGGCCAGGCATCATAGAAACCATGTTGACCGCATATTCATCTCTTTGTGCAGTGTTGTGGGTCACATTGTTGATGTCAGTATTGTTTGATTCCAAATTGCTGGCCTCCTGAGGTTGAGATTCACCTCCGGTTACGTTCTTCCAAAGATTCTGTATACTGTGGCGCATCATTGCTCAAACAGCCTGTCGATTTGCTGGACTTACCAAAGGAACCCAAGCATTTGTGTGTCTTCACAGCTGGTCCTCTGTGTTGTAGCTGTCCACTTTTTACAAGACGTTGGTTTTCAGAGCTTTGGTTAATGGTTAAAGATGTATTTTGACCCAGCCAATACTTAGAGATCAGTGGAATGTTAAATCTCTTGACAGGGAACTGACAAGCTGCAAAAAAACAACTGAAAGTGATTTAGAACTTTATTTACATAAAGCTATGAGGACATATGCATGATCATTACGGAAACACTCCATTACAAATATATCATTGGTGTACAAATAAGTTTTAACATAAGTTTTATGTTAACATAAGTTTCATTAACATAAGTTTTAACATGTAATTCCGAAATCATTCTAAAAATATTCCCCCATCCCTTTGACATTTTATGTTAACTGTCGCTTTGTCTAAAAAGAAAAATTGTCATTTTATTCAACCAAAATTAACCTATAAAGTAGTTTGAAAACAGCAAGCGAGAATAATTTATTCATCACTGCAAGCAAAAGCATGTACCCATGACTATGTCACTGTTTCACCAACGGCAGAAACACCTCCCAAGACCTGCAGTTCTGAACATACTCTGACAAGAATAATGTATTATGCCCGTGACGATTTGTCACTTTGTCACTAGATTATGTCATCTGAGCATTATCTATTTATGTACTCATTCAAAACTTTGGTTTCTGAGCTTTCATTAATGGTTAAAAGGCATTCTGACCTTGTGCTGAAGCTGGGAACACAACTATGACCTTAGCACCAGATCGGTGAAAGATTAAATCTCTGGAGCTGTGTTAAAACTGACATGCTTGAATGGCCTGGCTAAAGATCATTACAGTTTTAAGACAAGCTTATATGAAAACACAGATTACCCTTTGGATGTAGAATCGCTAATAATGCACTTGAATTATTTATTTATTTATTTTTTTTTTTTTTTAATGAGATGTAAATAGTGGGAATGCATTGGATGGTGGGTTCCTATCAGTACCGCATGGAAAACTCAGACTTTGTACCTTGCGTTTGGAGGGATTGCTTCAGGTCAAACTCAACCCTACTTTGTGACTTTGTTTACAAATGGGTAATTTAATTATGGTCAAAAGAATTGGTTAATTTTTTTTTTGGTAAGCAGTATTCATATTACAGTATCTGTGGTGGCCTCTGCTTTATAGGGCACAGGACAAATTATTTACTGGTTTTTGTATGAAGATGGAAAAGTGAGGTTGGCTTTCCAGACAGAGGCTGAACTTACAAGTCGGGACCAGTTAGCTTTATTTCCATAATGTTAGAGACTTCAATATTAACATATGTATGTGTATCTACATATGTATATCCACACAGAACCCAGACTCTAATAGTATTGAGTTAGACCTTAGAATATGTGCTAGCACAACGAGGAAGTCTACTTCATTCTTCATGTAAACAGTGTGTGCGAGGGCCTCCAGATTTGTGCTCGATATTAGTGTGATTGTTGAGGGTGATTCATTTTTCATTTCCTCAAAGAATAATTGAGGATATTGGTCTCTTTGGTTTGATATTGAAATTGAGAGGTGCTCGTTACCCAATGCCTCCTTACACTTGGGTGCATGAAAAAGCTCAGTAGATATGTGCACAAAGTGAAGAGGAAATGCACACATACACACGATCAGCCTGCCAAAGAAGCAAAAGCTCTGGACTTGTGCACGCACTCTGTTGAGAAACGCGAGCCATGATCCACCTTGTCAGATATCATTTGACACTGTCGCTGCTTACGACGCAACGTTATGCATTACTTATCACCTTGAAGTCCTACAATCCATCTCGCACGTAGCTCTGAAAGCTCTCGTCACTGATCTCTCAGTAATGCGTCAGGAGAAATCGTGAGTTGTGTGAGAATGAGCTGAGAGTACATGAGGATATACGTCTTGTCTTGTGAGTAGACAGAAACAGGACTTGAGCCATTGTCACTTTCAGAATCTGACACTGACACTTTGATACATTACTGACAAGACCTTCAGGGCTAGTAGCCAGTGGTTCCTGACTGCCAGGGTCACCCTAATACCTCATTGCATATTGCCCTGACCTTAATCTACATAGGTGAGTAGCGTTGATGTTGTGTCATCATACTGAAATCTGCGTCGTGCCCTTATAAAGAACAGCAGATTGAAGCTGATTTTCACTATGAGAAAAACAAATATATTTCTTGAATATATTCCCTCTGGTTCTACCCCATAAAACACTGCTGTGTTAAAGGCAAATCCAGTCACTTTTCTACATGTGAACACAGTTCTCGGGTCTTAACAAAAGTGTCTGTGACATGCTTTGCTCATAATACCACAAGGACTCCCCCTGTCTAAACAGCCCCCATTAAGAAAGACTGGTGTCAGGACCTGTTTTTTAAATGCAGGGTTCGTACAGTTTTTCCAAAGTCAAATTCAAGCATTTTTCAAAGACTTCCTAGGTAAATTTTCAAGCTTTTCCAGCACCTTACAGTTGTATTAAATTGCAGATTTATTCAAATACATACATTCTCAAATTGATAGCTTCACTTTATATATATATATATATATATATATATATATATATATATATTTTTTTTTTTAAGGGATAATAAAAATACTAAACTGTATTTGGTAATAACAGAAGGATAAGAATTTAAAAAGAAATTGAAGTTTCAAAATGTGTCACCTGTTTATAAGCATACTTTCCTTGCTTGTTTATTTTTTGCCCTGTGCTTTAGTGCGTGAAATGTTTAAACAAGCACATTTATATTTTCACCTAGTATTTTCTAGCATTGGCATGAAAATGATTCCATGAAAACTAGCATTACCCAATTGTATCACACAGTGCCCATTATTAAGCCTGCAAATTCAGCAGCTAGCAAACAAATTAGCATTCATGTGTTCAAAGTTTTCCACTACGATGTATCTTTGTACCTAGAGAATGCAGACGCTCACATTGTAAAAAACTGCAAGTGCCTTTTGTAGACTCGTGGGTTTTGTCCTTGTCTTATCCATTGTTTGTATTTGTTGTTTTCTATGAAGCGCTAATTAAAACGGCATTTTTAAGGAGTTCTCTCACTGTGTCTTTGGGGAGGCAGGTCAAACATGAAAACACACTAGCAGATCACAGTCATATATTAGCTAGCAGTGTATTGGTTGCAAACATGCTATCAGAGCCAGGTCTTTTAGGTCAATGATTGGAACAGGCTCCTGTCCAAGAGCCATTCATTCATTCCTTTCTTTCTTTCCTTTAACCAGGGCAGAATGATATGGTGCTTTTATCCTCTGTGGTATAATGACGAGCCTTAGGAACCCAAAGAGTCGGCACTTCTGGGTGAGCCGAGTCCAGTGATCTTTACCACATGCAGTAGCACTAGCGAGTCCATGCAGACCCGTTTTTGTTTTAGGCTCTGTGACTTATCTTATTTTTCCATCTAATAAGTGAACTATTCAGCCATTTGTTGTGAAAGAAATACAGTTAAAATTTCAGGCATTTTCAAGCACTTCATCCAAAATTCCAGCCCTTTTCAAACATGGAAAATGCAACATTAATATTCAAGCATTTTCAAGTATTTCAAGCACCAGTACAAACCCTGTAAATGAGAATGAGCCACAGTGCAGTTCAGTGCGAGAGCCCAGGAGTGAGGAGCGAGGAGTGGAATCACTGGATTTTAGCAATTTCCACCCTGCTCTTTCTAATTGGTTCTTGTTTTCTCCATATTAAACTGGAGGTTTTATCCATTGTTTTCTAACTTAGGCAGCCCACAAGAAACTGACTGGATGGTCTTGTTTCACAGTTTGTGTGTTGGTATGTTCCAGAGCCCCAAATGAATTAGCAAATATGCTGAAAAATATTTTCACAATATGGTCATAATACATATATATACATTTTTCTTTTTTAATATATATAGGTTTATAGATATGTTTATATATATGTTTTTTCTGAATTTGACTGGGTTAAATGAAACAAAAAGATATACCCTTACACTTACATCTTACTCAAAAAGAGTACAGGTAATAATTTAATCTTGCTTAATTGCAAACCAAATGAACAAACACATGATGACACTGTCTCCTTTTACATAATCCATCCCTTTATTTGAACTTTAAACCAGAGCAGTCCATGGATCAGCCATGAACACGACACTTAACTTATTAAGCCTTATTTCTATCTTTACCAAACTGTCCGGAGCCCATAGTCACGTGACAACCCAGAACAAAGATTGCTTATTCATAATGATCCAAGATCAGCAATCTCACCCTCAGAATCTTCACATATTATACATTACCTCCGTTCCTTTTGCCAGACCAGGACTGGTTTGTGCTAATCCTATTGTGAGAGTTTTGGCAAGAAGCTAGCCGTCCTGTCAGTGACTAAACTCTCTCGCCCATCTGAGTCATGTTTATTATGTGGCGTAGAGTAAAGAAACACCTTTGATCATGAATAATTCCTGCACAAAAGCAAACATGCAAGCGTGTCTTCCTGCATGCTGGAGCAGTCTGCTCGTCTAACTCTCACATTAAAAAGCCCGGAGAGTGTGAACCGGGTAGAGGCATGTCATCCTGCATGACTGTTACAGACCCAGGACAGCAGAAGAGACAGAAGGAGACATACATTCACAATTAAGAATCGAATGGCATGCGTCTCACGGAGCCATTAAGGTCTTTAAGACACACGCACTCACTTACAATGACACATGAATAAACTCGGCACGCTCTCGCTGATAATGCCCAATGGCTTCTCACCACTCTCTGAGAGCAGGGCTGATTATACAAATCACTTCCCAAAAAGTTTTGTGAAAGTGTGAAATGCAAACAAGAACAGAAAGTATTGAAAGTATGGTACGGTATTGAGTTTATTGTGACAAGAAAAGAAAATCAAATCCCAAATCTGACACCTGCAGCAGGTTCCAAAGACGTTGATGTTTCCCAGTGTGTTATATCACCTTTTACTGGAGACTGAAAACACCAGCTGATCTAATTTTGAACGTATCTATGTGTGCTATTGCTACGTTGCACAAATCTTCAGGTTTGCTAAGATCTAAATAATTATACAATGAAAGCAGGAGATTTCCACACATAAACATATGGCTATGTAAAGGCTTTTGATTAAAACCAATGGTTCTGTCCAGTGCATTTGCTGAAATGGTTCTGTACATGGTGAAATGGTCCTTCAGCCTGATGGAGAATGTGTTGTTGTATTCCTTTTTAAAATGGCTCTAAATGAAGGGTAAAAAGGGTTCTTCAATTGTTATAATGTCCAAATCAATCTGAAGTACCTTTTCACCGTGCAAAATGCCATGTAAGCTAATATGGTGCGAAATACAACTACAGTTTAAAGTCAAGCATCTTTGAAAAACCATTTATTTTAAGAGATATAACAACCATTCTGTGTTTACCTATAATAGTTTGTCATTTTTCAAGTATTTTGAATCCACATAATTGATGAATGGATGAACATATATCGGCCTGAATATTTGTGCAGTTCTGTCTGAGGGCTTAAAGGCCCTCAGCTGGGTTTCATTTAGCTTGGCCTATAACATGCAGAATGTTTTCCAGATTCCCTGAATCATTTGATGATATCCATTACTCGAAGATTTTGCTGACACATATTTTGGCAAAGCCCTTGTTTGCTTATCAAGGTCTTGGTCTTTCCAGGATGGTCCTTTTATACCCAAGCATGAATATGATAATTGTTGAAGATTTCACAATGTTCCTAGTCATAAAATGCACCCAAGCTACAGTTTTTTTTTAATGTGCTGCAGGCATCAATTGAGCACTGTGATTGATTTTATATATATATATATATATATATATATATATATATATATATATATACTGTTTTCACTTATAGTGTGCCTCCCATTTTCATTTCCATTTCACATAGTGTCCCAACTTTCTTTGGGGGTAGTTGAGGTTTATACCTTCTCCACAGCTGTATGCATTTTAAACAGCTTCTTACGGAACGGGAAGTCACCTGAGAGACATTTGCAAAGAGAATGGACCAAGCATGCGAATGTTTAGAATGAGCCCAGACTCTGGGGTTGACACACACTTTCAATTAGGCCAAGTCCAAATATTTATGAGAAGAACATTTCCTCTCCACTCTGTGATCATGGATGGTGTGCGTGTGGATATGTGTGTGTGTATGTATAAGATGGGTCAGTGTGTGTTGTCTGATGCTGTTTGATGTGTAGTTCATACAGAGGTAGCACACACTGTTGGAATCATTTGTCTCTTTGTAGACTTAGAGCTCTCAGTAAACGTAAACTTCATAACTTGAAATTTTTCCATTGGGATTTTCTATCCTCTGCTTGATGCAACTTTCATCAAACTGCTTTATAATTGCTTCCTAAATCCAGTTCTGGAGTATGTAACTATGATTTCATATTCACAGTACCACTGAACTAATACACAAGAACAAATCTGGCAATAGTTAGTGTTGAGGAAAAAATTTTTGGTCCTAAAAAAAAAAAAAAAAAAAAAAAAAAAGACCAAAACTATAGGTAAAACAGAAAAGTAATAGAAGCTAATACTAGGTTAGCACGGGTCTTCTGTGGGCTTAGTTAATCTACCACTGACCTTGCATTTTAGAGTATGACTAGGTATATAATTAGCATATTGATTGTGTTTATTGTTACTCCGATTAAACACACTTAATTAGGTACTCTCTGAATGAACTCTCACTCACTCAAAAAACATGCAAAAAAAGTGGATTCAGCAATATAGAAAGCCTTGTACATTATTTACACAGTCATAGGAGACATTGTAGCACAATGAAAACTCATTCTACTGTGATATATTACACTCTGCACAGCTTGAACATGCACATGCCGTTACTCTCCTATTGGATATGTTTAAATAAAAACAAATGTGTTTCCATCCTACCTGTGGTATGGCTGTTAGTGTGCATTTGGAAGAAGGCTACCACCAACTGTGTGTGTGTGTGTGTGTGTGTGTGTGTGTGTATTAATGCACAGGTTTATCATGTTTCCAAGGTAATCAAACATGTAAAGCATGCCCAAACAGACTGAAACATATGGGACTTTTAAATGTGGAGACAAACGTAAATGTCCAAGAAGTCTACCACCGTGGAATCTTGAAAAATGTATTTCTCTTACATAAAATGAGAACATGAGAGAGTTGAACACAAACTGCTAGGGGCAAGCGTTATGATCTGGACCCTGTAGTCCAGAGGTCTTTTCAGAAACTGTATGTGTGTAGATGTCCTGAGTCATTATGTTCCAGGCCAGGTGCTGACTGCTGGAATTAAAGTAGACAGAGCTTAAAATAATGGGCAAATTTTGAGGGACATACGGACAACAAGGAAATGTCAAGAAGTATCACAAACATCGACAGCTTGATCAAATAAGGAAATACAAGAGACGATTTAGCGAGTCCAATTTATATTCATTTCTCACACAAGCCAATCTGCTAAAGCAAATTACCCAATGGATATGAGATTTGTTGGTAAACAAGCCTCAAACCGCACTGGAAACAGCCTTAAAGTTCTGTCATAAACACTTCAAGCTTAAATCTGGTTGACAAGGAAATAAATACATTACATTAGCAACTAAACTAGCTGAGCTGAACTAAAGGCCTTCTGGTAGAGTTTGTGATTCACAACAAGGTCTCAAATGAAAGATATTATTGCTGTCCAGCGAAAAACAAATGATGGAGTAAATTAAAAACAGACAATACAATTTGGACAGTGACAATATGAACAAGCTGCGTGGAATAGTTAACAACATAATCCTCCAAAAAGTTGCATTTCATACACGTCCCAAGTTAGTCCTACATCAGGTTATTCAACATGTCTTCTCAAATCAATGGTATTAATAAGCAGTTTTCCCTGCCTTTGCAGGAGTACCAGCTTTTATTCTTCTAATAAGGCATTAGACTAGATTCTAAACCATTACTGTGTAGATTTGTTTGTGTTTGATTGTGTTCAGCCCTTAAACTGCAGTGAGGTCAGGTACTGATATTGGATGATTAGTTCTGGATGCTAACTCATCCCAAATATATCAGATGGAGCGCTATTACTTCAGAGAACACAGATCCACTGCTCTACAGCCCAGTGCTATATGAGAGATTTACAGCCTACACTTGGCATTGGCCTTAGGCCCATGTGTGGCTGCCCAAGAGTGTCTCGGTTATTTCAAACCCCAAACCCTGTATGTTAGCAATGTATGCACCTTAAAGAAGCTGAGTTCACCAGTTATAAAAGGAGGGGATAAATGTTTGGACACAGCATATGTTAAGCATATGTTATGAAACTGATTGAAACTGAGTTGCAATCTACACAGAAACAAAATGGCCTCTGTCTGTTGTTGCTTTGTTATCCTTAACTAGCCCTTCTACCTCTGGACCCAGCCCCTACCCCTGCTCCCCCTTGCTGTTCGTGCAGAGCGTTCAAAATTAGCACAATTGGCTACACGCTAGGCTTCATGAGGGTCCTCCCCCTCCCTCTCTCCCCCTCATCCTTCACTGAACATCTCCTGTGGTGGGAGGTATTGGTCTTGTATTCCATGCTTTCTCTCTCTCTCTCTCTTTCCCTCCCTACCCAACTCCACCCACCTTCACATGATGACATCATAATGTAGCCAGACCCCTTCACTCTCTCCAGAAATCAACAATAACAAAGCACACCCAGTTTCAGTCCTTTGTCTTTAGCCAATCAGCATGATGAGGCCATCCCAGAGACAACTGACTTCTTAAATAAATAAATGATAGCAAGAAAATGACTCACTTGTGTCAGAGCCCTGGAGTTGATGAATTGTTGCCATGACTCTAGCTGCTCCACAACTCCAACAGAGTTAAATCCCATCTAAAAAGGGCTCAGTGAGGTTGCTGACCTGGTTGCATGACTTTAAAAATATCTGAAAAAGAACTTGAATACAACAGACAGAATTTATATCATTTTATTTTTCTGTTTTATTTGTTCATTATTCCACTTGTTTGATTTTACTGCCTTTGTTTAGAAACATTTTAATTATTAAAATCTTGTTGCCTTAATAGAATTATTCATCATTCCTCCCTTACAACTACCATTATCACTTGTACATTCATTTGCAAGTAAAAAAGCAGCAGCCATAATATATGACCTTGTAGAACTCCAAAGGAAACTGGAAATGTTAAGATGAATTATCAGCTGAATTCATACACAATCGACTACAGAACAAGTCCTGGTGTAGAGTGCAGTAAAATAACTGTTGGTCATACAATGTGTACAAAATGCAGTTTACCCTTTGTTGATGTACATGTGAATGTCTGGTACTTACCCAGTCCTGGACCCTGAAAAAAGAGTCTTAAACCTAACCCTAACTGTAAACCTAACTCTATAAACTTCAAAAGATTGGAAGCTTTAGGACTGTAACCCTCTCCCACAAAAGTTGTTAGTAATGTTAATATAACTAGGCTGTTCCGTTTATTACAAATTTTGCTATATTACTACTATTTACTAATTTTTGGAGAGCTTGTTAAAATGATTTCCAACACAAGAAGAAACATCTTTCAGATATGCTTTGCCCAGATCACAAAGCTGATGTGAAATTATGTGTTATTAAGGTCGCTGAACAATATATACACTATGTTTACACTATCAGTGGCTGTCAGTGTTTTTATTATTATTATTATTATTATTATTATTATTATTAATACAACTTTTTGCCTCCTTTCTTATAAATACTATATTTCTTGACTTATAAGTATTAAGCTTAAGGTCAGTCAACATTTTAACCAACGATATTTCTGTAATGTTTTTAGGATTAAAACCTGTGTGGAATATATCTGGTAAATCATTAGATATTAAGCATATGCATTTTTCATTAAAGAACAGTGTTCTCTAGGGCCTTATATAAAAGGAGATTTTAAAAGGGGCAGCATGTATGCCTTGTTTTATTATTTTTATTTTTATTTTTTTTTCTACACAATGCCGAATGTCAAATTCACAAGAATTCTCAGTTTATTTTTATTCTAAAGTCAATTAAAATGTCTTATTTTGCTCACTTTTACAAACTGCCCTGACATTTATGTAAATATTTTGCAGGGTTCCAATTTTCCCTTGTGTTGGTGGCTGATTGTGATGAAAGAAATACTATCTCAGTTACAAACAATACGAAGGAGGGAAGGGCTCCACAGGAGTTAAGATGTGACTGTCCCCCATCATGGCCCCCGACCTTGTGACAAATTGCCCATGACGTGACTCTGGTCGCCCGGCACGGAAGGGCCATTCTCCCACTCTCTCTCTCTCTCTCTCTCTCTCTCTCTCTCTCTCTCTCTCTCTCTCTCTCTCTCTCTCGCTCTCTCTCTCTCTCCCGCTGTCCCACTGCCCTTGTCTTTCCTTTCTATCATCCTGTGTGATTTAGTACCAATTAAAAATGAAATAACATTTACTTATTCAGCTGCGTTCTGGCTATAGGGTTATAGGGGGTAATTACGCTCTCAGTAGCACTTTACATTACAGATTGGTAATAAGGAAGTTAATATGGTAATAACATGGCAATAAGCTGTATTTAACCCTGAAATAACTTAAAATTCAAAGTTCTTCCTACTAATAAAACAACAATGGGAACTATTATAGGATGTGTTATATTAGGGTTATTACCCCAAATACAGTGCTCTAGTTCTGCTAACCGTGTGTTATATTAGTGCTATGAAATATATCACCATATTATTATAAAGTAATTACCACTTCTTCACACAGGGACAGCTGGTGCTGGATATATTCTTCAATACGTTAAAAACAAAATCGTATAAACTCTTAACTCAGATTGACTTTGGTTTACATTAAAGTGGTTACTACACCTGCCTTCTACCCAGAAAACAGAGGCTGGATTCACTACTCCATTCAGCACACCACTTTGTGCAAGACATTCACTTACATCTGTGGCATGATTAGATTTGTAAGCCATTCGAGATAAGAGCATCTAGCAAATGTTGTAGATGTAAGGATGTAATTAACATTTCATTAGGCTGTATTTGACTACACTAAATACATTAATAACATCCACTGCTCTATAGTGATGAGATTTAATAATATAAAACTGGTAGAAATTTCGACAACGACCAGGGGTCATAACCTAAAACTGCTTGTGTTCTTATGTTGACACAAATACCATGAAGAGATAAAGATGTTTTGGATGCTGTAACTCAGTCCTAGGAAGTCTGGTATATGGGGATATCAAAATGAAACAACAAACCCATTTCCACCGACACATCTGGTTTAAGCATTTGAGCAAATATTTGGAGTAGCTTTAAGTCCACATCGAGACGGAGCTGTAAACGTTCCTGACCCGCAGCTAATGTTCCTACTGGTAGCATTCGCTTCTCCTCAACCTGTGAAAAGGAAAACAACAGTAAAAATCATTAGGAGGTTATTTATTGAAATTCCACAGGCTGGAATGTGAGGTGCCGGAATGGGCCAATAGATGTGTCCTGGGGAATGTGAAGGATTCGGTTTGGAATGAGGAGAATCCTCCCCAAATGCATTTATTGTTCTGGGAGACCTACCAAGATGGGGGAGAGAGAAAGAGAGAGGGAGGAGACGGCAGGTGCTGAAGGGAAAGCGAGAGTGATGTGGGGTGAAAGTGAAGAACACAGAAAAAAGCAAAGCACATATCTCCATAGAAACCTATGGAATGAAATGCACTGGAGCAGCCGCACATGAGCTGAAAGGTCATCGTGCCCCGGGCTGTAGAGCAATTGATGGAACTGTGTTCTGTGGAGTGATGGAGCTCCATCCAAGTCCTTTGGGATGAGCTTGGTTGGTGTTTTTGCCCCTGACCTTGCTAATGTTCTCAGCACAAAATCCTCACAACAATGTTCCAATATCTATCGTAAACCCTTCCCAGAATAGGAATGAGGGCCACGTTCACTTAATTTCAGATGAAATGCTGGGCAAGCAGGTGTCCAAAAACATTCCTAGAGAAGAGAAGATCCAGCTCCAGAACTCCAAAGTTACACCCTGGAGTGGAAGCTTCCAAAAATGGGAAGAAAAGAAAAGAAAGATAAAAAAACAACTATAAAAGAGAGGGGGGCGGGGGTGGGCACGTATGAGAAAGTACGAGCAAAAGGATTAAAGAGGAGCAAATGAGAGGAAGAGTGCGAGATGGAGGAGAAAAGCAAACACATTTCTAAGTTATGGAGGTCCGGGCGGCGTGTTTGTTCAGATGGTTTTGCTCACGCCGAAGAAGGGGGCTCTGGATCAAAAGGCCGTGTCGCTCTGAAATGGAGCGGAAAGGTAAGTGATGTCGCTCCTGCTCGCTCCGTCTTTAATAACTCAACTCCAACCGCCCTGTGAAAACACAGCCAGCGACAGTATCCATGGAACGTCTTAAATCAGTTAGCGAAAAGCCACGACACTCGCTTGTGCAAGAGGTTACACAAGCTTCGTGTCTGTTTTTCTGTCTACGTCCCCTTGCGCTGACCACATGGCTGAGGTACGCGGGGGTCTCTGTAGAACGAGAGGCAAGTTCTGGACCCTAGATCTTTTCATGGCAAGGTTATGTTTTGGCACTTGGGGCAACTCCGTCCTTATCATTTCAGTCAGTTTTGGTGCAGTGACAACTTCGTCTCCCCTGGGAGAAGACCTTACAACAGATTTCAAAACATTATTGGGAAGATTTGACGGTATTCAGCCACAAAAGCCACGTCTTGTATCCAGGTCAGGCTTTTAAAATGTCCGGTCAGTATGACACTGTAGCTTGTCATTAATGGGTTTAGGGTGACCAGACGTCCTTTTTAACCCGGACAGTCTTTTTTAGACGTAAAAATATGTCCGGCCGGAATTTCACAAATGTCTGGGATTTTGTTTTTCTACAGCTTACATAGAACTTCGAGAAGCGTTTCGTTCACAAACTAGTCCCGCCCTCCCCTACTCCGATTGGTTCGCTTGAGTATGAAGGGGGCGTGGTGAAGTAGCCTAAAATCTTCTGATTGGACGGTCTGACTGTAGAGCTACCGTTATTGGGCGATAACCTTCTCTGTAAACATTTAATTGGTCAGTCTGCACGTCAGTAGTCTTTGTTTACGGCAAAGCTCATGTACCTACCCTCATCTCGAGCAGCTATGCCGAAACGTAAATATAAGTTCTCGGATGAATTAAAAAAGAAATTCCATGTTTTCCCATGTGTAGCAAATAAAGGTGTAAAGGACCTAAAAGAATACATAGGTTCAGCTAAGCACACAATGGCAGTGAGGGGCGAGAGGTTATTCACCCCCCCACCCCCGAGTCGTGTCCTCTTTTTCACCATCTCAGATCTGGTTACCATAGTTTTATTGTTTCTTTAAACACTTTTCATCTCAATTTAGATCTTAAATTGAAAGAAATTTAAGTATGGATCCCTGACCTATTTTCGTGTCAGTCAGCAGAGAAGCTTCGGCTGTTTCTCAAATAGCACCATACACCCCATAAAGTGCACATCAGAGATAATAAAAATATTGCATACTGACAGTGCAGTAATTTGACAGGTAAATGAACTAAGTATTTTGGACATCGTATACACTACTCGAGTGCAGAAACCATTATTTTACGACTGACATTTTGCTCTACAGAGGGTGTAGGGAGAAATTTAGGATGCAGCCTCGGAAACACCACTCACTGATCACTCTTTCAGTGTCACATTTTCAGACAAAAAGGACTACTTGTGAAATACTATTAATTTTTATGCCAAGTCAGAGGAATAATTTAGGCAATAATTTAATGTGATAAAACATCATCCAAAAATCTGTCCACTGTCGGAGCACAGGGACAGTGGGGTCAGATTATTTACCCTGTAGACTGGGGGGAAATCAATTGTGGCTTGAATGCTGAAATATGAAATGTGAAATGAAATCACTCTTAAAAATGACAGTCCTTCAAGGGTTCTTTGTAAAGAAAATGGTGCTATATAGAACCCTGAATACCCAGAGTCTTTTCCTTGATTAAAGGGTTCTTTGCATCATGGAGGAGCTCTTCAGATCGATGGAGAATGTGCTATAGATGATTCTAGTATATAGCACCTTTTAGAAAAAGGTTCTATATGGCACCAACATGGTTCTTCTATTGTTACAAAGTCAAGCTTGTAACAAAAAAGGAACCATTAAAAAGCCCTTTAATCGTGCAAAAGGTTCTTCAAATGTTCAGGTTTCTTTAACATTTCCTTTTAAAAAGAACCCTTGTAGAATCATCATTTTAAAGTGTAATGATTACTGAAGCTTGTATATGATCTGTGTATGAATAACTCACACACATTTGGACAGAAAAGCAGAGAAACCTTTTGAGACTAATATGCTAACAGTTTTCCTTTAGATCCTATAATGAAAGGGCTAATGTGGCTAACGCAGGATTAATAGACTTTTTCTCCATATTATGAAACACAGTAGGATCCTTTACCCCTGACACTGAGAGACGGTAGGCTTCTGAGTGTTGTGAGTCTCTCTCCAGTGCAGAGAGAGGAGCTGTGTATGAGATAAAACTATACTCGTTTCCCATTTGTTTACATTACTGTTACAATTTGAAACCAGACAATGGGTCCCCAATATGGTCCCCAGGCCAAAATAAATCACATGACTGCAACCCATGGACAGCCATATTGGTAGGCCATTTTAATATCCCGGCCTTAAACTGAGACTGATGGATGTTTAGATGTGCATCACAAAAACTACTCCAGCACATCCCAACGTACTGGATGGTGGAGCACAGTTCCACTGCTCCATAACTCAATGGCACTGTGTATGATGACCTTTGGTTCATGAACAGCTAACCCATGAGTTAGTTAGAAACTATTACATTCATTACAAAACACAAAACCTAACTCACCTCTGTCATAGAGAAGGAAGTCCAAATACGGGCGCGATCCTGACATTAGCATGATGAGCTGATGACATCACAAGAGACTACAGAACAGTAGATTTAGCTTAGACTAAACTACACTGGAGTATTCCTCAAGCCTTTTAAAAGCAGTATAAAGTGTGGTAAATGTGGAGCGAGAGAAGAGGGATAGAAAGGAAAGTGGACTGATGGTGGGCTGGTGGGGTATAAGGATGATTTGATAAACTCTGAACAGTCTCCTGTTCAACTCAGCAGTAAAAACACGGCTGGCTCCCACATGTGGTTGAGTTTTATTTCAACTTTAAGGAGCACTGGAAGTGCAGCAGATGTGGTCGGATGCATGACTGTGTAAACACACACTCGCGTACACACACAAGGAGTGTAGAAAAGCTAAAACTACGTTTCTGGACCTTGAAGCTGTGGAATTTTGCACATCATAAAAGTCTGATAATAATAAATGTCTTTCTAATAAATAAGTGGCAATATATATAAACTACTTAAATGAGATATATTCTAGCCCTTTTCCACAAGTGAAAACAGTTCTGGAGTCTTAATGAAACATCTGTGACATGCTTTGCTCAAAATAGCACAGGGATCAAACACTACAGCAGCATTCTGCCTCTGTCTAAACAGCCCTGTTCAAAACGTCCGGCTTCGGCTCCTGTTCCTTTAAATGAGAATGAACCACTGTTCATTTCAGTGCAAGAGCCCAGGAGTGAGGAGCGGAAACTCAGGGTTGCTGCTCCTCATAGCTTTGTGCTCAAATTTACAATTTATGGCATGTATCTAAAAACATAGACCAGGCTACTAAGACCACTAAAATGCTTTGTAATTTTTTTTAATGATATATTTCAGGCAAAATATATTGTTACTAGGGGTGGTGCAGCAGGTAGTGTCGCAGTCACACAGCTCCAGTGTCCTGGAGGTTGTGGGTTCAATTCCTGCTCCGGGTGACTGTCTGTGAGGAGTTGGTGTGTTCTCCCTGTGTCCATGTGGGTTTCCTCCGGGTGCTCCGGTTTCCTCCCACTGTCCAAAAACACACGTTGGTAGGTGGATTGGCTCAAAAGTGTGTGTCTGTGTTGCCCTGTGAAGGACTGGCGCCCCCTCCAGGGTGTATTCCTGCCTTTCGCCCAATGACCCACTCTGGACCCACTGCAACCCTGAACTGGATATGCGCTTACAGATAATGAATGAATGAATATTATTACTACTCCTTAGGATGAGACAGTAAATTTAATCTCATGTTTAACATCCTTCAGGAGTTTCATGGAATTGATGCCAGAAGCAGGTACCAAGGTTTTTCTGATGTCAATTATAAATGCTTTACTTAACTGACAGCACAGCTCATACTAATAAGGTCCAGTTTATACTGGACACAATTGCCTGAAAATTTGGTGTCAATGTGGTTCAGAATGTAAAACCTGTTGAAAAATGTTTTGTGGTGATGCTACACTTGTAGGACTTCATAGCTGGATTTTTGGGTTATAGATACAATGTTTCTAAACCTCTTTTCAAGTCCAAAAAATTATCAGACACTTGAGTTTGGTAGTAATTCTTATATTTTTATAGATTTATATATTACACATTTATTACAGACATTGAAATCACGAAGAAGAGACAAGTGGTAAATTTTATAAAAATGTACATTTTGTGAAATAAGAAAACAAAAAAATTACACAGATTTTCCTTAAACACACCACTGAACAAGATTGCAAAAAGAAATACCAAAAAATTACATTTAAAAGGAAAGGAAAAAAGAAAGAGACCAGATTTGAGAAGGGCCAAAAAAAAAAAATAAATGCACCGGAAACATGTATCTGACAGTTTGTAGAGGCAGCAAGAACCAGCTCGCTAAAAACACAAATCACGCACATAACACATTTTTCTGGACAGAAGTAGTGAGTACTGGACAGTTCATTAATGCTACTGACACTGTGACCCTAACGTCCACCGGTTAATATCTGCCTCTACACAATAATCACCCACAGTTGTTTATAACTGGACATGGAATAAACATTCTGTAAAATCACATACAGTACAAATCCATAAAAATGTTTCTGTTAAACAAGTAACAATTTAGATTTGTGTGCCTAGATATGAGAACATGGACAAAAGAATGACTTCATTTCCAGGACCAAAATCCCAGATTCACTTTTGCTCATATTATAGCAGAAATCAACATTTATATCTTCGCTGTCGGAAAATAAAATCTCCCAAAAAAAACCCACACTGTTTCTATTTTTATTTGAATGGATTAGTGTTACAAAATGATTAAAAAAAATCTAGGTGACCTTTACACTCCCAAATTTCGGAGGAAACAGACCAATTCTCGAAAATGAGTTACATTGACCTCCAGTGACAGTTACAAAGGATTACGCCTCCTCTAAATTAACGTTATAAAATAGTAGGAATTTTAGGAAGTTATATTCCGACAGTGACAGCACATGTGTGTCATTTAAGGTACCTGTGGTGTTGTCCTATTCATTGGTTAAAGGTAGCCCTTAAAGATATTGGCCCACTAGATTAAGGCATAGGGCCACGGTATAGGAAAACAGGGTCAGTTTTTAAACACATGACCCCTTTAAAGCACTTTTACAACAGTTTTCTCCACAGTGCAAGCTTCAGAAAAGGCAAGACTGACCTCAAAACTGGCCTCACTTCAATAATTTGTGGAACTGTATTCACAGAAAAAAATTTAAAATAATCATAAAAACTATATTACAAAACAATTTGGCAGTTTGGATGTGTTCAGTTTCTCTTTAGTTTCCATTAGTTTCCGTAAGTGTCGTATTTGGCAAATCTTTTTAAAAAGCTAATTATTAAGTAGTCGTTTAGAAAAGTAACTGGAATCATTCACAATTTACACATTGACTGATATCATTACCTTAAACTAACGGTCAACTGCATGAATGGTCATTTACGTTAGTCACTCCATTCACTTTGCTGAGGGTAATTCCCTCTTATTAATGAAGGTTCTTAACTGGTTCTTCAGTTAAATGTAAGGTACTTGGGAAAAGAAAATAATAATAATAAGCATACTTTTTTTTAACTTTTTAAACATAAACCTATCAAACGTGTTCTCCGGAGCAGTGCCACAAGAACTGTGTTTAGTTCCCATTTTGTAGAACCATTTTTGTTATATGTGAGAACTGAAGAACCTTTTAAACGTGTAAAGAACCTCCACCAGTCCACTGCAAAAAAATAAAAATAAAAAATAAATCAGGGAAACAAAAGGCATCACTCAGGATGCCACTGGGCACTGTTTGTTTGTTTAAGAAAATCAAGGTGGGCATTTGATGTTGAAAATTTGACAGTGATTATTATGGGATACCGTAGTATCTTTTGGCTTGTTCTTCAGGGGGAACAGTGTATAAGGCTTGAATATGCCAGCACTGCACATACTGTGTGGCACAGTCAATTTTAAGCTACTGACAGGGGCAGTGGTACCCCCGTCTTATTAAAATTAGGTAAAAAGGATAAAAAAAGAGGCTTTGTATTATACTGTGATGATTGTTTCCAGAAGACAAACAACCTACATTTCAATTTGCCTTTTTTGAGGCAGTCATTTCCCTTCAGCATCCCTGTACAAAGAGTGTAAAACTGAGCTGGCACTTATTTAAAATTAAGAAAACAACAATTAAGGAAAACAATGTGCTTTTTCTCTCTGTGCATACGTTTACAGGGGAAGAAAAGACAAAATCTTCAAGTTTGGTAA
Source organism: Hoplias malabaricus (assembly GCF_029633855.1). Classification (NCBI taxonomy): domain Eukaryota; kingdom Metazoa; phylum Chordata; class Actinopteri; order Characiformes; family Erythrinidae; genus Hoplias; species Hoplias malabaricus. Next base: position 30,208,067 of record NC_089801.1, on the reverse strand, counting down.
AGTCATACAAAAAGAGGCACTGAGTTCAGTTTGTGTCCCCCCCCATTGAACAAAGTCAGAAAAGCGACATGGATTCTAGACAGTGACGTGAAAAATGGCACTGAAATTAAAACAAAACCTACACATAATGCATCGGACAGCTTATACCTTCATTGCACATTTATGATGAGATTACAATCCAAAAAACTAGTGTGAGAGACAGAAACGGTCAAGTTTTAGAGCAAAGCTGGGCAATATGTTATTGTCTTCCTAATATAATTATTATTGTGATAATGACACTGACTCCATGTTTAAGGAAACAATTGCATGTTTTACTAGAAGGTCCTGCTTATAACACTTGCTTTGAGTTGATGCTTTACATAAGGCATTTATAAACTCTTTACATGGTGTAATATTGCATTTATAAAGCCTTATACAGCTCAGTGTTTGTTACAGACATGCCTAACGCTTCATAAAACAAGACTGTATGACTTTAAAAACTTCAATATTTTAACAAATGTTCATAAGAACATAAGAAGTCTTGTGTTATAAAGTAGAAAACAGTCGTAATGATTTATGAAGTCATATTCTAATGCATGTAATGTCAACCATAACTTATTAACAAATTTAAAGGCTTATGCCAGGTGTTACAAAGCAAAATCTTGGGACAAAAAAAAAACAAACAAACAATAACTAAGCGCTGACACTGTATTGCTGAGGCATTTTAGTCCTGTCCCTCCATTTTTCCTTTCTATATTTTTTCTTTGTGACAGACTTGAGATTCAATATACAAATTGACTAATATCTATACAGATGGTCAGAAAGATTGTTAGTGCAGATATATATATATATATATTTTTTTTTTCTTTTCTTGTTTTTTCGATAAGTTTTGTGTTATATATAATTCATATTACAAATTAACTATACATATCAAAACAAAACCTACCGTTCTGACTTTATAAAAGTCTGAATAGATCAAAGAAAAACATAACAAAACCAAAAAACAAATCATCCAAGATTCCAACAGATGAACAATTACCTTTTCATTAATTTCATTCATTAATATTCAGCCATTCCGTCTTTTTTTTTGTTTTTGTTTTTTTTTTCTTTTGGGAGGGAGGGAGGTTTACTCAATTTCATTTCTACAGTGTTTGATACTCAGTGCTACTGTAACTGTAGTAAAATCACCTCTTTCCCAAAAAGGTGCATGTTTTAACTGGTGGAAGCATAGTTGTCAATGCTGAGGGGAACTGAAGGCAGTAGAAGAGCCATGATGCGGACAGCCCTTTAGCGCCATCCCCCCATTTAACCTCCATCATAAATGAGGAAAGATGGAAGAAAACAATGAAAATGAAAACTTTCAAATATTCCAACAACTGGAGCAGATGTGCTTCTGGTTTGGCATTTCAGCAGTCTGCCATATAGCGACCTGAAAACACACACACACACACACACACACACCTCTCTCAGCAGGTATTCTCTCTTCAAATTACACCAATCACTGTTTTAAGAGGAAGTGACTGACCTTGGGTCAGTGTTCTTACCTGTTGTAAATCTCTTTTTATTGAGTGAGAGTCTGTAACCAGAGCCCACCAGTTCCATGTCCACGCCAGAGAGAGTGCTGCCCTCATTAAAGAACTGGACGGCCAGTGTGGCAGGGACAGAGGGGCCATCTGACAACTCAAACTTTGCCCTTAGAGAGCCAGAGCCTGACACACACACACACACCTTGTTTGTACACTTTACATATTCCATTAAAAATTACTCAATTACAAATTGAATTATTGGATTTTAACGAACCTCCATGATTAATATCAGTCAATTAATTCCTTATTAAATTTTATTGTATTTGAAAAATATAATTACATTAATTACGTGTAATTAATAACACATGGTTTAACAGTCACAAATGGGGATTACATATTTGTGTTTAATATTTTGCATGGTATTCCACAGCAACGGAATTACAATATATTTTTCCATATTTCAATATTTTCCATATGCTCATACCTTCATTCTCAGACTTCTCAGAGATGTCGTTAAGCTTCCATAATGATTTATTCTGTTCTGCGTTCCTGGTTGCCAAAAAACAGAGACAATCAATCTCCTATTCTACCATTCCAGTCTATACAAGCAGTCGAGTGAGAGGGAAGTTAATTACATCTTCTAATACATTATAAGATGCTCTGTGTTACCCCCCACTCACCAGATGGCGTTGGGGATGGACTGCATGTTAGTGACACCACCGTTGACAGGCACTAGGACCTGGACGCTGGAAAGTGGCCCAGCTGGCTGCATGGCCTCGGGATTGTAGCGGTAGTCCACTCTCAAGTCAGTGGTGCTGGACCCACACTTCCAGTACACAGCCAAGTTCAGCGGCGTCGACTGAATCCCGTTTGAACCAACCTGAACCGGATATCAAATGTGAGAATGGATATCTGGAGCAAGTGCACAGACATACACTATCTGTCGTTTGTGGATACAAACTGTCATATAATCTCCATAGAAAAGCACAGTGAATAGAATGGGTTCCCTGGAGCCTAAGGATACGATGCCCAATTTAATTCATGGTACAAAACAAGTTGCATGTATTAATGTATTTAATAATTATTTTTTAATTAATAAACACACAGCATTATTTAGTCATTTAAGTCATTTTTATTAGTTGTCATTAATAAAGATACAGATGGGTCATCTCTAAACAAAGCAGGCACATGGTCATGTACGAACAGCTTCCAGGCTTTCCCGTGAGAGAACGCTGTGTGCACCTGAGCTGACGCTCTTCACTGGATATAACCTGATATTTCGTATTTGTGCTTTGGCTGGACTTGGCTTGGTCGACCAGCCCCACTGACATGAACAGTGAAAAGTGAAACACCCATGTTGCTGTAGTGATGATGTGACATGAAAATCTTTTTAATGGATCTAACCCTCATAATGATGTAAAGTTAGTTGAGAAAACACACACGAAATGTCCCTTAACTTTTGCAAAAGTAAAACTGCACGCTTCCCCCAACCCCGCAAATGTTGAATTCCTAAAACTTTTAAGAGTGTAATCATTACAACACACACAGAAGAGTTTGCCACTCTTGCTGAGTGAAGGAGATGTGGAAGGAGGAGGAACATTGGACATGAAGGAGTGGACCTATATTAAACCCAGGAACCAAGAAACACCAGAACATGAGACACTTCACTACAGCAAACAACAATGAACAGCAACTACTACGGACAAACTGGACGCATATAAACAAGTACAAGACGGGAACCACTCAAAGCTCACAGGTGTGGGGGCGTGGCTAGGGGACAGGATGGAAACAGGAAGACAAGCAACCAAAGCATGACAGAAGGAAAAGGGCACAATCCATATCAGTGTGTTGTAGTCTGTCCCTTGGAAAAATCACTTCGAAACATGTAAACTGACCTAACTTGTTTTTTTTTGCCTACGGTAATAAATCTGCATCCTGTTACAAAGTCAGCTCCTGGACCAAAAATAATATTTTCAGCTCAAGAATATTCAGAAAAGTTCATTAGAGCAACAGCTGAAGAGGACTGTGGTACATACCTGATACTTGAGGATGTCCACGTTGTAGTAAGAGGACGCAGGATTCTGCTCTGAGCTTTTCCTGAGATAGGCTGTCAGTGCGGGCATGTTCAGCCAGAAATCCCTGCTGTTAGTGTCGCTCTGAGAGGAGTCGCTACACACACACACACACACACACACACACACACACAAACACAAAAATACCCAATAATTCATGGCTGCTGTTGGCCGTGAATCAATGCTACAGTACAAAACAAGTGACCCTCTTCCAGACCTTCACCTATTAAATTATATTAAATTATTATAATTCCCTCCTGGTTCTGAAAGCTATGTCTGGTATCTATTAGTTGCAGGCTAAGGTTCCAAAACAAAGAAAGAAAGAAGGAAACAAAGAGCGAGAGAAAGTCCATCCTTATGAGAATAATTTTTATCCTTTATATACATATACGAGCTTTAATTCAAATGGAACCAAACAGGTTGAGATGTTTCTGTCCAATCATCTCTGTAGTCAATACACATTTAAGTATACACTTAGTTAATTCACACAGTTTACGTAATGTTCCTAAAAATCCAAGAAATTATTGTATTCATGCTCATGCACTCGCACACACCTGTGCAATAGATGCTGGTTTGGTAGGATCTGTTCCAGTTTGCTGGTGTTCCTAAGTTTGAAGCTGAGAACAGCTGGGGAGGGACTGGACGTGAAGATCTTGATGATGCCACTGGGGAAGGACAGCGTCATGTCTCCAGTGATCTTCACTATACACCTAATACAAACAGACACAAGTGCTCAGAAAAAAAAAAACAAACACTTCCTCCACAGCAAACAAGTGAGATCGTAGTAATGACCCTTCGGCCAGATCTTGTACTGAGGTCCACGGCTGTAAGAAGGGTCCTGTTAACTCACCGTACCATTGGGAAGAAGGAATGGCTGAAGCCCATAAACAGAAAGGATAAAAGTATACAGAGAAAGGATGCCAGCTGGAATGCAACTGTCGAGTATGTGGAACTTGGATGCCAGGGTTTTGTAAACACAGCCGTCATTAAACTACTCTGCAGTGCATGCTCGACCGGTTCAAGACTTTGAAGGGCCAGCAAAGCTATAGGGAAGGGGGCACAGAAAGCCAGCTACTAGTTGTGGAGAGACAGAGCTTGGGAAGTCAACACAGGAAGGATCGCAGTAGCAGGAGCTAAAATCAAAGCCGAAATCAGCTTCCCAACAATAAAAGATCAACACAGAAGCCAAAACTAGGCCTGCGAGTGAGCAACAACGATGTTTGCACTTCAGCTGTGTGTGTACCTCAATTTCTTGGACAAAGCTTTTACATGTCACTGACATGTTCACACTAAAACTGTGCTAGATACTACGCTAATGATAACTCAAATGCTGTCTCAAAAGGTATTTGGAGTTGAGGTTATGTCCATTCACATGTGAAGCCTGTCTGCTACAATTTGCTCCACTCCAGAGCAGGTCATGCGAAACTCACTTGCTGGGATCGGCTCCTTTGAAGTAGGCATTAACGGACTCTGTGAAAGCCACAGCTATGGGCAATGAATCCTGGGAAGCCAAAGTCACTGGACTGGGCCCACGAGAGGTCCCTAAAAGAAATGTAAAAGGACAGAGAATCAGAAAAATGGAAAGGGGAGGGTGTTCATGTAAGGATTAAGGTAAGATATTTCACTTGTTAATTTAAAAACTTTCAAAATGCAATGTATTAAAATCATGCTCAGATACAAGAAGAACATGAAACAAAGAAAGCATGATTTAAAAAGCAGCAGCGTTTAGTGAATAAGATGCAGGCCGAACCTCCCAAACCATCACATGACCTCCCCAACCAATCAGGTGAGTGGGTTAGTAGGTTAACACTCACACCTCCAAGGCAGGTTATTTTTTTGCCCTGATGTCTTTTACCTGCTGGAGTCTCGCACCGCTTCTCAAAGGTGGGCAGTTTCCCCACAAACACATCGTCCTCTTACAGCCCCAACCCATGAGCCAAATCCGTGATTGGGAGTGAGAGATGGAAAACAAAAAAAAAGCAATACCGCATCCCACAAATGATGAGTCAGAATGCAATTAAAGGGAAATGAGAATTATTTACAGATGAAAAATGGCAAAAAAAACCAAAAAACAAAACAAAACAAAGAACTGAATTAACCCCAGATGTAAATTGTAGCTCAAGATTTTGGCTAAATTCCAAATAATATTAAAAAATAATTTCTATTGCTATGTATGTGTGAAAGAGGTGTAGTGGAAAGCCTAGGCCATCACAGGTTAGTCAGTGTTCACATGTTATTACACAGCATGAGGCTGAATTTGGATTCTTATTTAAATTTTCCATTCCATCTTAAATTGTGTAGCATGAGTGTTTCACTACCAGGGGTTTAACTAACTAGCACTTATAATTAGCTGATTATAAATGAAGGTATGCATCTGTGGGCCTAGCATGGAAAGGATAACTGATGATTAAAAGTAGTTGATGTATTGTTGATACTGTAATGTTGATAAGCGATGTATTACCGATACATATTATCACATTGTAGCTCTACCACCCATGAAATGAATTGGAAATGGACACATCATGATGCACGAATGTGTCTCACCAACAGTAGGTGTGTTGCTCGCGCTGAGGGAGGCGTTGGAGCTCAGGGAGGAGGAGCTTTCTGCTCTTGCCAGAGGAGCACTGGGAGGAGGACTAGAGTTGGCCACTTTGGGAGGACTGAATGGTCGTCCCTTTGAAGAGACAAAAAAAAACATCAGTTTGCATCCTTTAATAACTTCAGAGTTAATGTAATGTTCAATAAAAAAATAAAAATAAAAAAATACCCCCTCCCACATGTAGCTGATCCATTTTTGTTTTTCAGATTTGCCTTAAATTAATGAACAGAATGGTCAAATGACAGCACTGGTCAAATGGATGTGAAAAAGTACTCACAATCTCATTGATGCCGGTCAGTTTGCCTGTGGGCAGTTTGGGCCGTGATGAGGGTCGAGGGGGTGGAGCTATGGTTCCAGTATTAAGAGGGGTTGTGGGTCTGTTTGGGGGCGGAACTGTGAGACAATAGGAAACAACACTGAAATTAGGTAAATATGGGCATAAGACAATAAACTTTAACTAATTTAGTGATAATGTAGACTAACAAACATATGATCAAAACCTTATAAGTAGCTACCATAACCAACCATAGAATATATAATGTAAACATTACTTCACCCAGATACATGCAACCATACACATTACATTACACATTGTTACATTCTAGAGCACAAATTAAAATTGGTGAGGGGAACTACAAATGTCATAAAAAATAAATAAATAAATAAGAACTGATATTAAACAAACATAAAACTCATCACAGAAATGCAAATTTTAAATAAAATAAAAAAACTAAGAAAACCAAAACACAGAAACAAAATTAAATACATAAAATAATACAAACATGGAAAAAAAAGATAACCTGCTCAGTTAATGCATACATATTCAGTGCTTCACATTCTCATGCAAAGCATAGCATTATGCTTGAAGGATAATGTCATGCTCAGCATCTAGTATTACCATCCTGTGAATGTGTAGCTGATGATGTAGTGTGGTCCTCCATCTGAACGGAGGCGCTCTTCTCTTTAATAAAGGGATCAGAGGTCTGGCTGCACATAAGCTTGGCTTGCTGTGGCACGGGGACGGATTGAGGCCTTGGCGGTAGACGGGAAGTCCCATGAAAAGGCACAAAATTGTCGTTAAAGGCCACCCATTGGCTCTGAGTCCACGATGGCAGGGAATCTGGACCAGTTGCTGGAGCGCTGTGTGGGGGCTTGTGGGAAATGCAGTCTCCTACGTTCACAGGAAGATTTGGAGGAACGCTGGTGGCTCGGGGCACAGCTGGGGATAGGGGAGGGTGAGGCCCATCTGAGACACCCCAGGGTGAGATGCAGGGAGGAGAGGGAAGGGCAGAAAATGGAGGTGGGCTTGTGGAGTCTGGAGGCAAAGTGGGGGTCAGTTTTGGAGGAAAAGAGCCAGTAAAAGCCTCATTCTCTTCTGGACGGTTAGCTGGTGGAGATGAAAACTCCTGTTGTAACACCACCTCCACTGTAGGGGGTGCCAAAGAGAACAGAGCGTCGCAGAATGGTAAATGCAAAAAAAAAAAAAAAAAAAAAAAAATCAAACCTGAAATTAGATGTATGCTACAGTATAAACTTCTGCCCGTTGACTTTATTACAGTTCTGTAGGAAACAATTCAATACTGTGATTAACTGTTTAAAATTATAAAACATATTATATTACAATGAAATGCATACATTTTATCCATAGGAGATGAAATATGGAACAATTTAGTACGAACTATTCACGAAACACTGGAATTTAACACATTACAATGAATACTTCTACTGTATATTATCATGAATGATGCTTGTTTACACATCATTCCATCAGTAAAAACAAATCAGATTTATACATTTCAGTCCATTTCAAGCTATTGTGGCATTGCAAATATAATCATAGATTATATGAAGGCAAAACAAGCTTTCAACCAAGTTGTGTTAACGTTTGACAAAAACGATTAAAGATCCCAATGGCTCAGATGCAAAATACAGAGAAAAAGAATATATGTAAACAATATGATTTTATCTGTATAATGCAATCTTCAACAATTAGTCAAGTCTATTTTTGGACAGCTCAATACACTTGGAGGAGAACACCAAGTGCCAAATCCTGTTACTGTCACACCACTCAGTGTAATGTAGACTCTGTCACAAAGCAGCTCTCATCATGCACTAAACTAGAATGCATGGCATACTTTAACAGTGCAGGCTTAAAGTGGTGTAACTTTTTAAAAAGCTCCTACATGACACATAATGGCATTAGATTCAGTTGAGTACAGCTGAGTGCTTATCTCCGCTGAGTGCTTAAAACAGAAGTCATGCACACACACACTGAACTGAGCCAGGCCTTGAAGACCATGGGGATCTTTAGAGAGACTAAAAAGAAAAGCATGGATGAAGAAAAGAAACATTTGTGATCTCATTCGAATTAAGTTTGATTAAGAGGGGTCAGCATACTTCTAGTCAGTTAGCACTCAATCTCATTAGGACATTTTACCCCGATAATTAAAAATATATAAATAAATAAGTAAAACTAGCAATCAGGTAGGATGCACTAGTATTACCTGGGTCCCCAGGGACCTTATCATTCAGAGGGAGAGAGGGAGATGGAGAAAAAGGTGAAAAGAAGAGGGAAGCCAGGTCTAGGGAGGAAACAAGGAGTGAGCAGCAAACGAATAAAGGAAAAGGGAACTGAAATAAATTGTGATCCAGAAATAATCAACCAAAAAAATAACTAAAATAAAGTACCTGACCTCCCCAACATGGATGTCCCTATTGTGAGGTCACAGCACAGGAGTTTTTGGTAGCTTCTGATTGGTTGGACTCAACTTTTAAATTAGTTTGTATTTTTTTGTTGTTGTTGTAGTTTTCTCCTAATTTAATGATCATTATTTCCACCAGTTATCTAAGGCATGTCCAGTCTCACATAGCACCAACAACCACATCTGTTCCAACTGATGCCAACACAACACTGAAGAGCTAAATATGTTTTGAAGGAGTATGCTCTAAGCACGGTGGGGAGTGCTTTCTAACCTGGGATCAAACTGCCAATCTCCAAAAGGCAGGGCTAAAGCTTAGCCCACAGTCACTCAGCAGCCCTAACTTGCAATTTAAATATATAAACAATTGATCTTTCTACCTGTCCCTGAGAAAGTAAACTTCATACACATGGTTTAACTTGAGAACATCCCAAACAAGAAATCAACATAGTGATGGTATCCAACGTTTCCTCTCTCTCCCTCCTCTACTCTATCTGCTGCTCTTTTCATTCTTTATACTGCCTCCCACACTAACATGATCATGTTTGACAACATCTGTGACACAAGGTCTCCAAGCCCCACCCTCTGACCTCCAGAGGTGCCAATTAACTCTGGATTATGATTGGCCCTTGCAGACAAGGTCACAAATTGACAGACAGCTGAGCTTGGTATTATAGACCAAGCTAGACAAACTGTTCTTGAGAATGTTCTCTAACTGCCCTGTGAAATAAACAAATCATAATCCAAATAATATAGTCTAAATATATATTTTTACTCTGTTTATACATAAAGCTATCTGTGATTTGACCCCCACTGCGGAAAAGTTATGAACTCTAGAAATTAGTTTGATTCAAACCTAATTCTGAAAGCAACTGACCACAGTTTTGCTTCTGATGCTGAGTTATTGACACCCCTATGGGATTTTTGAGCATATAACTACTATTAAATAATATTATTACATAAAGACATATTCAATATGACATGGGGAATGTTTATTCATATATATATATATATAATTTTTTAAAGTAAATATCAGTAAATAAAGAAAACATTTTAGGTTAGAGAATCCACATGTCATTTTACTTGGGGTACAGCTGTACTGCATATGACCTACTGCTGGAAATATGAAATGAATGTGTAGAAGTCTCTGAAGAAGGAACTACGCTTCATTTCAAATAGTCAAGGTCAATAGCTCCAGACTGCTCCACCCTTACATATGAACAACATGGATAAAGGTGGAGTGAAAAACAGCAAAAATCCACATGGATTGAGAGAAAATAGTCAAGAACGAAACAAAAATATCTGTAAAGTGTCCTTGAGCTTCTATCATTCGATTTTGTCTGAGCACTAACTCTCAAACTTAATTGAACAAAAACAGAACCAAAGACGAATAAAGAACTCAATAAATAAATATGTACAAAAAACAAACAAACAAACAAAAAAGGATGACCTAAGTTAACGGTAACCCAGCAACTACGGCACAGTAGGTGTATGTTGAGAAAAATCAATGGTATTGCTGGGGTGGGTTGGAGGGGTTTCCGTGACAACAGAAGCATGAGTGAGCTCTCAGGAGGCCAGTGTTGTGGACAGGAAAAGTCCAGACACTTTCAGAAGCCTGTACACAGCATCAATAATGGATAAGGTCAGCCCTAAGACAAGCCTCACTGAAGGGTGGAGGAGGGGTGAGAGTGAGGTACAGTCTATATGTACAGTGTACAGAAGGATATTTGAGTAACCTCTTTGTGGGACCATCTGAGGACCTGTGTGCTTTCATTATTTAAAAAAAAAAAAAACAGAACAAAGAAAAATGCACCCTCTAGTTTGTTTTCATTTCTGTTTTTTGAAGAATGATCCAGTAAAAAAGCCATGAAAAATAAAAATAGGTTTCCATTTACCCCTTTTACAATTTTATTTTATAAATGTCCTGTAAATACACTTTGGAATTTAGATTTATTTTGGAGATATATGGTTTTGTTTTGACAGTCACAATCTTTCCTATGTTATGCAAATAATAATAATAATATTATAATAAAAAGAAGCTGAAGAAAATCAGGTTAGGGTGGAGCTCTAATCATAGCAACATTTTGATACAATCCTACAAATGCCAGTGCAGCATAAATAAATGAATGAATGAATAAATAAATAAAAACCCAGATAATACTCATCCTCTCAATTTAATGTGCAATTAAATATTATTTACTGAATTTTCCATTCACTAAAATTTCAGTCAAAATATTCCCTGTAGAAGTTATGGTAATGTCTATACACTTACAAAATCAACTAAAAGTAGTTGGACCAGAGATGTACAAACCCAGGTTACATCACTCTGTAATTGAAAATAATCATTAGGTAACAGTATGTCCACAGTAACCCTGCAGTTAGTTCATATTAACTGGTAGCCGTTAAAACCCAAAGCCTTATTACTTCATCTTCTGCTGCAGTGCTGGGTGTTATACTCAGTTACCATGTCTAAACTGTTGCTATTATACAATAGCATTAAAAACTAACATTAAAAGTAATTTACACTGGAATTGGTGTGAACTGAAGAATATTACCTGCTGAAGATGATCCAGAGGAGGTGGAACCACCAACACTGGGGCCAAACGGATCCAAGGAAAGCAGGTCGTTATTGCCCAATCTACTGGTAAATTATACAAAACATGGTTGAACATTAGTGATATTAGAATCTCATTTGTTAATTATTTCATGTTACAGTTGCTGAGAAAATATTATAGATACATGGTTGCAGTATGGTTAGACAGGTATATATAAAGTATATATAAAGACCGATAGTCAAACAGGAATGTAATATATCCATACTCATTATATGGTGACTGCTGTGTCCTGGACCTTCCCAACTCATCACCTAAGAGACAAAATAATAATTAAACCAATAAGAATTTTCAAAACCTTTTTCTTTCAATTCGCAAACAGAATCAAGCCCAAAAACAAACGATTCATGAAGTAAATAGGGACTCCTTAACTGCCCAGGGAATCTGATCAGCTGAGTTGTCGTTTTTATATATATATATATATATATATATATATATATATATATATATATATATATATATATATATATATATATATATATATATATATATATATATAAAAAATTGTCTTATTGCTCCATGAAACATATATTTACTGAAGACACACTTGACACCATAATACAGTGTTAAATGCACACTTACGATCCCATTATATTTTTCATAGGTTTCAAATCATTCCTGAAAGCTACAGTGTTTTCTAATTCAATCAAGATTTAATTATATTGAAAAATCCTTCTCAGTTGAAAGAAAACATACAATTATAGACAGTGATTAGTGGCTAACAATGAACAAATGCAAGCAGCTGCTAATTAGCAGCACGGAAATGATGGCTTGCTAACTGGTGGCTACTAGCTTCTGTTTATTTTAACCCAGTTAATAAGTTTGCTCTGTTCATTTCATCATCCACTGAAAGTATGAAGGATGTAGATGTGTGTGAATAACTGATCACAAAAGTGTGCATTTGACATTAGCTTTTAAAATATAAATCAATTTCAGATTTAAAACAGTTGCCATATTTTACTGTTAAGAGGTTCTGATTAAACAGCTGCAGCTGAAAACAAAGATTGATTTATTGCTTATAGATAATGAGTTAGTAAATCCCTGTTAACCCTTAGATACCCAAACCTAGAAGACAAACCTATGCTCCCTAGCTTATACTCACCCTTCCTGAAGTCTAAAGAGGATTGTTTGTGTAGTCCTGTCACTCCTGGGTAAGTGTAACATACATTTACTATTCACCTTAGTGTTGGTTAATTTAAAATTGCTTTAAGCTTCATGTTAAACTATATATTAAATTGCTATATCCTTTTGGTTGCATGTGAGTTGCTTTAATACACAAGACTGTATGTTTAAATGTTTTATTTTTTTTTCCAACTAATCTCTCACAAATTCACTCTCAAACTCACTCACTCTTCCACTTGCAAACTCATTAAATAGCAAACGCACCTGCTCACTCACTCTTTCTCTCACTCACATAAAAATAAATATACATAAATATAAATGGAGGTTTTAAACTTCATTTGAATATTTCATATAAATTAGAGCTACATGATAAAAAGATAACTGAATTAAGTGATTACAATCAAGGTTTCATTATGCACCAATAACAAAAGTCAGACTGCAAGAAAGTTAAAAACATTACTTCTCATACAAGAACTTTGTGGAATCAAAACACTGCATTGGGAACATGCATCTGTGTCCGTTTAAGCCACAATTTACTGGAAATAATGTCAAAATTATGATCATCAAAGAAAAACAAACATGCAATTAAGCAATTAATCTTGTTTCTGACTTAAGGAGGCAACACTGAGTTGCTGAGAAGAGAGGGAGAGGGGGGAGAGACAGAGGAGTGGGTGGGGTATTGAATAAGACTTTAATTTTCTTGTGGGATGAGTTGGCTTTGGACAGGTCGCTAGAGCAACATGGAGGCGAGGCTCAGAGAACAGCAGCCAGGCCAAGAAAAACGAAGAAAGTAGTAAAAATTGCAAGTGTCCTCAAGAGCAAGCATTTAGAGGAGTGATCGAGGGATGAAAGGGGAGAGAAGATGAAGAAATGAAAGAAAAAAAGAATACTCACTGGACTGGTTCCTCCTCATGTTGACCTGCAAATGAAAACAGGCATTAATTAATGAAAGAGAGTGGAGTTATCAAAATAATGGAGGACATTAAGTACTGTGCCCCCCACATTTATTCAGTCTGATACAACACTCACGACACACACACACAGTCACATAACTGTATCACGTAACATAATAACACTGTGAAGACTCTTACAGACACTAACTGACTCATTCTTTGACTTACTGACATGTATTGACTCATTCACTGGTTAATTCACTAAATCATGCACTTACTGACTCATTTGTTCTTGACTCACTGACTCATTTGCTGACTGATTCATTTGCACCTTGACTCATTTGTGCCTTGACTCACTGACTCATTTCAGTCTTTGACTCACTGATTCATTGTTCTTTTGTCTTACTGTACAATGCCCATTCCATTAAAATATTAAAAAATCAAATCAAACAACAACGACAAAAACAGGGACAGGAAACACAGCTAAAGCCTTTAACCACAGGGACAGATAAAGCTGCAGGCACGGACACAAACACACAAACAAAAGCCAGCATTTGGTCCCATAGGCATAGAGTGACAAATGGGTTCAATTACAGCTCCCAGGCCAAACACCAGACGATTACAGTTACAACAGAACATCAGAAAGAAAGAGCAAGAAAGAAAGAGAGAGAGAGAAACAAATGAAAAACGGAAAGAAAAGCTTTCCCAATAATCTGCAACAGATGACGGTGTATTCGTCACCATTTATGTTACTGAAACACATGCATCAGCAAACAAACTGGAATCATCAATAAATCAGAGAAATCCCAAAACCCCTATAAAAAATGTTATTTATATTCAGTCCCTGCATTTCTTTACGCTTAGTTTCATCAGGGTACAAGTGACAGCATCTGTGCTGCTCTGTGATTGGTCATCCCTCTCACTTTCTAGCTGTGCACCTAAAGGCTACGATGACCCAAAACGTCAACAGGCAGGATGTTCTAAACAGTGCCGCAGCAGTTGTAGAAGTAGTTTTTGGAGCTTCTAATTGTCTGCTTTTACAAACATAGGTTTGCTGAGGTCCTGTCACTGAAGTAATTATAATTTTATTTCAGCCTCAGTTTAGCTTACTCCACATATTTATTCAACAGTTAGAGCAGATTTTGAATGTATATGCTCCAGTGTAATCATACTCTAACTACATAGTTAGACAACATTACATTTAACCAATTTACATTCTGCATCCACTTTAAGTCTGTGCAACTGCTTTTCCTTATTTGTTGAAACGTCAATAGGAGAGAGTAACAACACAATCTATTCTTTTTCTAAACACAAAGACTGTTGCTGTATTATCTTTAATGATACACAGCAAACACTGGGGGTGTAAGCTCCCAAATATTGCTGATTAAAAATAAAGTAAAAAGAAAATAGCTGTATTTTTCTTAGTGGCTTTAATGCTTAGCTGTCAGTATGGATATGACAGACAAGTACTGCCTCCTAGTGTCAGCACAGAGCGAGAGAGAGAGCAAGAGAGAGTCAGCACAGAAAAGAATGAATGGACCTTACATCAGCCAATCAGAGCTCATACTATGTAGCGTAAGCTTGACCAATCACACTGCATTTGTCCATTACACACGGTGACCAAACCAGTGTTTCTGTGCGGAAGTCTTATGCATGTTTTAACTGTTATTACTGTTATTGTGCATATATATATATATATATATATATATATATGCATGGCTTTTTTTTTTTTAAACATGCTGTAAATTCCCATAAAATATTATATTATTACAGCTACCACTGATGTGGACAATTTCCCACTTTTATTTCACAATTTAAACATTGGTTGAAATCTGATACCTATTTTCCTTTGACATTCCACTTATGCAGAAATACATCTCATAAAATGTCTGAAAACTAACTAAATAAAGCATATTTAAAGATAATAACGTAAGTGTTTATTAATGTCTTATCAAAATAAATGATAGGTGAACATACAGAAAAACCACACCCATGTGTTGTCTCTCTCTGTGTGAGTGTGTTTGTATAACGTTACCGGGGCTGAGGGGGAGAGAGTGATGTTGCCGATAGAGGCCTTCAGTTCATCGATGGTGGCTTTGTTCTGGTGAGTGCCATTGTTGGGCTGAACAGGTTTGATCTCCACGTGGAACTTCCTCCTCTCGTCTTCTTCCTCTGAATCACTGGATGAGTAGAAGGAGTTGTCTTTGGCATGTGGACAGAAACATTAAGGAAAAACACAGAACTTGGAAATAAAAACCGCTTGATTAATAGAGAGGGGGGGGGGGATGCCAGACATAAATAATTTAAAAAAAATTTCCCTGCAGAGCATTAAATATAAACAAAAAGTGTTGAAAGGGATTTTAATTCCAAGTACTTTAATACTTTAGTAATTTAATTAGCAAGGATGTTAGGTGGTATTAATATTATCAATTAGTTCATCACGTTTCACAAATGCAAACAGTAGAACTGGGCAGGGAATTAGACCACTTTTCTAAATTTCTACATAATACAATAGTAATTATTCTAAATGTTAATAATTGAGATATTTCTTATATAAAACTTTCTTTTACAGAGAAACTGCTTTACTTTGGATTGTTCATAAATGGGTCTGAAGTGTTTAATGCTTCTAAAATCTATTTACCTTTCAGAAAATTATTACATATAAAATAAAAAAACAAAAGAATATGCTGGCTGACAGTTAGTAGTTCCCAAATAAGAACAGCTCCCAAAAACATAATTTTTGTTACATTTAAGATTTTAAAATATTATCCAAAACTAAAATAAGCAAATATGAGTTTTACAACATGTTTAGTGAAGGATATCATTTTCATTGACTTCTGGTCGGATGCAGAAACCCTCTTCGTCCACCTGAGGCACATTCTATAAGTTCAATGATAAAAATCACAAATAAAACACAACACTGCTTTATTAGTTATTTAATTAAGAAAAAAAAACAAAAAAGAAAAAAAAAAATCACTAATTTTATCACTAATTTCTAAAACAGTATTTTGAAACTCACAGCGTTTTGGATATCTATGGCTCCATAAAAATCTGGAGGACCACCATTGGCAGTGTTCTTTGAGGGATGGGGGATAAATGATAATAATAATAATAATAAACAAAATAAATTAATACATTAATTTTTAGTACAGTTTATATATTTAATACTATGTTGAGAAGTTTTTACTTTTATGAACTTAATTTGCAGGATTGAGAAGTAATTTCACAGTACAAAAAATATTTTTTGAAATTACAAATTACAATTTGTATAATAATTGAGAAAGTTTAAAAACTGCTAATATTTACTATAAATGCACATAAATGTGTTATTAATACTTTAGTGGTTAACATATTTAAAAAATCGTACTCACAGTAGCTTCAACTTCTGTGGATTCACTATTTGAGGAAAAAAAATATTTAAAGTCAAAGTTATTAATATATTTTAAATATATATTCACTTTCTTTAAGTGAAGTATTGTTGTAACACAGATTAAACCAAGAAATGTGCAAAACAGCAAAAAAAGAGATAAAGCAAAATAATTGGGTGACTGAATGATTCAATGTACCAATGTAATATCTTCAGAACAATTTAATTTTTTCTTACGTAGAATCTGTATCCTTGTCTTTTCGTCGTCCTGGAATGGTGAAGGGTTTCCTCTTTCTAGGTTTGGCACCTAATAAAAAAAATTTATATTGATTAAAAAAAAATTCTCCTTCATACAAAGAAGTTAATAAAAATCACCAAAATTGACAATTATTTATTGTAAATAAACTAACAGAGACTGGAGTCAAAAGGTCCTGCAATCAAAAGTGAATCTAAAACTTTTTTCTATAATACAACAAAATAAAGGCAAAAGTATAGAGTATGTTCAAATTTGGCTGGCCACCAAAGCAAGAATTGAAAAAGGGCAAAGAATTGTATAAGCAGTATAAAAATTTGTACACATGTGACACATGTATTTAAATACAGGAGATAATCTGCATCCTTTCATTATAAAAACCTAAGAACATTCCAAATATTGATTAATTTTTACATGACATTTACAAATTTAAATATCTAACATATGTATGAAGCACGGGAAGCTAATTATTCACAGTTGTTAAGATATAATCAAAACATGAGAAGTGTCAATTAATATAAAACTGTTATGCATGCTTGACCAAAGACATAAAATGCAAATTTCTTGCAAAGGAGCCATCTTACTTTGAATTAATGTTCTTATTTTCAAGTTATTTGGCAGTTATGTAAACAAAAATAAGCAAAGAACATAATTTGCCCACCAAACACAAAACATAAAAAGTTTAAAAATATTTAGAATTCTGGCTAAATGAGTTGGAACAAACACAAACTTAGCACATTTCTGCAAACTAGTGCAATTTATATTTTTTTTATTTGCAGTGTTCAACATATCAGAAAAATAATGATAACATTTGTCTATGTTTGACAAATTACTGAACTATTTTCCAAAAATATTTCAATCTCAGCTTGGCAATGTTCCAGAAAAAAGAAACCTAAGTTCATAAGTGCTTGTCCTTATTATTATATTTATAGCCAATATAAATATTCAGATTTAGGAAATAACACACAGAAAGGACTTTGTTCAAAGTCAAATACCTTCGATGGCAACGGAGACGTTGCATTCCTCAAATTCAATGGGCCCTGTAAGCACACAAAGCAAAAGAGCAAATGACCAGTCAGACACTTTTACCATGTTTTGGTAGTGGCTTAACCTCAGCACATGAAACTACAACTGGGAATTCTGCATTTGGGAATAGTGTTCCAAACTTTCGGGAGTGGTTAACTCGACATGATCAGAAAACATTTTATTTTTATAGCGAGGCTGTTTACTAGGTATTGAGACGCCTTCTAAACACTACATGTCCAAAACCATGCAGACACCCCATAATAAGTAGTGAATTCCACTACTTTAAGGTGCCCCATTGGGAACAGATGTTCAGCTGAACTCAAACAGCTTGTCTCCAGAAAAAAAGCAGGGAATGGAATGGGATACACTAGAGCAGCTGAACATGAGCTATAGATCATCACTTCCAATGCCATGCATTAGCCAGAGGAGGTGGGATGGAGTTTGATGGAATATATCTGGAATGAGTTTGATTGGCATTTATGATCCAGAAATAATCATCCAATATTGATATCTGTTCTCATGGCTGAGGGCCATCAAATCCTCAATGAAATGCTCCAACATCTAGTCTAAGAGCAGAGGCTGTTACTGCAGCCACAGGGGACAAACTACCTATTCACACCCTTCATTTCAGAGGCAATGTTTAAAAGGCAGGTGTCCACACGTTTGGCCATACAGGGTATCTGTATATAGTCTGATTCATGATCTCTATACTGAGTTAAAATAAATTTACAATCAGAATGCAAAAACACACACATACAAACACACTACTTCATGGGACCAAACCTCAGAAAAATCCAAACATAAAAAAACAAAGCACATGCTTGATTTCCTGCTCAACAATATTGTATTTTCACCTCCCAGCTTTTTAAATTCGGAGCACCATCCATTCCAGGCAGATTAAAATACATAAGCACAAGATTTAACATAAACAAACACACCTCTTTTGTCCAACTTCTCAGACTGAACTTATATATAATTTATATATAAAAGATTATAAAGGCATTCTGTACTGCGTGTACTGTGAGTACTGTGTGTGTGTGTGTGTGTCTATCCTTTCATTGTAAGATAATGTAATGTTATTGTACCAAGATATTTAAGTTTAGGTATTGTCAAATTATGTCAAAGAGTTATTAAATGCTACCAATATATATATATATATATATAATTTCCACAACAAGGCATTTTTAATCTGTTCACATAATGTAAAGGGCAGCAGGGTTTTTTTTAACTATAAAAAAAAATACACACAGAAAAGTGCAGTCTGACAGAGGTCAAGCTGCTGAAATCCTCCTAGAAAACACTGAAAAGTGTGTACACACAGCTTCCGTGACTAAGACTGAAGAGGAGGGGAATGTCCTGAAGTGATTGGATTGCTATTAGGAGCCTTTGGCACATTTCTCCTTTGTGTTTACGAGCATAAAAGCTAATGCTTGTCCAAGAAATTTCAGCAGTTTTTTTTCTTTTTCTGTGGCAGACCGATGGCCTGGGGCACAGTGGAACGCCTTGACCTGAAAAAAAGGGACCAAAGCACATGATACCGAACTCTTCAGCAGCGTTTCCCCTGAGAAATGCACGCAGCAGAAAGTGGGAGAGACCCTGTCACGAGAGCAGCACTCCACACTGAGGGTGAGAGGGGTACTTTTTGACTGCTATCTCTCTCTCTCTCTCCCGACCAAAAGTCAAAAATGCCAAAGAGAGCTTTGCTTTTTAAAGGTCTCTTGAAAAACTGTTAGTCATATGGGATCCCTGAGGGTCATCTTATTCTATGGCTCCAGACCCAGTTGTATTGTCCATTGAATTAATTATTAAATAAATAAATATATAAATTAATTAAAAAAATAAATAAATAAAATATATATATATATATATATATATATATATATAATTATTATTATTTTAATTAAAGTACATGGCCTCAATACAAACATTATTAAATAAAAACAAATCAGTTTTCCCCATATTCTGGGTCCCCCACTGTTTTCGAGCCCCAAGTTAATTTTAATATCACTAGAGGAAGAGAGTAGACACACTTTTCCTCTACTACAGCCTCCATTCTAGTGACAACCTGCTAGTCTTTCAAAGAAATCTTAGAACTCGCTTGCTTTCACTCTCTGTTGATATTGAGGTGTTCCCACTTAACCTTGTTATGTTCTCATCTTTTGTATGCCTTCTAAACGCTGTTGTGTTTTGACGCTCTGAGCCACCATCCTCAAACATGAGGAATGCCAATCTTACTTAAACCTGGAAAAATCCATTAGTCTTTGTTTTAAACCTCTGTAAGCAGAGAGACTGCTTGTTTTATCTCAGGGTTATGTGTGTATCTAAGTGTGGGAGTGTGTTTAAAGATTTGTGAGCATCAAATGCCAACTATTATACAGTAGATGCTACAGCCATGCACACACACTCACACACACATAACCAATACAGATACACCAATACAAAATAACCCTTGATGTCTGTTTATTTTTTCAATGAGATGGAAATATTTAAAATATTAGATGGTTAATATTTCTCCCTGAATTTAAACCGCTTCATTAAAATAAACGCATGCATACATTAGTAGTTATGGCAAGGTTAAGATGCCACAAAGGTAGGAATACCAACTGTGTCTGTGTGTTTATACACGGAATCGCCCACATGTGTGTTTGTGTATGAGTGAAATGTGCAGTCACGCGTGAACGGAAGATGCTGTTGTAAACTGGGCATGCGTGATGTTGCGTGTGTGTTTGTGTGTGTGTGAGAGATGGAGTGTGAGCTTGCGTGCCTGGCTCACTGCCAGTTAACAGCTCAGCTGGATCTCAGTGACCTCCTCTCTCCTCCATCCTCTGTCTTTCTCTCTCACCCTCCCTCCTCTCTGCAAGGTCCCCTCTCTTTCCCTGTCTCACTCTTCTCAATCCTCTCTCTTGTTCACTTCCTTCCTCTCTCCCACTCTGATCGCTCCGTCCTTCCTTACTGTCTCTCTTCCTTTCCCTGTCTTTCCTCAGTTCCTTTCTTATTCTCTCCCTCCCTCTATTCTTTTCTTCTTTCTCTCTCTCTCTCTCTCTCTCTCTCTCTCTCTCTCTCTCTCTCTCTCTCTCTCTCTCTCTCTCTGTGTGTGTGCGTGTGTTGGATGTGTGATTGTTCTGACAGTGGAGCGATTCCTAATGAACAGCTTGATACTTGGGCGGAATGCTTTGTTGGCTACAACAGTTTTTAGCCTCAATTAATTCCCCTGTCACAACAAAAGTAGCCGAGCACAACCCCGGATATTGCGTCTAGGACCCCTAGGTGTACTGCAAGCACACACACACACACACACACACGTCAGAACATGTCCAAATAATCATCACAGACTCGTATATCCATTTAATATGGTCATTGTTCAATGTTTTTCAGTATTTACTGCATCCACGCTTTACCTATGGAGGTTTTTTTTTGACAATATTATATAACAAAATGAATCAAGAAATACATAAGAAAAGGGAGAATTAATTAATTAAATGTTTCATTTAATTATTACATTTTGAAATAAGGGCTTACATTTTTTTTGTATATTATTTTTTATTTAAATGTGCATTTTAAGTATTTTATTAATTAAATAATGTAATTAATTATTTAACCATTTATATATTTATTTCATGTGCCCTGCAGCCTTGCACTATGTAATAATTAAATCTGCCAACATCACACATCATCCGTAAGTGAGCGGACCCAACTCCGATCCAGTCAGATTGATTGGCTAGATTGCTCAGTAATCCTTTTAATTAATTATTTCTTTTTTCATTTAATTATATAATATTGTCACAAAAAACCTCCATATTCACCTTTACTATAGCTTCAATTCCTCTGAGAAGACTTAAACCATTTCCCACTTCTGCAAAATTCAGACTAAAAAGCTGGTTGCACTTTGTTCCTCATGAGCCAAAAAAACAACAATATTGAACAATACCATTTACATTCTACTTTTAACGCTATTTCATTTTCTTAGTAACTGCTTCATATCCTTTCAAACCCACACAGTTTTCATGTTTCTAACCATCCTTTCACTGTGAGAAGACTACAACATTGAGAGTATAAAGGACATGTGGCTGCCCAGAAGCAGTTGATGAGAAAAGGAAATGGACAACTAAAAAGACTATTTCGGACACAGCAGCTTAGCCAACAGAACTATCCATTTCTTAATAAATGTTTATGAGTGGCCGTCGAGCATCCAGAACTGGAACTCACCCTAACATCCGACTATACTCTCCATGAAAAATAGCTGAATTCAAAACAGCAATTAACAAAATGTGTTTAAATCTAACATCTAAACTCCAAAAAGAAAAAAAAGAAGCTGACTAATAAAAACGGATTAAGAAAAGAGTCAGAAAAGAATGGCCAGAGGTTAAAGGGTGGGGGTCAGAGTGGAGAGCTGTGGCGAGAGTGTAACAGAACTGCTCAGTGAGAGTCGAGCTGTGTTGAGGCCCATCACACTCAATTGGTTTAATCAGCCGTAAAGGTGGGCAACCTTGACATTCCGCTTAGCATGTGACGCTGGAAGTTTGCATGTGACGGCCAGCCGAGAGCTCTTAGAAAGGTCACAGATTAGCAAAACCTCCTGTGTAAACTCCGCCATGCTACAGTAATCAAGGGGAAACTCTCGCTGAGTGTGTCTGCAGTCTAACAAGTGTGCGTTCCTAATCCCCAATAAAGGAAAAGGTATCATGCACGCTCAGGTGGCCAGTAATCATCCGACTGATTCTCTCAAATACAGTAATGTGTAGAATTCTGAACATTCACCAGGGAAAATTAAATTATTTGTCAAAGTCGCACATAGACTGCTGAGAGTTTAAAATACATGTAAATGAAAAAAATACTACAATATATTTCTCTGAATATACACAATAATATATATATATATATATATATATATATATATATATATATATATATATATATATATATATATATATATATATATATATAGTAGACCTTTTTGTTTTTTTTAATAATTACAAAAGTTAAGTCATCCACTGCAGTTCCAAATATGTCAGCACTGGAAGAGTCATTTGTACGTCTTACCTGGCCTCTCTTTGCCAGTCCCTTTGCTCTCTGACAGTTTCTGTATTAGACTCTCCACAGACGTGTTGTCCATGTTGTTTACAAACTCTTTGTGTACCTGCATAAGGAAATAGGTGTAAAGATACTTATTTATGCAATAACAAACAATATGTTTGTTCACATCATGTATGCTGAAATATGAAGGTGATTCTGTGAACTATGTGCTATAAATACATTGATTAACAATACGAAAAATGCGAACAGAACAAGCAATTACAAACCAGCCCTGGAACTGCAGGGACTGCTACATATTCTGGAGAAGAACACTCAGAATGGAGCTTGCTTTATGAATGTGGAGAAGGAAGTGGGGAGATGAGAAAGGGTCTAGGCATTGAGGACTTCTCAAATGACAGCTTGTATCCTCAAGGCCTGCTTTTAAAGCCTTTGTTTTTATAGCACCCAAAGCAGGTGACAAAAGCAATATGCTGGTGCTTCATCCCTTAGCTGCCGAGATGGCCTCCGCCCTCCATAGCAATAAGATGAGCAGCAGCTTTGAGTTGCCATCAGACGCTTTGCAAGCCCCTACAATTTGTTTTTAGCTGTGGCTCATGGGGGAAAGTTAACGTTGTTGGTTGTTGTGTTGTTTATCTGCTTGTTTGTTTTTGTTTGTTTGTTTGTTCAGTTTCATGGCAAGGGGAAGAGGCGCGAACTGGAAGTGCCCCCCGGAGTGCCTCTGTCAGCTTTCCTCATGCACCGAGATGTTTGTGATGCTGGCAGTGTAACAAACTCATGCACGCACACACACACCACCACACATCCTCCCCCCCACACACACACAGCCCCACTCCCTCCGGCAAAGTGGAGTACATTAGCCATTCTAAACTTCATACTAGGACCACAGAGATGTGGGTTGGGTTTGGTGTAAAGGCTCGCACGGCATACGTGAACGGTCAGGTGCAGCACACTCTCCCGTGGGGTTGGAACGCAGTGTGAGGCCACTATATGCATGTGTTTGGTTTTTGACCTTTTCTCTCTCTCTATTTACAGTAGGCTAACACACCACTTAGCTGCTTGGGTTAGCTTTTTCTAAATAGGCCAAAAAACAAAAAAGAAAAAAAAAAAAAACAGCACTGCTCGCCAACATGCA
Source organism: Hoplias malabaricus (assembly GCF_029633855.1). NCBI lineage: Eukaryota > Metazoa > Chordata > Actinopteri > Characiformes > Erythrinidae > Hoplias > Hoplias malabaricus. The sequence continues at coordinate 30,183,753 of NC_089801.1, read as the reverse complement.
CACAGATGCCAAATTGTTACTTGGCAGAGGGAAAAACATTTTTATTATTATTATAATTTCATTATTATTACATAAAATAGCCACATGCTACATTACTCCTACTAATCCATAAATCTAAAGCCCATGGACTAAAACTAGACAAATTCATATTTATCTCTGGCCTGCCTGATAATCTAGACATTTATCTGCAAGCTAATTTTTATCTAAGGGTAATCTGTGCAGGTGTGTGTGACCTATTTAGAGAGTTATCTATAATGAACATCTGTGTAAAAGATAAAATTCACAGTAAATATCTGGCCAGTACAGTATAAACCTTATTTCCCCCCCACTATGTTTGACTTTTCGACTCAAAATGATGACATTTGGCTTTTATTCATTGTAATTATACATGATAAGAGGGTACCGACTCCCCTTATACAGCACTCAAATTGGTACACAGTCAGAAAACCTGATACTGTGGTGGCACCCTCCAGGGGACATATTCAGTAATTTTAGTTAAATAGAAAAATACATGCTTTTTCTAAACTCTTTTTTATTTATTGTTAGAGTAATCAGAAGCAGGCACTTGCTCGATATTCCAAAGCAATATATCATTAAATTTAATTGAAATTTATTTTAAATTCTTTCGCGTCCTTGCCACAAGTGAGCACGCCACGGATGCAGTGGCAGGTCAAACTCTCTCAGAGGAACCAAGATTTAAAATAGGGAACCATTCTCATCAGGTCGACACAAGAGCAAAACAACAAACAAAAAGCAGCAGAAATGAAGAGTTATGGAGATACAGTGAGTGTACAGTAGTCTATAACGTCACGTCATGGATGTGTTAGTGGCGAGGCAGTAGAACAAAGAGCAGCTCTAGTTCACATAAAAGTCCATTTTTATCAGTGAGTCAGTGGGGGTGATGGTGAGATGCTCTGGCACATTCAGACTTCTCTACCTGAGATGAGCAGGACTGCTGCAGCATAAAAGCACAGTTTTTTTTAATCAACATTTATTTTTGATAATTCAATATGATTTATAAGGTGGAAATATTTTATATCCAAATGTCTGAAAAGCTTTTTAAATGTATGTGCCATTTCTCCACAATGTTCATTCTCACACTCTGGTCTCTGGCAGTGCTCCTCTCTAAAGCTAGTCATCATGGAATCATCATGACAGGAGTGTGTGTTGAAGCATGTGTTGGTTGTGTGACTGTAGGACTTTCAATCTGTTTACAGGAGCAATCAACATCCTTCAGGCACTCCTTTAATTAACCACAGCTATGATGTGTGTGTGTGTGTGTGTGTGTATAAATGTATATATGTACAAGATCATCTGTGGATGTTTAGTCCCCTCTGTGGCCATGAATTGCACTGCAGATCTAAATTTAAGGATAAACTTTTGTACTAATAAAACAATGAACTGTGTTTATTTTTTGCTTAGTTAAGCTTCAACATTCTCCACTGGTAAACAAATTCACAGCATTGAGGAGTCATTAACAAAATGTCATGTCGTTTAAAAAAAAAAAGTGTATTTCACTGACAGGACTATAGTCATGAGGTCACAGAAACAGCTTGTGAAGGGCTGGGGTGACACTGACATGGTGGATCAGACACAGCAGTGCTGCTGGAGATTTTAAACACCTCAGTGTCACTGCTGGACTGAGAACAGTCCACCAACCAAAAATGTCCAGCCAACTGTGCCATGTGGGGAGCGTCCAGTGTCCACTGATGAAGGACTTGAGGATGACCAACACAAACTGTGCAGCAACAGCTGAGCTACTGTCTCTGACTTTACATCTACAAGGTGGACCAACAAAATAGGTGGATCTGACACAGCGGACAGTGATTGGGGTTTTATTGTCTTATTTTGCTAGTGTAAACAATTGTTTCAGTCAAATTAGCTCATTCAGTTGACAATTAAAAACAATTCTGGAGCAAAACTGTTTGTAAATAAATATTTGACAGACTGATTTTTAGGATGGACTTCATAATTTCCTGAGAATGGTAATTGAAAGCTGGTGGTATCAGAGATTTATATTCCTATACTGTATGCCACTTTCAGAAATGATAAAATGACCCAGTTTATTATTATCTCATATCACAGTCAAGATATAATTATACAAATATCCTTGTTGAGAATTTATAAATAGTTTCCATAATCCATCACGAACAGGCTTGCTCCAGCCGAGCCAGAAACAAGGCTTACGTGGCTTTAATTACTTTTTAATTGCTGCCCTTACAAAGGAGTGAATGGAAAATTTGCTAATCTTTAACCAAAAGCTGATGAGATCAAAGTCAGCACTAATGAGGTTGTGAATGTGACTGTGTACTCACCTCCATGATCTGTTTGTGTGTGTCCTCCACTGAGCAGGAGTACGACTCTATAATCTCCTTCATACGTTGGATATGGCTTTCTTCGATGTCCTGGAATTTCTGTCCACACAGAGATTTAAAGAGCAAACAGTCATTTCCAATGATTCTTCTTCACGTTATGAAAAAAAATATAATACAGAAATCTAGGTGATGTATGAGATTTTCTGTACAAAAACACAATGACCTCCATTATGGGAACCCACTCTGTGGAGCATAATTTTTTTTGTTCAGGGACAAAAAAGTGAAATAACTTGCACTTAATAGAAAATGATTTAATAAATAATCACTTCGGTGAAAATCTCAATACTCACTGTTTTCCTCATATTTTTTAAATATTTGTTAACCAGCTGCTTAAATATGATTCGTTCAACTGTGAATTGCCGGTGGAAGTTGTACTGCAATTCTTTAAACAACAGATTTACAACTGAAGCTGGCGCTATCAGATGCATTGAAGATAGCAATCTACTGATGGTTTAGGTGAGGATCCAAATCCAATGATTTGAAAGATTCCAAAGCTATTTAACTACAAAAAGAAAACTGACGGCAATAAAATAAGCACATAAATACTAATAGAAATCCTCATTCATGCTTTCATATTCCTTGAAATAAGAAGAAGGAAAAAAAATTCTTTACTTGAATAATGATCATTGAATTAACAAAAAATTACTTTCCACTGAGACCTTTCTTTAAATGTGGAAACAGGTAAAAAGCACTCAGGGCTACGTCCGGGCTGTAGGGTGGAGGAATGATGTCATGCAATTAACAGTCATGCCCAGGGTGATGCTCAACTTCCTTCAACATACTCGTGTTAGTCATAATCGTTTAGTTTTTGCAGCAACTGCAACAAAACTAATGATCAAAATAAGCTGATGTTTTCTTGATATCCCACCAGAAAGTGTCATTTCCTTGAACCATTCTAAAATTACCAGAAAGTTTAGTAAATTTTATCAATACTGAGATCTTACTGAATGCCCCTCACATGTCTGTAAATAATGGTCTAAGTAAAATAAAAAAATAAATAAAATATAAAAAGAATAATAATAATAAATAATCAAAGAGTCATTCCTTTATTCAACCAATTATGTAAATGGATAACAGATGCCATTTCCTCTAAAGCATCTGTTTGGGTGGTCTGAAACACACAGTAGAAATAAAGGCCTGGGAATGTGTGTGTCTATGATCTCATGTTTATGCTCTTCTCCAACCAACAGTTAGGGTTGGAGAAGACATGAGGAGACAGGAGGAAACGAGTGAAAGCATGAATAAACGAGTGGAAACAGGATAATTACAGCATGAAGATGAGCATGTGGGACCACAGAAACACGTGTGTGTGTGTGTGTGTGTGTGTGTGTGTGTGTGTTTGAGATTGCGTGTATGTCTGATTTTGATATAGGCTATCAAGTCATCTCAGATGGTTCCAATCCTAAACCCCACATTGATCCTATTAGGGAGGAAAAAACACAACCCGTCTATGATATACAAAACCACCACAAGCATGGACACACAAAAAGAGGGAAGGCACGCGCGCACACACACACACACACACACACATACACACACCCCTACCTGAGCTGTCTCTGCCATTTTCTGCTCAAACTCTGTCTTGGTGCTGGCGTATTTCTCCACATATGACTTGTACAACTCTGTGGCTTTCCTCACCTTCAGTCCAGCCTATCACAACACATCACATTAAATCAGTTATTTATTTAGCACTTTACATGTCAACTCTACATTGCAAAGGTGCCCATGAGTTAAAATAACATAAATAAAAATAAATAAATAGTTTATGGTCAATGAAATAGTTAAAGATAGAATTAAAAACATAAAAAGAAAAGCAATTTAAAAGCAGACTATGTACCAAAAAAAATTCAGAAAATATTTCACACAAACAAACAAACAAATAAATAAATAAAAATAATAACAACAGAAACTAAGAACAAACAAACAGATGCAGAACAGGTCACACAGTCCTTATTCTATTCAATATAAGATTACTGGGTGGAATAATGAGATGCAACATGATGATGCAAAGGTAAATCTCTCTCCGGGGACATGCAGTCTATGAGGGTGTGTTTGAATTCCCGTGTCTTTGAACCAAGTGTGCAAGGTCATATTAAACCAATGGGCTTCAAAAGCTGCAGTTCAGAGTCTTGGCCAGGAGGGGACAACATGAACATGTTTACAAAATGAATTATATTAAAAGTAGTTAAAAATTTGTATGTAATATTTAAAATATTGCATTGTTTTAATTCACAAGCAATTTAATTTAACCAGACTTATGCATATGAGTCTACGAGCACTGGCCATTTTTCAGCGGATATCAAAATACTTGCTTCTTTTTGGCCCTAGCTCCTGGTGTGTACCTTGTCAAGGTCTCTCTGTGTGGCTCCTTCTTTCCGTATGCGCTCCTGATCGAGGGTCTTGCTGTTGTAGTTCTCTTTGCTCTTCTGCAAGGCCTGAGTGACGCTCTGGATGTTCTGCACCGCTTCCAGTGTGGATGCCACTTCTTCCTTAGTCTGGAAAAGACAAGAAAACCACAATGGGCTGAGATTAACTTTACGGGCAAAGCTTAAGGGAAAACATAAGTGAAATTATGCTAAGATGAGTAATATAGTTATATTAGAAATTAATTAAGGTTGACAGAGTAAAGGAAACAAAAAATACAGCCATTTTGGCACCATCGTGCAGATATTTCTACTCATAGACAACCAGGCTCAAATCTCTTGGACAGAAGAGAGACCAGTTTTCTGGACACAGAACACTGAGTGAGGCTCTCACAAATTCCAAAATAACATAATTCATCTTTAAACTTTAGCTTGAATAAAGCAGATATATTCCACTTTATTTTGTGAGTTGGACTCACGTTAAGAAAAAAAACAGAACCTTTAAAAACAAGACATAAAACTATCCAAAATTAAGAAGGAAAAAAAAAGTACTTTGCAATCAATCAGGCTGTGGCAGTGGTTGCAATCTTATTTCAGCCACACTGACCATATGGAGAATCTGGCAGTGCTACTCATGCATTATAGTGATTTGAAGTGATTTAAAATGTTCACAGAAGAGTCTGAAATAAACAGCAATTCTCTGCATAGACGTCAATTACCCTCCTGCCCCATACAACGAGGAGCAATGCCATTCCAGTTAAGAACTGTCCACAATTAGGAAGAAACAAATACAGGAAGAAGGTTACAAAGCACTTCTAGGGTATTAGAATTGTGAAAGGAAAAATAAATTAATTCTAAACATGCAGAGGTTAACTTTGTAGAAAACGGCAACAGAGAAAAGGCCAGAAGCCACTTCCACCAAAAACAACCACATGAAGAACATCCTGTAACAGTGGATAACAAATAAATTCCTCTAGCACATTTGTGATTATTTTCAATAAATAAATAATAATAAAAATATAATACCTTCCAGGGTATCCTCAGTCTATTTAGACCAGGCTTGATGCACAGAGTTTTTAAACGATATTCCTTTCTTGTTCACCTTTGTAGGTTGTCTTCCTCATTCACATTTAGTTTTTGCCATTATATTTTAAGATAAATGACAATACTGAGACTACACTAATTGAGTTTTACAAAGCATTAAAATGCTCATATGTCAAGGTAACTGAAAGAAATTATTCAAAAGCATAATTATGCATATAATTACATGCAGATGTAAGGAATTCGGCTGAAGCTCTTATCCAGAGTGTCATTTCATGTTATTGTACAGTGGTAGACATGTTGTTTCCTGATGTTATGACTGTATATTTTACAGTTGGTTAAAGCTTAGTCCCCCAATCATTCATGTCTAGTGACGGCCCTGGGTAACCGTCTTGTTAGGAGTCGTGCCCAAGGACTTTTAAAATTAGAAGAAAATTAGAAAAACATTATTGCGTATATATGTAGGAAAAGGAGAACGGGAGAAACACATTTGCGTTTATTAAAGTAATGGAATGGAGAAAGGGGAAAAAAGAGAGACAGGGAGACAGAAGAGAGAGAGAGAGAGAGAGAGAGAGAGAGAAAGTGAAAAATAAGGCATGTGTGTGTGACACACTAAGGCAGGCGTGAGAAACAGTGTGTGTGAAGAGTTTGGAGGTGCTGAAAGAGACCGCACGAGCTAACACTCTATCTCTCTCTCTCACACACACACACAGCTGTAATTCAAAGACAATGTTTAGTGTATGAGCAGGCCGCTTGGCTAAGTCTGGTTCATGTATTTAATATGAGCTGTCTCTGTCAAGATTTAAAACACTCCACTCGCTACACGCACACGGCACACAGCCGACTCCAGAGACTTCAGAGTTCTCTTTTCACAAAGAAACAAATCAGTGCTGCATCTCTCATTCCACAACTATTCTGAGTTAAACTGGGCGGTGAATAAAACGACTGATGTCCACGTGGCTAAGTAGTGGCTTAGCTCCACTTAGGTCACCATGCCCAATTATAAGTGTCAGACATAGTATAAAGCCCCCAGCATTTGGTCTGTGGAGCAGTGGAACTGTGTTCTCTGAACTGATGGCGCATTATTTGATGTGTTGTGATCCTAAAGTATGACATCAGGTCCTTATAACCACGTTCCAACATGTAGCCTGAAGCCTTGCCAGAGGAACAAAGGCTGTTATTGCAGCAGAGGGGAAACTGTTGTTTACTGGATGAACAGGTGTCCACATAATTTTAACTTCACACAGACTCAATGCAGTACATTTTTCTGTTTTATTCCTTTCAATGTCTGTTGTAAAAAATGCTACAAATATATGTAAACAATTAACTGAATATAACTGGATTAAACAAAGATACAGCTTTATCTTATATCCAGTATTTATACCCAAATATGATATATTTGCTTTTCTGGGCATGTTTCTGGCTCGGGATTGGCCTCTAGTGGCTCAAATCTGCCAAGAACAGGAGAAACATGGCTGACATTTCAGGAATCAGTACATGTTTGAATTGACATAACAAAATTGTTGCATAACGATCCATTCTTACTTGGAAGTGAGTAAAAACATGTGTGCCTTGCCATTCACTCTGGAAATGCAAATCAGTTTGTAACTTGGAATTTGTTTAATAAAGGCAGCACATTATTTTTAAATGAAAAATTAGCTGATAATCCACAAAGAAATAAAAGCTAAGCCTCAAATAATATCACAGCCTCAATACAAAACAAAACAAGTTTTTTAAAATGCAACTAATCCCACATTCCCACTGCATATGTCCATTAGGTAGAAACTGCTCAAATGTAACCTCATAAACAGTATTATTTACAGACATTTAATATTTAAACTAGTTACATTAGATGTAAAAGTGGTAAATCTGTAGTTCTCTTAACCTTACTTTTTGAAACATAATATATTTTGAAAAATAATATACAAGCATAGATTCAGGGTGACTGAATATTAAGCAATGAGTACAGAGGAAAAAGAAAAAAAAAAAAGAAAGTGGGGTGGGGGGAAACTGGGCAAAATTGTGAAGGTATTTAACACTGTTTCCTTACAGCAAAATATGTGAGTAGGTCCCATGGCAGGCCTACCGTGTAATTTACGAGCTGCACGTTGTGTGTCAAATAAAAATAAAATGTGATCACTGCTGTAAATTGGAGATTTTACAAACTGCTAGCTTGTGCTGGATGTCTATATTTAATTGATATTGACAAGTCTCTCTGGCCAATCAGCACTCTGTAAGGTTTACACGTCACATTTAGTCCTACTCCTCTCTTGGAAACCACATGAGCAAGGACTAAACGAAGATATATTCCACGTAACAGGTGCCAGATTTGCCGAGTGGAAAAGCAAAAATCCAGGCCAAGCTGAGTAGGTATCGTGTAGTGGAAAAACACCGTAAATTAACTATTGACCAATCAGAAAAGTGCTCTAGAATCTTAGCTTTGCTTGACAGAACTTGTCTGTAAACGCAGCACAATGTCAGAAATAAAAACTGGGCATATGTTAACAGCTGTGTGTCACATCGAACACTGATACCTGCGGCTGATGTAGACAGCTGCATTGAGTATAACTGTAATACTGTTTTTTACATTGATGCTAGCTTGTGCTGCTTATCATTATGATATGGTGTTTGAATATGTTTACTGTACTTACTTCCAACACAGTAAATAGCTAAAAACTTTAAAAACTGCTGGTTTGTGCTGTTGCCAATAAACAGCTTGATTACCTCCAAGTCAGAGAGTAGAATCTCACATAGAATGTCACTTAGTGCACTGGAGTAGCAGCTTTTAAAAGGTATTTACTTGTAATACTGGATGGAGGAGTGGAACTGCATATATGATGCATGTAGAAATGATCCGATTTCATATCAGCCCAGGAATTCTATGTATATGCACCTCATCGTGCTTCTGACAAAATGAACACCACAGAACAGACAGCACCCAAAGGAGCAGAGATGATTCTGTACCTTCTTATGTGCCTTGGCCTGTTCGTCCACATACTTCTGCACTTCCTTAATGAGTTCCTGAAGCTTGCGCACCAGCTCCATGTGACAGGCAGCTAGTTTTTCTGTTGACACCTTAAACACGTCCCACACTGGAGCAAACGTCCTGAAAAAGAAAAAGAGAGGTCATGCTTTAACTACCTTGAGAAGATGCAGGATGACATCCAAGCTCACAATCATTCATTCCCTCTCTTTCTCCCTCCCTCCCACACAAAATGAAATTGTGCCTATACACAGTTTATACATGCATATACACTAACAGACTCTGAAACATACAGGGGTTGGACAATGAAACTGAAACGCCTGTCATTTTAGTGTGGGAGGTTTCATGGCTAAATCGGACCAGCCTGGTGGCCAATCTTCATTAATTGCACAATGCACCAGTAAGACCATGTGCATCCAATGGTTCAAACATTGTGTCCTGAAGGTGGTGCTGTGTATCAGGACGACAATGCACCAATACACACAGCAAGACTGGTGAAAGATTGGTTTGATGAACATGAAAGTGAAGTTGAACATCTCCCATGGCCTGCACAGTCACCAGATCTAAATATTGAGCCACTTTGGGCTGTTTTGGAGGAGCGAGTCAGGAAACGCTTTCCTCCACCAGCATCACGTTGTGACCTGGCCACTATCCTGCAAGAAGTATGGCTTAAAATCCCTCTGACCACTGTGCAGGACTTGTATATGTCATTCCCAATTGACGCTGTATTGGCCGCAAAAGGAGGCCCTACACCATACTAATAAATTATTGTTGGCTAAAACCAGGTGTTTCAGTTTCATTGTCTAACCCCTGTATATTACATAAAAATCATCAATAAAAGTTACCAACTTCTGCTGATTATTGACAAAGGCAAAAACAACATCAATAGATTTAACTGAACAAATACAACTATGCACAAATGTACATACTCCATATGAAAAACAAACACATGCACACACACAAACAAACACTTACCCCAGCTGTGAGAAGTTGCTGGCTGTTTTGGCGAGTTTGGTCATGGATCTGGAGTAAGTCTCCTCGATGGTAGCCCTGCACACACAGCAAAAACTTTGTAAGAGTTCACCTTCAGAAAGAAGAAAAATCATTCAGAGCCTACTACTTAGAATGACACAAAACACACTTCAAAAGGGTGATTCTTTTTAAATGTTATTAACAGCTGAGGATGGAGACATCAAAAGAATTGACAAGAAACAATGCATTAAACAATGTTGCTTCATAAAATAATATTCAGTGCCACACACATGCCTTTATTCTCATGGTGTGTTTCAGACCACCCAAACAGCTATGATTCCACTCAGTGACAGAACACAAACACAGTACAGAGAATGAGTGAATAATTTATTTGTCTGTGGATGAAAATAGCAGCAGAGTAGCAACACACACACACACACACACACAAATTGTAAGGCCATTCATGAAACATTAACAGAGCTACAAAGAAAGCTTGCTTCAAAGAGGTCAGCACATACATTACTGTGTCAAAAAATAATATTATGATTTTATTTCCAAAAACCATATGGAATAAATATATGGAATATTACTATATTCATTTAAATTCAATACAATTCTATATAAAGTCCAAAGATTAATTTCCAGCTTTATGACACAATGCCATGCAGATTTCCATGTTTAATATGAAGCACAAACTAGCTATAAATATTATTTGAATATATACATCATGATATACTGAAGCTGTATTGTATTTAAAGTTATTTCTATCATTTTTTACTGATTTATTTTAATTAGCAATGTTTATATCATTTAGAGCACCACAATAGACCTAGCCCATGGGTTTTATTATATATATATGGAAATATATAAACAACACGACTGATATCTTTTTCCTAATATGCCACATATTTCTGACTGTCCGCCAGGGGGAGCAAGAAATCCTCACTATATGAATATATATTCAGCGAGATAGGCAAAAAATATAAAGTATATACATATTAATAAATGTTCATATACGTAATTTAACCCATTAAATCCTGCACTTTCATTACATCATCAGGAGACTCCACAACTGCACAATGACTGAGTGACATCTGGAAAAATCCCATCAGCTTTGATTTTGTTCCAGACGGTTATCGATGTGATCAGCAAATGACTGATCAGCTCCGGATGACTCAAAGTCAGCCTGCTTTCTAAGAACACCTTTGACGTACATTTCCAGAAGGAGCATAAGTCTTTCCTCATTCTTTCTCATTCCTTCTCAAACCCCACTTTAAATCAGGTTGGTACTTTCAAATGGATTGAGAACACTTAATGCAATGTGCAAGAGAAGACATCAGACTTGTACTGACTATGGGATGGGTATTGGCTGAATCTCACAGCCTTGGACAAAAGTGTGAGCACTCATGGTTAAATTAGTTACTCTTGAATTTCTAAGGGACAATAAAGTTCAAGTGTGTGCCACAGGGATCACAAATATAAGGCACAATCCTGACCACTAGTCTTGGAGGCTTGTTGTCCTTGTACTTTCTCCGCTTTATTTATTATTAATAATTAGGTGGATCATGTGTGTGTGTGGGTACACAATATGCAGGGCAATGGTTAAGTCTAGCATACCTGTAAAACAAACAAACCAAGAAACACAAGCAGAGTGCCATGATTTTTGCAAAAGACTTTTGTTTAAATTCGATCCAGCATGCAGAATTCAGTGTAATGTTATGAATATAGAGATGCTATTATATTTAATATGGAAATACAGCTGCGTGTAAGTTGCATGTAATTTGACTAAGGGTGCTTAAAATGATACATTTCTGAATCCAAACCTATATTACTGAGGGCTCACATTTAACACGGACCATGGTGCCATCTTGTGGAAGTACTGGTGGAGTTGATGTTTCTGTGATGAAATTCATGCCTCTGTTAGAGAAGCCTTTTATAGGTTTGCTTCAAGTTGAAGAATCTAGTCAATCACTGTCTGCTGAACAAGTCACTGACAGACAAAACTAAACCAGCAGAAAAGAAATATCACCCTGAATTTCTTCCCTCACTAGCAGTTAGCAGCTTTCCCATCTAGCTACCTCCATCATGAATTGTGGATTATTAAATAACATAACCATTAATACTACCTTTAAAATATAAACCAGTATCACAAAGGTTACCTGCATTTGCTGAATGTTACCTATTGTATGCCTAGAGACCAACTGGGGCTGACGTGTCCGATTACATCTCTAGCTACAGGGGTTAGACAATGAAACTGAGACACCTGTCATTTTAGTGTGGGAAGATTCATGGCTAAATTGTCATTAATTGCACATTGCACCAGTAAGACCATGTGCATCCAATGGTTCAAACATTGTATCCTGAAGGCGGTGGTGTGTATCAGGATGACAATACACCAATACACACAGCAAGACTGGTGAAAGATTGGTTTGATGAACATGAAAGTGAAGTTGAACATCTCCCATGGCCTGCACAGTCACCAGATCTAAATATTATTGAGCCACTTTGGGGTGTTTTGGAGGAGCGAGTCAGGAAACATTTTCCTCCACCAGCATCACGCAGTGACCTGGCCACTGTCCTGCAAGAGGAATGACTTAAAATCCCTCTGACCACTGTGCAGGACTTGTATATGTCATTCCCAAGACAAACTGATGCTGTACTGGCCGCAAAAGAAGGCCCTACACCATACTAATAAACTATTGTTGTCTAAAACCAGGTGTTTCAGTTTCATTGTCCAACCCCTGTATATCAATCACGTAGTTCACACTTTTTATAAAATTCAGATGATGTTTCCTTACCATTCACTAGCCCTGAAATCTGTTTGTGTGCTCGGAACTTGTATAATGTGTTTACGAAGCCCCAGTGTCTTTAAATGAATGAAAAACCAAACAAGCTCCATCTGCTATGCTAGTTTTTCTTTTTCTATTCATTGCAGAGGCATTTGGAATTGTTTTAGACAATGGACAGAACTCCAAACATTGAGAAACACAAACCGAAATGAGGACTGCTTTATTACTGGTCCATATGTGGGTAATATTGACTTATTTTAGCTGTTTCAGATCATCTAAGGTGGAAATTCCTCCAAACTGAGGAGACGGCTAACCGAATTACCAAAAGTGCTAAACTAAACAACTCGAGTTACAAACGAGTTCCTGTGGTAATTCAAACATTGAATAAAAACTTACAGACGAGTTAAGCTTCAGCCACTTACAAACAACTGCTGTTATTTTCCCTCAAACAAACCTTTCCACCTTAAAAGACTCTGAGCTTAGAGCTGCGTTTCCCCACAATTATAGACATTCCCTTTAAATGAGGTCAAAACACTAGGGAGAAACAAGTCAGAGAGAGACCCATAACAGAGAAAGAAACCTGGAAACCTTAGCATTAATGACTGCAATGTACAAAATGGGAAGTTAAACACACAAATAGTCTTTGAGAAAATCTCTTGATTTTCATTCCTTTGTTATGGATTCTGATTTTGAATCTCAAAATATTGATCCTCATTCCCAAATGTTTTAGACCATATTGTAAGACGAGCTTTTGTGGAAGGAAACAGCGTATCTCAGATACCTCACAAGATGGAAATCTCAGGCCTTCATTTCACTGACTGTGGTGTCAAAAGTTTTTTACCTCAAGACACACCTTTGTCAAAGCTAAAATTAAACACAAAGTGCCTGTGTGAGACTTCATTATATTGTGTGTTGTATTATGTAGCATTCTGTCACTTTAAACTCACTGGACGGACAGAATTCCTCATTTTACATCATTTCCATCTTTTCTTTCTCTCACTACAATATCAAGAATGCAAATATGTCATACAACCTTTGAAAATCCCCTCTTTCTACTACTCTAGTTCAATGCTTCCCATTTCTAGACTTGGAGGCTCATTCCCCTTTTTCACATATTGGTGCTTCCTCTGCTTTACACCCACTTCGACTTAATAAGGGGTTGTTAATAATTAATAACTGGGTGGATCAAGTGTATTGGAACTAAATATGCAGGGTAATGTGTATCCAGGATCAGAGTTGTGAAATCCTGGCCTAGCCTAGTGTTACACAGAGAATTATATGCATAAACAAAACATTCCTCCTGGACATTTATTAACTTTGTTATTGATGATTTGGAATATAATATTTCTAAGTCTTTATTTATGAGAAAGCAAGATTTTGAAAGCCTCAGTGAGCAACGCAGCTTATGAATATAAATAAGGAGGGTACTTTTTAGGCAGTACCATTCATTACAAAACATTTAACATTAAAAATATATGAAGGTAAGCTTCCTAGATGCAAAGTTCTATCTGATTAGGGCTGTCCCTAATAGCACTTTTAGGGCTTTGGAGGTTCGGTTGCATAATTCTGTGAATATTCAAATATTCACTGTGTGTGTGTGTGTGTGTGTGTGTCCGTTGTGGGGGGTGCTTGTTGTTTAGAAAATCTGCATCCGACGCAGCACCCGCTAACGCGCTTTCAAACTCGCTCATACCATGTGTGGCTAAGGGCACACAGTACAGGAGTTAACCAGAGCTTCGAATACCTGCATCTCAAAATTAAAAAATTAATACCTACCCAATGAGCGAATATCTAAACAGCCGAATCACAGCATTATTTTACGGATCTGTCAGACACACTGCTTCTCTAGGCAGCAAGCTCTCACTTCCTCCTCCTCCTCCTCCTGAAACACACTTTGTAAATGTTGTTGTGATCTGACTTGAGCGTGAGGGCATGTGATCAGAGTCGCCAACCGTCCAATATTTGGACACTTATTGCCGTGCTGTATTTTGGACTCATGTGGAATGTTTAAGACATGTTGCTCTCCCTCAGCCGGAGGTGAGGCAGATACTCCACGACTCCTAAATAGAGAATGCACTTCTCATTGGTTGTCACTTTTATTAAGCCAATCAGCAGCCAGAGTTAGCTGTCCATCGTTTAGTGCTGCTGCCAACAGAGTCACAGTCCCGCCTACAGGAGTTTGTTTTGTGGCTGTGCTGAGAGAATCAGGTCAGTGATCAAAAAATATATCTTATTTTATCATGGTGTCTTAAAGAAAGTACATTTAAGTTTCATTGTTATAGAAAAATTAAGCCGCAGCTTTGATGCAGGCAGTTTCTTTCTTAATGTGTGATGTCTGGTGTCAAGCAGATACACTGGGCTGATTTTAATAAAAGTAATGTTCTTTAAATGTGCACTGTGTAACAGTACTGGAGAAGCAGAAAAGAAAATGAATGAATGAATGAATGTGTAACAGTACTATCTAGGAAACTCTGAGTATCAGATTGGGACTCTATATCAGCAAATACTCAATATTAATAGACCTGGATCTGAATCAGGGAAAAAACAACTTGATCGGGACATCCTTACTTATATCATCACATGTTGCAGTGCTATAAGCTTAAAACTTGTTTACATATATTTGTATTTTCTTTTTTTTTCTGCAGAGCTGTAGTTTTACACCAGAAGTTTCACTCTTCAAGGCAGGGCGCCGACACTTGCTTTGTTTCTTCTTAGAGAGTGCTAGGGACAATCCATATCTCAATACTTTTGGTGAATTTCCAAAATGTTAAATGTGTGGTGAGTTAACATTAAATGTTAAGCTTTGACAAATATTCACAAAGCCAAGAAATGTATATTTGGCTATATTTGAAATGTATATATGTGATGTCATGTTTCTTGTTTGTTACTGGCAGTTTTTCTGTGGCTTTTATAATGTTCCTATCGATATTGAAATTATATTGTATCATCTGAATATACAATGATATAAATTTTGGCCATAGCACCCAGCCCTAATTGCAAGCACAAAATGTTTTCCCTTCCCATGTTTTGTTCAGATAGCCACAATAAACATACATGTGCATTCCCAACATTGGAATAAGCTCAAATTAATACCTTTCTCTAATGAACTCTGCAAGCTCCTTGCTGGATATCTGGCCATGTTTCATGTTATGGTAGAGGACGTCAAATCCATTGTTTTTTTCACCCTGCAAAACAGACAAACCATCAGCACTTGTTAAACAATGTGACTTAACAATGATAAGCCAAAGCATAAGTTTTACTTATAATAAATGGGGAAAAATAAATAAGAACAAAACAAAAAAAAACAAAACCAAAACTAATCAACAAGAACACACAGCTCCAGTTGTTTACCACGCTAGTCGTCTCCATCAGCGCTCTCATGGCCTGAATTGCAGCTAAATGACTCCTCAGAACTCTCTGGTCCACCATATTCATCCTCGCCATGCTTCAGTTCTGTCTGGTTTGGATTAATTTACAATTGAAGGGAAAACTTTGCTCCAAGTTTTAAGGCGAAGAACCGCAGTGAAGGTCTCTGGGATGTAACCGTGGTTACAGTGTTTGCAGTGTCTAGTATCAGGACTTTAAAAATGCAAGAGGTGAGCACATTCATAATAAATGCTTAAGTACTACGCACAATAGCCCACTTATGTCTTTCAGTAACGGGGACATAAACTCTGTTTAAAAAGTGTTTCAAAGCACATGTTTGTGTGTTTGTTTATTACTGGTCACAACCAACTACTGCTCGACACTTCTGAGATTTAGTGATTAAATTTGAGCTAGACTCCATGATAGGGACTAAACCACTGAGATTATCCTGTTACACACTGTGGTACCAGACATGGCTCCATCACAATTAAACAAACAATACTCAATGCTGCCTTCTGAAGGTGTTACTGCACAAAGTCAGAACACTCGTATCTGCTGTAACATTCATGAAATTTATAATTTTTTTTTTACACCTGTTGAATGCCAAACAATGATTGAAATTTCTTATGATCACCCCCCACCTCACTCCTCAAATATTTTAAAGATTTACAGTACATTCAATGCTTACAGATGCAAACGTTTATAAGAAAGGAAAAAGGCATACTCCCTATGTGAAGTTCTGATGGCTAACAGTTTTGAAAGTATATGAAAGAAGAAAAAAAGGTGATTCAAATAAAAAGGCAAATGCATTCTGCTCTCCCTGGGCACCATGGCTGGATGCCCATCGCTCCGGGTGTGGATGTATGTGCGTGTTCATTGCCAACGCACGATTAACGATTTCATTGTATTTGCTGCTTTTTTCTTTTCACTGTTGTTGCACTTTACGTAACAGACAGTCAAGTCGGCTTTCACTCTACTGAATGATGGGGAAGAGGCGGGGGTCAGAGGGAGAGAGAAAGCAAGGAAAGTTGTGTTCTCTCTGACTCCTAGCCATGGATGACTGTGGCATCACTGGAGACTGACCTGGCAACCAAATAAGGGTCAGCGCTTAGACAGTGGTACTACTCTGGAGCCCCTGTAGCAGTTTTTTAAATGTGGAAACACTGCTAAGCCTTCTTGTGAAATGTGAGACCTATATACCCTTATAAAAATCCAATCCACCAAGCAATGGGTTTTTGGACTGTGGGTGGAAACTGGGGCACCTAGAGGAAACCCACTCAGACATGGGGAGAACACACCAAACCCCTCACAGTGACCCTAAATGGGCTTCAAACACACAACCCCAGGACCCTGGCCAAGCCCAGAAAGAGGGTTATAAAGCCCCTTGGTATCGGGCTGTGGAGCAGATGGAGCTCCATCCAAGATGTTTAGGAGGAACTGAAATATTTTAGCTGGTAAGCAGTGATTAGGCTGAAAATCACATACCCCTTTAACATCAAAGAACAGCTGGCTCAAAACCTCACTTCCTGCAGGTCTAATACATTCATTTCATTGGGAGGTGCTAATGAAAAAGAAAAATGTGTGTGTGTGTTTCCTTTCACTCCTCTTTTTCCTTCCTTTACCATTTGATCAGCAAATCTGCTTTCCCCTCATTCCCTCTGCATAAAAAAGCTATGTATTGTATATGGGTATACCATTTATATTCCATGTGAATCACAAAAGTACAGGGTTTGTAACATGACAAGCCAAGCCAATACAAGTTTATTCTTAGAGCAACTTTCATACGCAAGGGCAATTCAAAGTATTGTAAGGAGTGAAAAAAGCAGTTAAATTAAGAGCAAGTATATAAAAAAAGGTATTTAAAACAATAGTGCAATTAAAGAAAATACACAAAAGACAATTAGATTACTTAGATTTGGCAATGAAAGAAAACACAACTAAAATGATTCAAACATTTAAAATGATGCAATAAAAGAAGAAAATAAAATAAAAAAAAAACTAAAGTGCTATTCCAGAGTAAAAAGAGTATCTTAAACAGAGCTGTAAGCCTGCCTAAACAGGAAAGTTTTAAGTCTTGGTTTAAAAGTGCCTAATTTCGGGTATCTTCTAATGTTCTCAGTCAGCTGGTTCCATTTACGAGCAGCATAGCAGCTAAAGGCTGCTCCTCCATGTTTAGTATTCACCTGAGGCAGGACTAACTGACTAATTCCTTAAGATCTGAGAGCTGTGCTTGGCTCCCATCTCTGTAGCAGATCACATATATATATATATATATATATATATATATATATATATATATATATATATATATATATATATATATATATATATATATATATATATGAAGCTCAGTGCTACTCTGCAGACTTGAAGCTCTGGAGGAGGAGATGGAAAAAGCTAAACTGCAGCACTGAACAATAGTCTTACTGTGAAAATAGTGATGAGAAACACAAGGGAAACTGCAGAAGGTTGACATTAGAGAATTTCTACACCGTCTTGGGGGACAGTACTCAGTATTACTTTAGCAGTAGTACTTTTATACTGAAGATCTTAGTACTTTAGAACTTAATTTAGTGAATGTTTAGTGAGAAAGTGAATGATTTCCAAAATAATACTGAATTAATTCTTGAATTTATTTAAAATATAATTTATCTACACCCTTAAGATTTAACTTAGCTCACATTAGCTAACGGACTAATGTACACTCAAAACGAAAAGATGTTGCCTATGCCCTGACAAAAAGTAATCATTAGTGAGTTTAAGGTGCACCCAGTGTGGACACAAATGTTCAGTTGTGCACAGATATGTGGTATGATCTATTTATTAAAAACTTGAAATAAATGAAATGAAATAATATGCCCTGGAGCCACTAATAATTATTCAAGCTCTCACATGCACAATGCAATGTGTTTGTTTACATCCTGTTATTTAAATCTAGTTATTAGAATATTTGAAGTTTTGACCATGTGTGTGTGTGTGTGTGAGAGAGAGAGAGAGTCAGGAAGAGGAAAGGCCCTGATCTGGACCAAAGAATGCAGTGATATTAGAAAATACAAAGGGAAAATAACAACAAACTCAGGAAACCAGTTTGGGCGTCTGCACCTCACACACCAGCACAATGCCACGATATAATCTCTGTTCTGTGATTGGACAGTTTTGGTCATGTGTTTCCTCTACAAACCCACTGCATGAAAGACAAGTACATACTTAGTAGGGTCTCAAACCTCAAGATGCAAACCTCAGTAAAATCTGTTAATATCCAAAGCACATAGATCTTCTTTATATTACATTTTTTTCATAAACATATGCTTAGTTGCCTTCTTATTATTTTTAAGCTGCTTAAGTCAACAAGGTCATGCCCGTTTCTGAAAATTGCACCTGTCATGGAAGTTTTGTGTTAAAGGTCAATTCAGATTTTCCATTCCACCTTAAATAAAATTGGCCAGGACATCAACAAAGCAACAACCCAGTACTCTACAGGTCCTGAGTCAGTATTCTGTTCTGGCTTTCCTATTGGTCAATCAAATTCCAGATTGCAAGGTTTCCCGCAGTACCTTACAGCCGTGACAACGTCGTCCATTCCCCCCACCCCCACAGTTTGTTTCGTGCAATTTGTTCAGTTTCTTACAATGCTTCTGATGTGTGTGCGCGTGGCTTTCTGCTATGTTTGATAATTGCACATCGTTTTCTATAGTGAACAGCAATGGATGGGAAAAAGCAATAAAAAATATATCAGGGTACTTTGTTCAAAGAAGTCAGCCCACTTCACCATCTGTGCCACCTCCTCCTCCATCACCCCCGCTACCTCCACAGCCACAGCCATAGTCCTATAAACATTGAGGTAGTGGGTGGAGCCCAGAGTGGTCTCTGGACCCAAAATATTCAGGTTGGCTATATCACACAGAACATGGTGAGTGTATCATTCATTTTTGTTTAACCCAATGGCCCCCCGGTGCCACCTTGTCATCTTTCTCAGCTTAATAACTCAAGAATACCTCAACACATGAGTAGATCCTATTGTTTCTAAAATTAGCACCGTCATCACTCTCCAGTGTGAGGGATCCGTGATTAATCAATCCATTGTAGAAAACACTCATTGATAAGATCCAGAGTACTTTCTGTGGCTCATTTAATGTGTTATTCCTCAGTTTTCAGTCACAAAAACACGTCCTGAAGAATAATCATGTATTTATTTTACGTCACTTGCAGACTGTGCCATAAGTAGTGACTGTAGTACATGTAGTGACTGAAAAGCACAGAGCAAGGACAAAAGAGTGGCTCTTGTACTATGTCGTTAACTTGCACATTTGTTGTTGAGGAACACTAGAGGTGTTACTGCTCATTGTGTTGTTTCCTAGCACGTATCTTATTGTAACTGTTATTGCACTTTAACTGCTTTGTTCATTTGTTCATTTGTTCATTTATATATAAAGAGTAAATAAAGTTACAATGTTGTTGCCCTGTTGTCCACCACCGCCACACCCCTGCCCCCAGTGCATCTGTGAATATCATGTCAAGTTCAAAATATTTTTGAGCCTTTTTTTTCTCTCCATACAGATGTCAACTGACAAACATTTGATTTGAAATCTCAGCCAACTCTGTCTAGACTCATGATAATGAATGAGTCTATTCAACTATTCAACTGTTATATCAGAATTTTTTTTTTTTAGCATATTACCGATGTTTACAGGATTCTTATTAGGATGTGTGTGTGTGGGTATAGGGTTTATCACTAAGAAACCCCAGCATTAAAAAAAGAAAATGTTCTTTCTTCTTTTCCTGTATTAGGAACGAAACAGGGAACAAATAGTGGTTTGCTCTGAACAGTCTGAGCATGGGAAATGGTCAGTCGATCTAATAATGGTGTGCTGCAGATTGCTATGTTTGTGTGTGGTATTCTCAACTCTCCAGTGACGAGAATGTCCAAGTCTAGCAAAAAAAAAAAAACCAAAGGAGGGAGGCCAAGACACGTGTGTGTGTGTGTGAGTGAGAGAGAGTGAGAGAGAGAGAGAGAGAGAGAGAGAGAGAGAGAGAGTGTCTCAGTCAGAATTCCATCCGACAGTTTTTTCTCATATCTACAGTTAAAAGTGGTGGCTTTGTTAAAATGTACTGTACAGCACAGTGGTAACAGCCAAAATGGAAAGGTGTTAACTATTTGCCCGGTCATCTGCTTAGTTTAGTGCACAGAATTCAGTTTAAAATACCCAAATGGGCTCTTGCCTTATAGTAAATATCACACAACATGTAACAGAGTATTTACATTCTGTCTGAGATCATGCTGAAGTCCAATAGTATCACGTGGATGGGAAAGCAGAAGCCAAGACGTCATTTGTTTATCCATTACCTTTTGTTATATGGGTGTGGGTACATATGTACAAGTCAATACTATGGAAAGGGAAAACAGGGTGTAGCTTATCTACACTGAAGAAGCAAGAGCAAACATAAAGCTAACCTGTAGCAGTGTACACTAATGGCCATAATATGTTGCAATAACATTTTGACTAAGAAAAAGATGGCGAAACTACAAACAATAATATTAATTTTAAAAAATCAATTAATTGCTCCCATAATGTCAAAAAAGTAAAAAAAAAAAATCAGCCAAGCCATGGCAGACATGACATTTTAGTGTGGAGCCCTGCCTAATGCTGGCTAGTTCACTGCAGCAGTCAACATAATACTGTTCTCGCACTTTTGTGGAACAGCAGAGACGTCAGCCAAGATTCTTTAGATAACTAGACTAACATAACAAAGAGTTACAAGACAAGCACAGAACAGGATGCAGATTCCATTTGTTCTGTCAGCTTTGCAAGAGCTCTTCTATGATTTCCTCACACTTACTTATGCAACCATTTAATCAGAGGTTTTGAAAGATTTGTGACCTAATAATATGAATGCTGACCTAGGCAGATCACATCAGACAACGTATGAGAGTCGTCTTAAAAATGTCAAACCAAATCTGCAGCAGTGCAAACCACTATATGAAATAATAAACCGACAACAGAATCAGATACTACAAAAACTGTTGACACATGTAAAAGGTGATGAAGAGGAAATCATCAACTACTAGCATAGGGAACATTTCAGATTTTACCTACCCACCCTGAGAGAACGAAGCCAATCCTGCTCTAAGGCTATGTTCACACAGTAAATCAGATTTGCTTTTTCATATGTGGCATGGATGTGTTGTTTGTGTGGCTATGTGAACAGCACAATGGCAGTGAATCTGATGTTATTTACGCCTTTATTGGTTGTCCGTTGGTTGTCTTACTGTACAACACTTTGGCTGACACTTGTTGTCTTTTAAATGTGCTATATAAATAAAGTTTTCGTGTCTTGACTTTTTTAAAATCAGATTTGGGCCACTTTCATATGTGGTACTGAGATCTGATCCATATCCGATATGTAGCAATACGACTCTGTCTGAACGACCAGATCAGAATTGACGTGACATTTGTGATGTCACTCCAGCCGTTGAGAATGATCTCCGGATTTTTGGTTTTAATTTCATGTGTGGAAATTTGTATTAAGTATTTTAATAAATGAAACATTCTTTCTAAACAGTGCCATATCAGTTTTATAATATTAATATGGGTATGAAGCTGCTTAAATGTGGACAATGGAAATATTAAACTAGGGTTTTTTGGGATACAGTGCAGCACAGTAAAACACCAGTCTGGTTCTGTGCCTGCTTTCCAAAACAAAAGTGCTTTGTATGAAACAAACTGACATTTCTTTCTGGTCATCACATGAAGCACTGTCCTTTAGCACATACAGGTCAATTTAGGAGCGTAATCTGTTCAGACTGATGACAGATATAGGTCACATTATATAAACAATGTGAACAGCAGAACAAAAAAAACTGCTGTTTTTCGCTTTATTTCCTGCTTTTACCTGCTGTGTGTGTCATCAGTTTTACCTGATTGGTGTCATCACTGTGGGTCGAATATATGATCACCCAATGACTGGACCAACTCTTAAGCCAGGCGTACACTGTGCGATTTTTAAAGTCATGTGCATTGGTGACATCTCACACTGCAGGTTTGAAATTTATTGTGTACGGATAATGCCTGTGATTTACATTATTAAACTGTATGAACTGACTATTTAACACGATGTAGGTGCTTCCACTGCACGTTGCAGCTTGGGAACAGTTCTGTCTGCATACACTCTTTTCAGCATGGCGTGCTGTGTATCAAGCTGAAGCACACAGTGAGAGAGAGAGAGCGCGAGAGAGAGATATGCTTAAAGATACTGAGCGTGGTGTTGATAGCATCAGCAAAGCACAGTGAAAAACAGCTAAACTTAAATTTAAGAGCCCCGGCTATTTCCTGCCATAATTTTTCACGTGCATGCCTGTCATGGAGGAGGTTGATGACAGATCACATAAGAAAGAATGCTGCTGCCAAACCTCCACTAGCCTAGCCTCCAAATACTTGTTTGTTGACACCCACTGACATAGATCTGAAAAGACGTTTGGGAAAACAGGTTGTGACGTTGAGAAATCGGCTCGCAAGATTATTCACACTGTGAGACAAGCAACCAAAATTTCTGACATCCATCCGATTGCCTGACTGGTCAATCTGAACTCATCTGGGCAGTTAATCGGAGGTTGCTACCCTTCTCACACTGTACATTAAATGTATGCTGTTCGAGCCAAAATTTGGGCCGATCCTGAGATCCAGTTGGCTTTGAGCATATCAGGCTTAAAATCGGGCTAAAATCACAGTGTACACCTGGCTTTAGATGGTAGTGTCCCCAGTCTCAAATTTTTAAATCTTTTATAAATGATTTATTTTTTAATAAAAATGTATCCCTAAATATGTCCTGGCACAATTTTTCAATAGATTTTATTGCAAATAGTTTCTAATTCAATTGAGTGTCTATTCATTCATTGCTATAGCCAGACATATCTAGGTCTTTGAATGAAATAACCGACCAAGACGTTAAAACAATTGACATGTTCTTTTAAACCTGGGGAACCAAAATCAGGTCCAATCAATTTTTTATAATGTTAAATGACTGACCTTCAATTTCACACTTCAACTCCTCTTGTAAAATCAACAATGAAATGTAAGGCAAACAGGAGGGAAAACGCACACACTGACAGGCTCAAAGTTCAGCTAAACTCTATTCACAGGAAATCATGAACTCTTCAAATGACCTTCTGAACTCAAGCCCCCTTTTAAAGGAAGCCTTTCTGTTGAAGGCATCTGCCAGGCAGATGCACTGCCTTTGAACACAACAATGAAAGAGGGCTGCAATTAAAACTTGTAAGAGGCCACACTTTACGTCTGCATCTTTTAATATATAGAGTAGGGTTGGGCGGTATAACAGTAACATTGTATACCACTGTATTTAAAAATGTGGATGGTCTCAAAGTGAGGTTGGTGTGTATGTCAAATTTCTGTTCTGTGTCTGACTAAATTAAGTACAATGCCAAAGATTCAATTCATGTGCACATAAAGTCCCATCCACCACAGAGCGAGGTCGCCATGGGAGCTCACTGACTAGTGATGTCACACCCCTATGGAGAAAAACACAAGCCCAGTAGCCTACCACAATGCTGAGTTTAACAACCATGTTTGGGTTAAAAGAGAGAGGAAGGAAGCTGAAAACCCTTCACTCGACTTTGTGCTCACAGGTAAGATGCTTTATCTTCTAAATGTGTGTTTTGAGCCTTAGTTCATTGGAAAATCATCCGCTGTGGTGTGCTAATCCACAAGTGCCCATTAGCTGACAAAATAAGGCTTAGCACTGCACAGCACAAACACTCAGAAAGCCCTTCACTCAAAATTGTGTTCACAAATATAAGGCTCAGCCCAGCCCGGCAGTGCACACCCGATATCCACATGCTCTCTTTTCTCTTACAGTGCCCTCCATAAATATTGGCACCTCTGGTTAAGAAGTGTTCTTTGGCTTCATGTGTGCCACAATTAT
Source organism: Hoplias malabaricus (assembly GCF_029633855.1). Lineage (NCBI taxonomy): Eukaryota > Metazoa > Chordata > Actinopteri > Characiformes > Erythrinidae > Hoplias > Hoplias malabaricus. The sequence goes on along the minus strand of NC_089801.1, from coordinate 30,158,927 downwards.
TGGCACCCCTGATGTTAGTACTTTGTACAACCTCCTTTTGCCAACAAGACGGCACTTAATCTTCTATAACCCTTCACAAGAGAGATCTTCGACCATTCCTCTTTGCACAACCTCTCTAAATCGTCCAGAGTCCTTGGTCTTCTCCTATGGACGCTCCTCTTCAGCTCACCCCCCAGGTTTTCCATTGGGTTGAGGTCTGGGGACTGAGATGGCCATGAGAGGAGCTTGATTTTGTGCCTTGTGAACCACTTTGAGTAGATTTCGTCACATGTTTAGGGTCATTATCTTGCTGAAAGACCCAGTGACAACCCATCTTCAGCTTGTGGGCAGAGGCCACCAGATTCTGATTCAAAATGTCCTTATATTTCAAAGAGTTCATGATCCCATGTGTCCTTAGAAAGTTTCCCAAGTCCTTTGGAGTAGAAACAGGCCCACAGCATCACCGATCCTCCCCCATACTTAACAGTGGGCATGAGGTGTTTTTCTGTGTACTCATCCTTGGTGTTACACCAGACCCACTTAGAGTGTTTGCTGCAAAAAGCTCTATCTTGGTCACATCTGACCAAAGCACACAGTCCCAGTTAATATCCCAGTACCGCTTGGCAAACTCCCAAACAGGTTGTTGGCATGTAGATAGCACCTGATGGTTGTCTGGGGGACCTCGTAATCCCAAGATGCTACCATTTGATTCAATAATCTTACAGTGAGCTTTGGAGAACGTGGTGCAAGATACACTTGCGTCCTCTTCCAGGCTTGTGTGTCACAGTTCCAGATGTATTGAACTTTTTGATGACTGCTCAGACTGTAGCTAAGGGCATCTGCAGGTGAGTGGATATTTTCTTGTAGCCATTGCCTGAGTTATGAAGGTCGACACAAATCTACCTTACTTGAATAGTGTGTTCTCTTGTCTTTCCCATGTTTAAGAGTGAGTAAGAGAAATAGGCCTCTGTGTAACACCATATTTATACCACAGGGAAACAGGACGTGATGAATTACTAATTAAAGGTTACTAGATACTTTGACTCACTTTATACACTACAGCAGAAATTACATAAATATTTCAATACATTTATTTCCAAGAAATTGTTAAGGGTGCCAATAATTGTGGAACAGGTCTTTTTATGGGAAATAATTATTTCTTAGTCAGGTTTTTTTCTTTAATATTTTTTTCCACTTGAGTTGAAGGTTAAAATTTTTTTTAACACATTTTAAATAGGGGTGCCAATAATTATGGAGGGCGCTGTATCTGTGTGGGTTTTCTCTCACAGTCCAAATACATGTTTTTAGGTGGACTGGCTGTGCAAAAAAAAGTCCATAGGTGTGAGTGTGTGATGGACTGGTGCCCTTTACAAGATTATGGTTGGGTGCAAGGCAGGACCACATCCGGGACAGGGCACCAGTCCATCACACAGTCACACCTATTGACTTTTTTTTTTTCTTTTCGCACAGCCAGTGATGAAGTGGTTACTAGGGTTGGATGTTATAACGATAATACCATAAACCTCTGTTATTTAAATATGTGGACAGAATCTCAAGATGAGGGCAGTATTTATGACATGTGTGTTGTGTCAAATTTCTGTTCTGTGTCTTTGAAAGTTCGCTAAAATTTTCATGTGCATTTAGAGTGTCACTGGGAGGAGGGGGCGCTGTGGGAGCTCACTGACTGCTGATGTAACGGTCTGAAAACGGGTGGAGAAAAACACAAGCCCCGTTGCCCACTGCAGTTGTAAGTTTAGCGTTGTGTTTTGGATTAAAAGAGTGAGGAAAAAAGTGGTAAACAGACAAAATTCTCAGAAAATCCTTCATTCACAGGTATATGGCTTTTATTTTATAAAAATGTGTGTTTTGAGCCTTAATTTGCTGAAAAACCTGCTGTGGTGTGCTAAACCACAAGTGCTTGTTAGCACCAGCTATGCATCTAAACAGAACTGTCTTATTTTGCTTATTTTTAAATTTTCTGTTCCTTCAGCACACATCACTGAAATTTGCTCTCCCTCAGAAACAGTGTGTTATTGTCAACACATGTGTCAGTGTGCACTGTCAGGCTGTGTTTAGCTAAGTTCACTCGACTTTGTGTTCACAGACAACGCAGCCTGACAGAGCACCACCTCCCCACGGAAATACCGTATATTCATTCATTCATTTATTATCTGTAACCGCTTATCCGCAATAATATTTTGAGATGGTATGAAGGTATGAAAAATGTAGATACCGCCCTTGCCTAGTGGTTACAGACCTAAATAAATGGATAAATTAATGAGACCTGGCTTAACACGGCACACAGACCTGTCAAAATTCCAGTGTCCAGTCCAGTTCTGAGAACTGTCGGGTAGGTAGCATTGTACATCTCTGAAGCTTAAGCAAAACTTACAACTGCCCAACAAAAAATGAAGTAACATTAATATAATCAACAATTAAAAAAAGAAAAAACTGAAATTGAAAAACGAGGCGAAGGTGAAAATTTTCTTCTACAATCCAAAATCACATCCTGGTTAGGTGGACTTTCTGTACAAAAAGCACCTATAAGTGTGAATGACTGATGCCCTGTAATGGAATGGTGTCCCATCTTTTTTTTTCTGACTTTCACTCAAAGATTCATAATCCAGCATCACCCTGAACATGATAATTTGGTTTCAGAAAATGAATGAAGCTTATAGTCACCACATTTCATTAGATCAGATACACATACAGGAGCCTTTTTTTCTCCATAGTACATAGTACTTTGTGTTCACTATTGTAATTTTTCTGTTCACAGATGTGTAAAACAACCAGTGACAATGGGAGAATATGAGACACTTGTAAAGGGCAAAGAGTCACTAGATTACAGGCTTCAAGATAGCAGGAAATGTCTTGCGGTGTGAGCTGCTGTCATGCAATGTTTTTGTTTGTGGGGAACAAGGAAATAAGGTTTCCTTAACACATTCTTTTGTTGTGGTAAGTACAAGGTAGCACTCATTTTAGAGGCACTCTCATTCATTTCTGCAGTGTCATAAATGTATTAGAGCCTGAGCTAGAGAGGAAAACACAAATGAACTAGTCAAGCTGTAAATGGAAATTGTCAAATTACGTCATGGCTGGCCTGTGGAAGGTAAATACTTGGTAGATTTGACTGATAAGCTTTTTCCATTGTCAACAATAGCAACTTTTCGGTTCCAGATTTACTGCAAATCTGCAGGCCCCAGAAAATACAGACAAGGCTGTTCCCAGAAGTCACAGAAGTTAGAAAAATATATAGCTATTAGGGGTAATCTGCTAAAACCCTAGAGACAAGGGAAACCATAACATAATACATTTAAGCACACACGCACATGCACGCACACACACATCTATTGTGACGGTACAGTGAGTGCACCAACGTGCTGACCAAGCAACTTCAGTTCCCATGAGATAAACACACTTGCAGATATCCACTCACGGTGCTAGGGTGTGCCCTGGTGTGTAGGATATCTTCTGCACAATGGGACCTACTAGTACTCATGGACATTTTGATCCTTGGTAAGAGTGGTGCTCTGCATCACTGACATTTGTGGCATGGGAAATAAATTTGCTACAGATTTACTCCATATGATTTAAAGATCGTACCCATTAGAACACTAAACTCAAGGGGCAGATTAAAATCTTAAATGAGTGGTTCAACACCTGAGCCTCAAACCTCCCATACGCTGCCCCCTGAAAAATCGGTACTGCCGGCGTGTGAAGGACACAGATTATAAAATGTGTTAAAGAGTGAGTGAAAGAAAGTAAAAGTGCGAAAGCTGCACAGCTCTGGAAAAGACTGAGCGGGTGTGTATTCATGTGTGTGTCCTGCATCACAAGCACACAGCTGATCATAGCCGTTGCTGTCCTGCTGAGCCCTCCCGCACAAAGAGCTGATTGAGAACCATTACACCATGCTCTCTAAACCTCACATATTTAGCTTTCCCCATCTCATTGTCTCTTGCTATCTTGACTGTTATTCAGTGGTTCATTGGACCCATATATTAGTGAAAACCATGCCAAACTCTGAGGCAATCACAGCTCAGTTTAACAAGTGGAAACACCAATGGCCATGTTCAGTCAAGCACTGCAGGTTAAACCCTTTGAACCCTATGCTTACATTTCTTACCAGGCTTAAAAAATGATAACAAAGATGAGATACTAATGAAAAAGTTACTTGATATGCATTAAAAAGCACATCAGTTGCATAGCTATGAATGTGGGTGTGCACCTTTGTCAAAATCTCTCCACTGACACCTTTAATTTCTGAAGAAACACTGGGCCAATAATAGACAAAATACATTATACCAATACATTAACCTAAAGTGACCTTGCTATATGCCAAGTGTGTGCTAGAGAAGTGTAATGGGCTATGAAACTGGGCTATGAAAGAGCTGAATTACTTTCTCTAAAGTGATGAAGCAAAATTCAAAACCATCCAATTCAAGCAATTGGTAACAGACTGATTAAGTTTAGCTGCCTACTGTTTTACTTCTATGAAACCTTGTGCAAGACTAATGCTAGTTTAACTTCCTCAAACACATATCCAACATCTGCTGCATTTACAGACGGAACCATGACCACAAGCCACAGCACACATGTATACACGCATCTATGTTTAACCTTTTTCACTTTGCTCTGAAATAAAATGTCACCATGGATTCACATTGCCACTAGTGGCACATAACCCTGAATTACAATACTGTCATCAGCAAACACTTCCAATGAGAAGTCAAAAGGAAATGGTCACAGCTGAAATTGAAATTCCAAGACAACAAGGCAATGCTACACTTTTCAAGCAAGACACTATCGTCTTCTGGCAAAAAAGTGTGCTTACGAAATCCTTTCTCTGGATGACTGAAAGGGGAAATAATGGAGTATTTTGTAAGGGTGGAGGCCTCAAACGGGAAAACTGTTTATTTTTTAGTATATCTAAAGTGTTAAGACTGAAACAATATCATTCACAGGGGTTTGTTCTGAAATGCACAACTGTTGAAAATCTATGTCCACACTATTCACAGGAACCACGTGTAAGGAGTTTAAAGTACCCTTCTGGTCAAAATTAATCTCTGTTCATAAAATAAGACAATGAGGAGAAAAAATATATATCTCCTAACGCCTTGTTGTCTTTGTTGTAACTACAGGAGGTCGTCAGTCCCGAGTTACGATGTTTCGTGGTTACGACACATCTCCCATTTACTGTATAAAGCCTTGTTTCAACTTAAGTGGTTTTGCGTCGTTAACGTCGTAACGCAAACTTCGTGTTTGGTGTTCACGGCTAAAGAATCCATGGTTACGCGGCTCGGGACCGAGGAGGACGGCGTCACCCCAGTTGCATTGTAGGATAAGTGCTTACAGTATGTTATTTACGTACAGTATGTACATATGTTACGACTTACACTGAAAATCGGTTTACACCTTCACCTTCATTTAGTATGTTGATCTGTGAATATGCAAGTTTTCTTCAACAGCTTAAAAGCCCTGCACCACCAATTGACAGGACTGGTTTCTTATTTTTTTGACATAAAAAACCATGTCTGTCTGAATTCGCCTATTTTACACTGACTTTTGAATGCTGAAGTTTAAAAGAAAAATACTCTTCAATGATACTGACTGCTTATTTTATCCATGAACACATTTTCTAGCTTATATGGACATGTTTACATGGATAAAAACTAGATTTTAACTGGAGAGTGTCTTTAATGCCTCTAAGGGAGTGCTTCTTCACAGAGAGTTATCATATGGAACAGAAATTAATTTGTTGTTTAATGCCAAAGATATTGTATTACAATGGTTTGTGACATTTTTACATTAAATGAAGGTTCACTGTTCATTTTACTACATGAAATGAGTGACCTTGTTACATTGGTTTCAATCAAAACCTGAAATTAGTCTACAGAAATCCAGAGGTCTGAATCACCTGCAGCGGCTGGGTTGAGTTTAAATTAATATTTCTAAATAACCCCAAACCCCTAAATTAACAACATTAATGCTATTAACAATTGAACATTAGCTGCTGCTGTGGGTTTTTTTTCTTTGCTGAAATACTATGAATATCTGACAGAAAATTGTCGTAAGAGATTTCAGACCAACACAGGTCTGACAGAGGTCTGCTGTGTAAACCAGAACCCGAAGAATGAGGTAAAATTATAGTGTGTACATGTAAACGAAAGCACAGAGAAGTTACAGCTCACAACTCAACTACAATTAAGGCTCTGAGAAAGTCTGGTCTCTCACTCGAACTTAAACATAAGAAAATGACGGGGAAAAAAATTCACTGGTGATTGATAGCGCCAACATCCAATTAGCCTCCAGAACTGGATCATCAACATTCCAGGGACGTTGCTCACGGCCAATCACATCGCGCAAAGGCGGGGGCAAATGTCTCCTGGTGTTGGTCGTGGGGCTAAATCCAAAACCACATCCTACAGTACTATGCAAACTGTACTATGGAAGGCACTTATCTAATAATGAGGTACTATTTCAGACACACTATGTAGTGCACTAGTTCGCCGTTTAGGCCGCAGCCGTTAGATTTCTCCGAGGCCCAGTCCCCGGAGTGGAGGAGAACATATTCGCCGACACTGGTAACAGAGGAACGGGGCAACCGTTTAATTAAACCGCCTTTCCCCTCAGTCGATTTTAACCGGCGAGCTTTCTATAACACACACCGAGAAACTAACACACATACCGGTCTTCAAATAAAAACAAGCAGGCTGTGTTTATTGAACGGAAGGGACGTGAATTGAAGCCGGTTAAACACAGTACCCTCATACACCGAGAGGAAAAAATAAACAACAACCTTACCCAGAAATTTTCCAGGAAATACGGTGTTATCATCTTGAACTGCTCCCTTCTCAATCCGGCTGTTCTTCTCTTTCACCTGAACTCTGTTTTGCTACCAATAGTCGTGATTAATCCGGAGTCCTCCCTCTGGTGTTGTTGTGTCTGTGGCTATTTCTTTTTCCTCCCCCCTTCTCTCCTGCTCGGTTTTTTCCTCCGCTGACTCTGCCAGACTGCAGCGAGACGCCGGGGAGGTGGTGGCGCTGTTACCGTTACCGCTACCGCCATCTAGTGTCAGTCTGTAGTTTTCATCAGTAAATAACCAAAGCTTCCTTGAATTCATTTGGGATTGTCAGAGAAAACGCTATCTCTGAAGGAAAATGAATTTCATTTATTTAGCAGAAGATCTAGATTAATTTAAATAAAAATAAAGAAAAATTCAAAGTATAAGTATATTAATAAGCCACTTCACAACATTTAGACCAATGTTTGTGGCAATGTTTAAACCAAATTACAGAAAGGGGGCGGTAGGATGGCCCCATCACTGCCATGGGGGATAGTGAGAACAGGCTTCTATCAGCTGATGTGACAGATGTGGGCAATTTGAATGAGTGTTGGAAAAGAAGCAGTGATAAGCCTCGGGTGTTGAAGGAAGAGCATGGTCGCCCCAGCCTCCTGTTGCTGGTGATATTGTTTGCGATTGGAGAGGGTTCACAGAGAGGTTGGCATTACAATTAATTATTGCAGAGAAAATTAGTCAAAACTTTTGGATGAAATAAAAAAGATAAATTCATATTTTTAGAAACCTTTTATTAACAAGGTCAGGTCTGACTGTTGGCAAAACCAACTCTACAGCATATCCTTGCCTTATTTAGACTGGGGGTTTGCATGTAGTGTCACACCACAGGTTTGAAGTTTGACCAAAGCAACTGTGAAAAAGCCAGGACCTTGGAATACCCTGTTTGTACACAAAAGCAGCCAGAACTACAAACAGCAGGCTGCAGAGGAGAAGAAAAACACAGGTGTAAAGGCAGGCTATTCTGGCAGCTCTGCAGCTGAAGCTTTGCTCCAAGCGGACGTTGAGATCCTCAAACTTGTCATGGGTTGGAGTGGGGTGTTCTTCAGCGCAGGGCTCTGGAACAGGGGACAGAGTTGTGCTCTCATTCTGCACTGCAGTACTCACTGTCCTGTTCTCACAGAAGCAGGAGCAAAACCTGCCACAGTCTTCAGTGTGTGTTTTCTGTTCAGGCTGAGGGACCGCAGGGGGCGCTCTGGACTGGCTACATGCACAGAGACCGTCCTTGGAGTTGCTGTTGGTTCAAAGAGGAAAAATCTGAGTACACACCTCAAAAGCAAAAGGTGCCACAAATGGTTCTTTGTGCAGTGTCTTAAATTAAACACTGCTTCTGTACATGTATGTTTGAGTTAGAAGTTTTAATGCTCAACTCCTTGTTTACCATTTTTACTCTCATCTTTTCCACAACAATAAAAACATCTCATTTTCTTTTTCTTTTTTTTCCTTATGAATTTTTAATACAATCAACATTAATAAAACTGTATTTAACTAAATTATTTACTGTCTCAGACTCAGTTTAACTCTATTTACACTTCCATAAAAAAATATAGAGGTTGGAAGAATGTGAATTAAAGGAACACTCTGTAGTATTTCTACCTTAAAATCACAGCTTCAAAATCATTGTGATGCTTCACTGACCTGTAATAGGGAGAACTGAGCCTCTGTCATTGCTACTCCTAGCTCAGCACTGCAGAAACTGCACTATGTTACTTTTGGAGGAAGGTATAACAGTGTTGTAAAAGTGAACTGCACTATGCAGCTGCAGGGTGTGTCCAGTCAATTCCAACTCCAGGCGACCAAATGGATAATGTTTTCCAGAATATCCTGTCTTCTCTTTGGATCTTCAGGCATTTTAATGGCTAATACATTATTTCTCTGACTGTATCCATCCATCTTGTTGTTGGCCATCCTCTTCATATTTTACCTTTCACTGTGTCCTGCTTGTACATTGTCCAGTTTTCACATCCATATAAAGCCACAGGAAGGACCACAGTCTGGACAATTCCGATCTGTGCTTGGTGAGAAACGTCATCACATTTGAAAATCTTTTCCAGGTCCTTCACCCTTGCTTTGCCAAGTGCTGGTCTGTGGCGTATGTCCTGACTGCTGGATCCTGTGTTGCTAATAATGGATCCAAGTTAGCAATAACTTGTAAATAATTTTTTTTTTTTTTTTCCCAACTGTTCTTACAAGTGGGTGGAACGGTGGGTCCTGCTCTGGGTGACTGTCTGTGAGGGGTTTGGTGTGTTCTCCCTGTGTTCTCTCGTGGGTTTCTTCCGGGTGCTCCGGTTCTTCCCACGTTCCAAAAACACACGTTGGTAGGTGGACTGGCAACTCAAAAGTGTCCGTAGGTGTGAGTGTGTGTCACACTGCAAAGGACTGGCGCCCCCTCCAGGGTGTGTTCCCACCTTGCGCCCAGTGATTCCGGGTAGGCTCTGGACCCACCGTGGATAAGCGCTTACAGACAATGAACGAATGGCTTTACAAGTTCCTTCAGGCCTTAATATGTAACAGGTCAGTCTAGGTTAAAGGGACACTAGGTAAGATTTGTTATTTTTACTCCTATGTCTCCCCTAAGGTCATAAATATTTATAGCACTGTACCCTCCTCCAAGTTACATAGTGCATTTTCTGCAGTGTAGCACAGTAGCAACCTCAAAGTCTGTATTCACCCAAAGATTTTGAAGTTGTCATTTTAATGTAAAAATATTACATAATGTTCCTTTAAATACTAACAATAATAAAATATTAGTAAGATTTAATACTGGTGCATTCCATATTAGCTATGAATATATGAACTTTCTAATTATCTTTCTAGTGTTTACTGTGACCATTTTATTGCTGTGCTACTTTCTGACTGGGTCCTCTCACTGATTAGGAGCTTTATATTTTTATTTTAGATATAAAAAATACAAAAAAGAGCTGAATGTTTAGAATTTTCTTTTGGATTTAGGTATGATGTAAATTAGTGATTATGAAAAAATGTATTTATTAACATATTCATATTTTTTTCCTCATTCATATTTATTTATTTTTTCCCTGAAACCTGAATGTTTTAGTCTGTTATTAGCAATGTAATCATGTATTAGCACCATAAAGCTTAAACAGCTAAGTCCTACCAGTGATACGAACACCATTTCCTGTGGTCATCCTCCTCAATTCTGTGTCCTCTGCATATATTCAAGTGAAGCCTGATGATTATTCTAGAACTGGACGATTCACGCACACAGTCTTGATAATCTTGGCCATTTCTTTCTTTAATTAAATGTTCCATGTTTGTACTTCTGTAACATAAAAAGCATATATTAGAGCAAATCAAAATCAAACCAGGAATCTTGTAATCTTTTAGGATTTATGGATTAAATCAGATTTTTCCATGGCCTGAAACTAACAAGCAATGATGAATGTCAGATTTTCTGGAATCAACTCTCAACACCTACTGGAGTTGGAACTGACTCCTTGACTCATTTATTTGTAACTACCTTTTAATAAATTAATTATTTCTGCTTTAAACACAACAGACCTAGAGCCATGGATAAATGGATAGAGCAAACCATACACGCATTCGCAAACAGGAACTGACTCAGCTCCAGGTTTTCAGATCATATAGTCCAAGTTTTGGAGTCAAATACTGGACTCTCTAAAAGCTGAATCCTAATAACTACTGAAACACACAGTAGCCAAACAGCAAGACCTACCATTTCTGTTTAGAGTTATTATGCCCATGTCTCTGTGTTCATCTCTTTTTTTGTGTGTGTGGACATATTCGAAACATTATAATTTCATTGGCAGAAACCTTGCCCTTCTCCACTCCAGTTTAGTTTAGTTTCAATACTTCAGAATACAAGTAATGTTTTCAAAATTATCAGATGTGTGAAGTGATACAAATGAATGTAAGAGCTTTACCTTTACCGTGTTTAAGGCAGAACTCTTCACTTAGGTAAAGGAGACACATACGCCACTCTGTCTGTGTGTGTATGTTTTGGTGATGTTAATCTGTGATGTCATAATACACACCCTGAATTCTGTAATTTACAATTCTACTGTTACTATAGCAGCCTTCCGTATTACTACCATTGCTACTTCTACTGCTACCACAACTAATACAGATACTTATATTATATAATAACAATAAACAGTATTTTATATATGTAGTAGGTGAAACAGCATCATAATGAAACAGAAAAGTCTGCATTTTTAAAAGCTATATCTTACATTTTCTGATTTTCTTTGACTTGTTTATCAGACTTGAACTTAACTGTGCACAAATGTTTAAAATTTTACCTTGTTGTGCTTTAAACAATCCTGCAACCATGTTAGTCCCTATATTGGGGCAAAAAAAAAAAAAAAAAAAAAATCAAATCTAATGTGTTTCTGTAGTACAAAGGGCATTTCAATTCACCTTTTATTATCATAAATTTACCTAAAGGGGCTGCACAAAACTGCTTAAACTGTAATGACTGGCAAAACAAAACAATACTTTATCATTCCTTAAAGTATTTAACTAAATTTCAGTCAATGTCAAACAATTTCACTTCAGATCAGGAGGGGTATTCCACAAAGCAGGGTTTCTCAGTGAACTAGCTAACTTAAGCCCAAAGTTGAGAACTATCCAATAGGAACATCCCTCTGAGATTTTGGGAATACCACACAAGGGTGTAAACATTTTTGTTGTTTTTGCTAACTCATTTACAAGTGGCCTGACTTGTAAATGTGTGTAAAACATTAAGGCCATTTATTAAACACAAACATTGTTCATGTATATAAATATCATACAATCTTCGCTGCGAAAGAGTCAGTGTTTTATGGGAAGTGCTTTAATTATATGGTTAATCTTGAACATAACTGTAAATGATCCATCCATTATCTGTAACCGCTTATCCAATTTAGGGTCGCGGGGGGTCCAGAGCCTACCTGGAATCATTGGGCGCAAGGCGGGAATACACCCTGGAGGGGACGCCAGTCCTTCACAGGGCAACACAGACACACACACATTCACTCACACCTACGGACACTTTCGAGTCGCCAATCCACCTGCAACGTGTGTTTTTGGACTGTGGGAGGAAACCGGAGCACCCGGAGGAAACCCACGCGGACACAGGGAGAACACACCAACTCCTCACAGACAGTCACCCGGAGCGGGAATCGAACCCAAGACCTCCAGGCCCCTGGAGCTGTGTGACTGCGACACTACCTGCTGCGCCACCGTGCCACCCATAACTGTAAATGATTACACTTCTAATTTACACTGACATTTGGTTTGCTGATCTTTTTCTTTATACCATTAAGCAAAGCATGAAAACTGTAACAGTTTATGAAAACGGTTTATTTTCAACAATGTACAGATCCAAGCAGTGATACAAACTCACATCCATCACAAGGTCATACAAACGTCATTACAAAATTACTACAATATAGATTCTTTGCATGATCCAAAATATTTGGTGGCCCCAAAGGAAATGATTACCTTCAATATTTCCATCTCTAAAATTGAGCAGCTTGCTAAAAGGAAGAAAAAAAAATCAATTATCTAATAAGAGTGATGGGAGTTAATGAGCAAAGACATGGTTATTACATAAGTTCTTAACTATTATCTCCCCTATCAGAACGTAATACAGTAGTTGTTGCAGTGCTAAAGTGACCATTTTAAAATAGAACCTACAATAAAACTACTGTATTTAATATTGTGCAATTTCCAAGCAAGCAGTCTTCTAGCAGTAGATTCCCCCAACAGGTCTCAAGTCTAATTTCAAGGCATCACAGTAAATACTGCACTTAAATTTCATTAGCATAAGCTGCTACTATTCACATACTATAGTTCCAGCTTCTCACTGACTGATATTTCATAAAAATCACAGCTCTGAATTGCTTAAGTGGATAAAGCTACAAAAAAAAAGAAAGAAAAAAACCCCATTCAGTTTATTTGAATGTGCATTTTGCTTTCTGTTCCCTGCCCTCCCCCCGCCCTCCCCCAACTGTAAAACAAAACTCCAAGGGGAAATACTAAGGAATTAATTAATTAATAAGTGCCTGGGTTTGTTGTACTGTAGTGTAGCTGATACCCAATCTACTATCTATTGTGGCCCTTGGAAAAACTGAGCTATGACCATACAAAATATTTTCCTTTTCATATCAGAGTAGGGTGCTGGGTTACTCGTTAAAGGGTCATTGGCTGGAAAAAAAAAAGTCGGCTTATAAAAATTAAACACAAAATAAAACAAAAATACAAAATGGTAAACACACCTCCTGAGGATTCTACAACATAAAATATTCAAGTAGAAAACATCACATAGCAGCGTTTATATATTTAAGACAACACTCAAACAGCATTCAGTTTTCTTACATTTTCATTTTTCAGTGTGACAGAAGCGGTACCACTGAAGAAAGCCAAGCCTTTCAATCTGTTTACAGGTTGAAACAGCTGGAATGTGACAGACAAAACTTTGAACAATTTTAAAACACAACAACTACTGAACAGAGTTAGTAAATTACAAAGTCGAAAAAGCCTGACGATATCCCATGGTGTTTAGATGGCACTTAAAACAGAAAGCTTTTAGTCTTTTCAAATTAAATGGTTTTGAATTGAAATACTTATGAACTAATTTTTAATACTGATTTTTACTTAAACTTTTTTTTGTTGTTTTTTTAAAAGGGACATAACTTTGCTCATAAGCTCAGAGGATATTCATTTAAATGAAGACGTGGGGGAAAACAAAGCAAGCATTCCGAAGATTGCCAACATAAGAAGAACTGTGTTAAAGGCTCTGACCTGCAGAACTATTTTAGTTGCAACTGAAAGTGTCAGATCCTCTGAGGACAATCTGAAATTAATTTTAGAAAATCTGATAAATTTCCAAAGCACAATGTGCTCTTTATGCCCTGGGATACATTCAGGTGATTTTATGACTTTCAACACTGTGTGCAAGAAACATTGACGAACAAAAAGTGGGTTTGACATGGGACACATTTCCCTGTTAACTTCAAACAGGAGGTTAAATTAAAGAATATGCACAACAGGAAGCAAAAACGTAGTTGACATTGCAGTAATTCATCAAGAAGGGACTGGGATAGCAACACAAATTGCTTACAGGGCCACCAACATGCATGAATCAAACACTTAAGTACCCATCTTATTCTAGTCAGTCAAAATAATGTCATTACAAGCATTTGCAAAATCATGCTCTCAGTAAACTAAACGCACAAACCCACAGCCCACCCCATCTCCCACCCCTCAAAAAAAAAACAAAAAAAAAACAAAAAACAAAAGTAAATAAACCTAAAGTAGACATTTAAAGAAAACGTCAAACAAAGAACCTTCCTTGGGTTGGGAGTTGATTGACCAGTCCATGACAAACCTAATTTTTGATAGAGACAACGATCACAAATTCACATGGAAAAGAAGCTGGAGATGAGTCTGATAGCTCTGGAAATGCGAGACACATTTAAAACCATGACTCAAATGTAGTAAGTCACTGTGCAGTATGTCCTTCTCCTTCACTGTACACATGTGAAGTAATGAATATTTGACAAATCATGTTTTAAAAAAAATAAATCACAAAAAGCACTTACATACTTATTACAAATGGTTTGTGGACCCTCACATACCTACAGTTATGTTATGAAGCGATAATCTAGTTTTCAGACATTCCTTTTAAACTTGATAGTTGGACATTCCTTCCAGCATTCCTTTTAAACTTGATAGCTATCAGCATGTACTTCAACAGCTTTCCCGTCTACTGCTGTGCAGTGCAAAACAAAACAAGCATTAACAGCACTGCTCTTCCATGCAGTGACATTATACCTTGTAACACCCCATGCGTACTCCTGATGCTTCGGCCTGATCCGTGCTGTACGGTTTGATCCAGTACTGTGTGGTATGATCACGCTGATTAAAGACAGAATCAGCCTCTGCCGTTTTCATAAATTCAGCTTAGACACCCTTCACACTAATGTTTGTATCCCCTTGATATCTTGAGTTTTGGATGGATTTAAAAAAAAAACAAACAAACAAAAAAACACCAACAGAAAATTTGTTTCTGATGAGGGTTTCCTCTCTAGTTTAGTTGGCTGGGCATTTAAAAGGTTTTCTTTCTTGATGTTGTATTTTTGTTGAGTTGAGCCACAGCAAATACCACCCTCCTACCCCATTCAGAGGTGTTAGGGGTCCATATACCCCATCCCAGCCAGACCACCCTCCCTACCGTAAAGGGCAATGTGTTCCTTGGGAGTCTTAGACTCCCATGATTCTCTCTCCCTCCCCCCGCCCTCCCCAATGATCACCTAAAGCAAAAAAAAAAAAAAAAAAAAAAAAGAGATAAGAATTAGACGTATGCTGGCAGTATATTTCAGAACCTCTAAGCAAACAACATGGGGGGAAAAAAAAATAAAAAATAAAAAAAAAACAATACTGCAACAATGCAAAAAATGTCTGTACCTCTTTAAACAACCCAGTGTTTCCAGGATTGATTAGACTCCATAGAAAGCTGCGAGACGCTCCTTGAGAGGCAAGGGGAACTGGTCTGAGAAACGCCTCCAATTCTCTTCTCCAACCTGATTCTTAAACCCATGTAAGATCTAACAAAAAGCACACAATTACAGTCCAGCATGCACAAGTAACCCATTTTGAGTTCTACTAGCAGACAAAACTAAGGAATTGTACACCAAATAGATGCAGAAGTAAATGTGGTTGGATTAAATAAATGTATGCCAATAAATATTAATTATATACAGTACTGAGCAAAGGTTTTAGGCACCTAATGAGATTTACAAACAATTTAACTGATCAATAAGAATTTAAATAGCTTTAAATCTAAAATGAGCATAAAAACAAATAATACTACATTAAAGTAGTGATATTCTGTAAATGTGGTGCTTTAACCCTTTCCAAATCTCTCCTCTTGGCAGCCCAGTGTTATTTGAGGCTATCATCCAGTGCCTAGATTTACCAGTTAACAAATACTGCATTATATTAAATAAAGTGTCCTTTTATTTCATTTTTTATAAATCCTTTTATTTTAGCTGTATTTATGTTTATGCATTTATTTATATATAATTTTATACAAGCACCACACTTATTGAGAAATAATTTAAATAATAACAATCTTAGGTGCTCGAGACTTTTGCAGATTGCAAAAGCAGAACATTAAAGTCAGCTTTTCTTTTTTAATCACAGTGTAAGTGCATTCAGAGTTTACCTTATAGAACATTTCACGGAGATCATCTTTAGGGTTCACCCATGATGCAACAGCATCACAGAAAAATATAAAATCCTAAAAACAAAAAGATGCAGTGTTACAGCTATTTCTCACTCTGTTTCTCCTGTCATTGAAGCATCAGTGGTTTTAATGACCGCTTTGTATTTTCTTGGGTTTCTCTATGGGTAGAATCAGTGCTTTTGGAAAGAAACTATGTGATTACAGCACAAATGTAGAAAAAAAGGCCTCTGGAACCATGGCTGCAAGTGGTTTAAAGGGGTATCTCACCTGCACCACACCTCCAGGGTTGACTGTGATCATGGTACAGATTCCTCTGAAGGCAGAGTCTTTTTCCTCATTGTCTCTTATATTGCGAAGCGAGGTGCACCTAGCAAAGGAGAAACATATTTTTTAAATAACAAACCTATGCTGTCACTTTGCAAATGGAAAACTGAGAATATACCAAGGCTACCACCTCAGAGCACCTCGAGATCAAAAGATAATACAAAAATCTCTTAAATATCTGATTGAAAGATTAAGAATTTAAATTACTATAGTAATCTTTTAAAGTGCTTGGCTTATTTCTATTTTCAGGCCCACATTTTATATGTTGATATCAGAAATCACACTTTTCCCTTTTTAATGTATCCTTTAAACATGTTCATGTAGAGAAACAGAATGGGTCAAAAACTGACACATTACAAATAAATACAGATATTTTTGTAGCACATATCTATTTGCAAATATTTTATTCAACTTCTCCAAGTATTTTGAAATGCAAGAACAAGTTTATGTGAAATACAAAAGTGTAAAAGCACCTTGTATGCTGCCAATTTCAGTTTCAAGGATTTTAGAAGAGGCTTTTTAGAATAACACAATGCAGCGATAGAGCTGTTTCTACGGGGACTCTGATTTTCTTTCTTTCTTTTTTTTTAATACATTTTTCAGGGGTTTTCTATAAATCAGCAAGCATGTGACATTATCCCATGCATTCGGGTAGTCGTTAGCAACAATAAAAGACAGCAACAGAAGTAAAAAATTAAAATAAATCAATACGGAATACATGAAGGTGCTACTGAGGCAAATTAAACAACAAGACCTAGAAGGACAGGGTTAGTCACATGGTAGGTAATGATATTGACTGAATCATACAGAACAGAAAAGAGACAGAGTGACAGGGGAGGGAAAGAAAGAGAGAAAGATAGAGGAAAGAAAGAAGGGTGGGACAGGGAGATAGAAGCCCCATCCCAAATCTCTTGAACTGACTCCTACGGCCTATTTTTTTTTTCTTTTTTGGCGATGTATTTTTGCATGGACAAAAGCAGCTCTGAAATGGTTTGTTTTTGGCTACTGGGAGCACTTGTAAAATTTAGATTCAGCAGGATGTGGAAGCAGAGAGGAGGCTTTTTAAGAGCACTGGGACAAGGTTATAGAGCATGGGAGTGGGAAAGAAAGAGGGAATGGAGAGGGTACAGGAAGGAGAGGATAGAGAGATAGAAGTAATGAATGAAATAAAAGATTGAATAATACACACCAGGGTCTTATAAACTGCTGTAGCATGGGTGCCACCTCTTGAGGACAAACGTAACCAAGACGACCAATTGTTATTGCTAAGGTAACGCAATCACGGTTATACAGCACCAAACGCCAACCAAGACATGAGCGAATGGAGGGGAGGAGGAGAAAACAAAAAGAAAAACAAACAAACAAACAAACAAACAGACAACTCAGAAACAGAACTCAACAGAATCTGTGTATGAGAATAAACACAAGATTTCACTAGTGCTCTTCACAGCCCCAGACTAAGGGGTAAAATATAAAATATGACACTAAAAAGAAACATCTCGTTTAAGGGAGACGTCTCAGAAAACAACGTTTCTACCCGATAAAGGGAAGAGATGCCATTTATGTACATTCCATGTTTTCCATGATTTGGTTATGAATTCCATAAGTAGACGTAAATAAATTAAAATAAAATAGTGCACTTCTGCCTTTAAAACAGTTTTCTGAGATTGTCTCCCTTAAACTCACAAATATCTTTTAATAGAACAGAAATTTATTTTCTTTCTGTTGTCCTTTTTTTTTCTAAGAAAAAACATTACACCAAGCAAACTACATGGAGAGGACTAGATTCCATCAGGATCGTTTAAGAGGCACAGAGGAGGAGGACCTGAGTTTAAGAGACACAAAACTATGCAACATTCTCATTAAAGACAGGCATTTATGAACAGTCCAATGAGACATGCAAAAAGCAGATGATTGGCTCATTAGAGAACATAGTTCAGTGCAGGATAGGCTAATCCATGGCATCCAAATCAAACAATAAGGGGGAGAGAGAGAAGGGGGGGGTGGGTAAATTAATAATAATAATAAAAAAAAAAAGTAGAGAGAGATGGGTATAAAACTGTGTGGACTAATACTCTTTGTATGGAAAAGCAAAATTTCATAGTACAATTAATCTAGTGGACATTACATCATATAATATAATAAAAATTTATTTGTTATTGGTTTTTTTAATCCAAATTTTATTTCATGATTGTTGAAGGTGGAGGCTTCAGACATTGCCCAAATGGGGCATCAGCCATGCAGCATTGCCAAGTCTGGATGACCAGTTGAATCAGTACATTGCTTTTTGAAACCCCATCCTGAAAATGTAGTCAAATGCAAATGCTTCAGTCTCCCAGACAGCAGAGTCTCTCTTGTTTTACAGGTGGAAACATCTGGACATTAAGTAATTATAAACAAACTGGCTTAAAACATTCACTTGCACAAAAATTAGACCCTAATACACTTAATGTAATACATATCTAACAATTTAATAATTAAAAATTTTTTTTAGTTTTGACTTTTTCTAAAAGTCGCAAATCTTTCAAAATTCTTTGACTTTGCTTGAAAGAAAAGAAAAGAAAAAAAAAGGACTGTACTTTATATGATTCTCACTTGACAGCACCACTGGCTTGGCAAGTCAGAATGTTTAAACAGGCTCTGATGTGTGTGAAGCCATCCACACAGTGCAACTTGCTTGATTTGGAGGGTCTATGTGAGTACAAACTAAACTGAGATCAGAGGATTAGCTATCCTGCATCAAACATAAGCCATCCTTAACTAAACAACATTCAACATCTATTCGCAGATATGCATTCACATTGAAGAAAAAAAGAAAGAAAAAAAAAAAAAAAAAAAAAAAAAAAAAACAGTAACTAAAACAACAGAAACAAACTGACAAACAGGAACACATCTACAAATACCCTAGTTTCTGGGGAAGTTAGTTAGGGGGTTAAACTTTAGCCAAATCAGGATAGGAATCAATGAAGGCTGCTATTGTGGCTCAGTGATAGGTAGCTTTCTTCTTAGTAGAATTTCTAATTAAATTGGACTAGAGCTAGGAGAAAGTTTGCAAAAGGTAGGTGGTATAAATGTATCTCCATTTCAAGAAAAATGTTCAGGACAAAACAGGATACATGCCTCCAAAAAATTCATCCAGAAGTTTTCAGACTTCTGAAATCAATTCATCTCCAAGCTTGCTACATTTTCAGTCCTAACTAAACCTTTGTTCAACTACGTAACCTTCTGATTTCAGTTACCATTAGGTAAAAACAACAGCTATAGCAGTGGTTTCAGATTATCAATTTAATTCAGATAGCAAGAAGATGGACTATTACAAGATTTGCTGTGTCAATACAAAAATTCCTTAATATTCAGATCATAAAGATTTTATCATTAGTGATTTTTCAGAAATCCAATTATATTGAAACATTAGCAAAACTTGTACAGTCCACCCCTTGGAGTATGTATAGAAATTGAAAGCCACTGCAGAGTCATAAAAATGGAGGTTGGGTTGAGAGAGAAGCTCCCACAACAGACAGCAGCCTTTTCTAGCACCTCCCAGTGATACCTGTATTCTCCAGCAGTGTCTTTGGTGTGTTGGGTCTGTTAATGATCTCGATCAGTTGGTGTAAGACCATGGACACATAGGGCTGCATCTCAGCGCCTGCGAATGAAGTAAGGTGTATATTAGGGCCAGACTAACATTAAAATTATGTCAGCGATACAGATTTTGAACAAATGTCCCTGCATTTAGACTTTCACGCCTCTCTTTAATACCATCAAGGATCCATTGCCAAAAAAAATAAAAGTCATTTTGTAGGATGCTGGATTTCATACGCACACACTGTAGTCAATATACTGTAGTCAATGTCCTAGTTATTTTTGTTGTTGTCGGTTGTAAGCTTTATTCATTTTTGGCTTAGGGAATCAATTTTCCCCTCACATCAGAAGGGTCTGTTTGTTGCAAGAAAAAAAAAAAAAAAAAAAGAAATATGTTAAAACCAATAAATCTTTTCCAATGTTTTAGGCATAACAATATCCTGTTCACGCCCTAGTTTTATTATACATTTTTATGTATTAATTTTTTTAATTAAACCAACTGAAACAAAGCAAAACTCATTCAAGGTAAATAAATAAATAAAAAAAAGTTATTTCTAAACCAGAGGGGGTTTACCTACCAACCTTATCCAACAGTTTACTGCTGGAAAAACAAAGTCAAACTAAAATGTGCTTTGTTATCTATCATGTTGAAAAACATGGCAGAGTGAAGACAAAAGCAAAAAACATCCAAACATCCAATCAATTTTAATCACAAATTTGTAAATGTTATAAGTATTAATACCAAACTTACCCATTTGAATAGAAATTTCCCCAATGGCCCAGGTTGCATTGTTGCACACAGAGATCAGTTCTGGGTTCAGGTTTGTGCCTAAAATAGGCATGAAATCCGCTAGGAGACCGAAAAAAAATTTTTTTTTTTTTTTTTAAATTGACTGTATTTTTCTTGTAACGTATTTAAAAAAAAAATTCTCTTTGCTAATACTTCAGGAACTTTACTAAATTACATTAAAATTATTTAACTTTTCTTCTTAAGATTTAAAAAAAAAAAAAAAAAAAAAAAAACCCTAGACCAAACCAGAAATAACCAACACTTACAATTAGATCAGTTTAAATTCCAGGGGCAAATCCCTATAGTGAACAAGATTGCTACTACTCCCCAATTAAAAGTTTAAATAAAGAACATGGAAACCCACAATCACAAATACTGCTAAGTTAAGCTTCTGTTGACCATAAGAGATAAGCCAGAATTCTTGCTATAAAATTACTTCAACTTCAAATACACATTTCAATTTCTCTGGCATGTCTTTTTCCAATCTGGCAAAAATGTGAAAATCATATCAGTCTGTTATACCCTGTTCACCCTTAAGTAGTATGTTATTTCTTACCAATACATGACTTGACATGTTGGAAGCAGGCTTTGGTGAGATCGCCCAAAAGGGCAAACGAACTCTGACGTACCTCCGGCATTTTATCCTTGGTGGGAGTAACACAAAATTTTGTTCATTCAAAATTTACTGTGGTCAAACCATGGTGTGCCAAGGTCTACGACCCTATGAGAAACTTCTATTTAAAAACAGTTACTAAGCAGCAGGCACTGATTTGTTCAAACATACTTTAATACTGGAAAAAATAATATTATACATTTTGATTTTTATGTTATGTGTTTTTCCACTTGCTTTGTCAGTAAATCAACATTACTTTTTTAAAAAGAAAAGCTTTGCTGCAAAAAATTATTCTTATTTTTTAATTATTACCTGCATGCACTGGTACATGAGGGTGAGAATGTTACTGCGAGCCACTAGCTGCTCAATGTTGCCCCCTAGGCCCTCTGCAAGCCCACTGAGCAAATCCAACGCCACTATCATGAAGTCTTTGTCAGGAGCTTCATAGACATCAGGTTGAGACTGATGGAGCTATAAAAAAACAAAAGAGTCTGAAAAGCAGTTGAACATGCACAAGACCCAAAGGGTTTCTCTGTGACACTGGCTAAAACCCTGAACAAAGTGAGCACTATAATATAAGTGTTTGTCTCACCATGGCTTGGGCAAGTGTTTTCTGGACTAGGTTCACACAGCGCTGGTACACAGGTTCACAGTAGGGCAGGAAACCACTCTGCAGGGCCGTTGCCACAGATGACAAGCACTGCAAAGAGGAATCAATTTTAAACTAAAAACCTAAATTTTTTTTTATTAAAAATGAACAATTTTATATGGAATATGGAGGAGGCATGTGAGAATATTTCCAACCTCCAGGAGAGGGAAGAGGTCTTTATCTTCATCTTTCAGCTGGTTCCATTTCTGAATTAATGGAGGCATCAACATCTGAATGTACTCCTGAAGATACAAGCATCATACGTTGAGGGGGAAAAAAAAAAGTAAATATCAAACAAACAAATAAAAACCCATAAAGTTAAACTAAGTTTGAACTTTTTACCGGTTTATTGAGATGGAGGCCTACAGAATCTGCTAGTGTGCCAATGGCATCATAAAGGATAAGCAGGTTCTTGTGCTGGTATTTACTGAAGGCAAAGACCAAAGTGTCCAGAATGTAGGCCAGATAGGGAACCAGTTCCGTACATGCCTCCTCCTCCAGAGTTGCAAAGGCACTGTGCAGCAGACAGATTGAAAAAGAGAGAGAGAGATGCAATTAATACCTAGCACTATAATAAAACATGTAATTAGACTATCACGTTGACTTGACCTATAATTTGATCACTGACCTGCATGCTGCCTCTTGGACGCGCTTGTTGCTGTCCAGTATGCGTTTCAGCAGCTCTGTCATGAGGGGCTTGAGGTAGGCATCAGCAGGCTGGCTCACCACCCAGTGGGCATAGCGACTCAGAGTCCAGCAGGTGATGGAGCGGACCAAAGCCTTCTTATCCGATAAACACTGTATAAGGTGAGGAATCAACTCAGGCAGGTAAGGGATCATGCCTTGCATACAACCTAGAGGGAGAAAAGAGAGTTAACAAATAAAATTACCATGAAATCCAGAAAACAAACATTCAAACAAATGTCCCCTTAAACATTTCATGTGAATGTAGTGTAATTTATTTAGAATTTTTTAATAACCTTGTCTATGGAGTGTATCCTTAATTGCACTGCTCTCTACAAAGCAGACTGGGGTTTAATTCCTTGCTGAATAGAATCCAAGCGGTCCATACTGTCCCATTTACTGCATGTTAAGCCTTGATACAATTAATGTGGGTTGGCACCACAACTAATTATATCAAGGTAATGAATTACCAAACTGAGGGAACAATTTATTAAAATTAAATAACAGTTCAATTGAGGGAGCGATTTATTAAACTGAGGGAACAAAACAGTTAAATCAAGAGAATGATTAAGACATTCTTACATCTCTAAATATTTGGCATCTACCTTACTTTAGGAACTCTTACAGAACATTGGTCAGTTTATTTCTGTCTGTTTTACACATCCCAATATTCTGCTGAATTGTGTGGAGTGCCACCTGCTGTCTCAGGTGATTCATGTGTGTTTCAATCATTTGAGTTACTAATTCAGTCAACTTTTGGCAGAATGGCCCATGTATACCCTGCAAAAATGTTTATTCAAAGCAGGGCTATAATTTCAGATTTCTAGATGGTGCTTATATGCATATGCACAACATGTAGGTTACTAACCTTCAGCTATGGCTCCTAGTACAAGTATGCCTGATTCTTTGATGACCCAGTCTGGATGGAACAGTAGTTCTTTCAGCAAAGGGAGAATGTGTAGCAGCAGTTCTTCTCGGAAAACATTTGCCAGAACATCTAAAGCTGCTGCGGAGCATTTCCCTGTAAAAAGAGTTCGAAGCATTCCTGGATTTACTCTGCAAAAAAAAAAGCAATGAACTCTGCATATTAAAAACTGGTTCTTACGCAAGTTCCAATCCGAGATGGTGTCGTCATCATCCAGATCGTCGTCGTCATTGTCTTCTTCATCCTCAATGCTGTCCCCACCCTCATGTTGCTGAGCAACCGTACGTGAGCGATGAAATCTTGGTCGAATGTCCTGTTCACTATCCGGTATTGCTTCATCCTCCTCCACATCACCCTGGAGACACATTCAACACAAACATATTGCTCATGATTTTTTAATGTCTTATGGATAACGTCTAGACAGTAAAAGCCATTGTGTGCATTTACCTTCAGCAGAATTATGTCGATCTCAGAGTATTTCATTCCATTCACTAAAACTGGTACTAACCTATGGCAGAATATTAATATTAGATCAGTATATACACACTAACTAAATTGACTACATCCAGTGATATAGTGAATTCATATTGACACTGTAAAAACATTTTCCCCTTATCATTTGAGGTGCATGTGTTGCTCTGAGAGGAAAGACCAATACAGATTTTTGAAATGCTATTTTTTTACTGGAAAAGACTGACAGGTAGGAATAACTTTGCAATAAGATGTATTATAATATCATTTGATTATTTTTTTTTTTTCACCATTAATGAGCGCACTCACTTAGATAGGTGTCCACAAAGTACATCTTTACAAACAGGCTGTTCTGCTAGCGTTAGCCAGAACTCGCAGGCTTCCAAAGCAACATTCTCATCCTGGTCCTGCGTCCTCTGCAACATGTACTATAAGAAATAACAGAAAGAGAGATTCTTTCTAAATTTTAATGCAAGTCAAAGTAAAGCAATTTTATTCTAAGTAATTCTGGAGCATTTCTAGTGGTTGATTCATCAGGAAATTTTCACAACATTGTGAAGGACAGCTGCTGTGTTAAAATGATGTAGTTAACGAATGAATGAAATATATATATATATATATATATATATATATAGTTTGTTCAACACTTGTATAATATCAGGAGGGAAGCTTATCAGGTTTAATCTCAGGATACAGAGTGTGCTGAGGCTAAGCTCTCTTCTTGATAGAGGCCTGAACAAATCACATACATTTTCAAGTCATCACCTGATGATGTATATACTAGTTAATACATCATAATTCATGTTAGCAGACATTTTGTAATATACTTGAGGTTACATGTCAAGGCTCTGTGTTCGTAGGCTGTTGGAGAGTATATGATGACCTCACCTCTGTAATGTTGTGCATGTGGGGGAGGAGGCGGTCCATGCGGACCTCCAGCAGCATGACAAGGGCCCTGCACACATTCTTCCTCACCTCTGGTTCCTCATCTCCTGCCAGTGCAAATAGGTTCTGTAGCAAACAAAGACGTCTGTGGTCAGCAAACCTCAACTAACAATCAGAATTTACTTTATACAAAATACATCTTCAGTAGGAGATTACCTTAGTAGTCTATGTCTATTGAAAGAATGCCACCCTCAATTAAAAGATCAAGGTTTTTAGAAAAGCTGCAGTTTGAAGTATAGGCCATTTTTAAATGTCATATAACTCATCTACAGTCTTGGGAAGCCACTTACTTCAATAAAAGGATCTATGTGCAGCATCAGGGCCTGTGTTCGGCTGATGATAAATTGGTTCACACAAGCAATGGCATGAGATCTGAAATGAAGAGCAGTAATTGTAATTATACACAGTATAAGATGTAAAATATCCTATGCCAACCCATGAGAGCTTCACATATGGCCCACCTCACTCTCATCCTACCTGCAACCACAACATTCCTGTAATCAGCCATCTATGGCCATTTAAATCCTAACCAAAACCAATAGGGTCGCTGTGGCATTTTTGGCCCAATCAGCAACCAGCTACACCTAACGCTGTACGTTACTCTTTGGGCCGAGCCCATGTGTACTCATCTCAGCTAATGCATCACTAGCTCTTCACAGCACCCCAACTGTATCACTCTGCTGATCAGAGAACAGGGGACATACAGGCTGGAGACCAGTAAGTAGGCGGGTATGGAGCTGCTTCCAGCCTACAAAGATACCCTTCTCCTTCACAGGGGCCATCAGAAAGGAACCTCCCCTCATCAGTGTTTCACTGAATTAAGCCCATGACACATCTGAAAGGTTCAACAGTGAAGTTTGGTGTTCCAGATCCAACCCCCATCCAAGCTAGCTTTACAGCCCTACCATCACAATATATTACCCCACTCACCTGTCCTGTCCTCCACATACCTATAATTAATCTACAGTATATTTCCCAGAGTCTGTGCTCTCTACCCACAACCACTTGCTAGACTTTTCAGCTATGTCTGATACCTCCTTCATAATTGGCCATAGTTTTCTTGAATTGGAATTTTTAACTCTATCCATTTAATAGAGCACAACACCATATCTGGCCTCAGTGTAGTTAATGTAATGCACTCTGGGACATGCACAAACCCCTTATGCACAACCCTAACCATGTTATTACTACAATCACTAGGCAAGGCTTTTTCCATCTAGGCGTTTGCTGTCCAATAATCTGTATACCCTGCCTCCTCTTCCTGCTCACGAATAAAACTAGTCATCATTCGCCTTCTTTCTGGCAATGTGGCCTTACCAGATTATATTTTACTGTAATAAAGAAACCACGTTACCAGATTATCCCCGACACTGAAGTTATGAAGAATACCACAGGTTGCCAAAGTTACTTCTCAACCTTAATTAGTGCTTGAAGACAATACTGGAGTTTTCCCCCTCATACCTGATCTTGGGGCTGCTGTGTTTGAAAAACTGCAGAAATTTTGGGATCATAACATTGAGGGGTCGGTCCAACATGTCACTGTCCAGAATCTCAGCTGAATCCTCACAGATTTTCTGCAAAGCTCCAAACGCACCCTAAGAGAAAATGAGAAAGAAGCAATTAGGCTCAGTCTTAAACACAGAAAAATAATGGTTATGGTAAACAGACCCCTAAATTCAGTCTGCACTCTTCGGCACATTTAGCTGGAAGCCACATACCACTCCAAATAACCAGTTACAAGAGTAGAGGACTTCCTGCACTACAGTGGCACTAATGTGATCATATTTGTTGTGGACATACATGTACACTTTCTGTCCACTTTATTACAAATGTCTATGTTGTCGTGCACACCATAGGTGTGCAGTCAGAGTCTCGAGCTAACCATTTTGGGTGGATTGGATGAGCCATCCTCTAGCCTTTAAATCTGTTGCTTGACCAGTGCTTGTAGAATATTTTTGGTAAAAAAGGCTGGTCTTTAAACCTGATTTTCAGTAAAAATCATTTCCACTTGGATGTACTACTACATAATACTAATCGTGGCTCGAATTTCTAATCTGCAGTGCCATGGCTGCCCACAACATACCATACCATAAACAGTAAGCTCCCAGAGAGCACAGAGCTATCAAATTGCCTTTTCCTCTGTTTAAACGAAATTGATTTATATTCTCAGTTGTACAGCTGACTACATTTGTAAACCATATAAGTTTCCAAGGACAAATCCGAGGACCCTTTCATTTGTTAGGGCTAGAACGGGCCTTTACAATAAATCCTGAATGACTAAGTACTGTCACTTCACAACAGACATACACAGACAACTCAAAATGTGGCCTTAATAGGAATGGCTTTTTCCAGTAATCCATTAACAAGCTTTTAAATGCTGCACAGGTTTATCTGCAATGTGATGTCCCATCCACTTCTATCTCTCTTTCACAGTGAGCATAGGAATTCTTCCTTTTGAGCTCACGCACATTTCTACCTGTAAAGAATTTAATCAGGCCATGAGACATGCGCCACCGTGGCAACAAGAGCTGTCTGGGGCTGGCTGTCACTATGGCAACTGGTTCCACCAGCAGCTAGTGCTACAAGAGCTATTGCACACACTGGGCTGGAGAGTAAGGAGCAGAAAGAGACATACACTCACAAAGATCTCAAGGTCAAAACAAGCCACATTTTCACAAGCCAAGATTAATTTTATTTATTTAGTATATGTGATATCCATTTCACATTCAGAATATATGAATGCTGTATACTGGATGTGAGATGGATAACCAAAAGTCATCACATTGTCTTATCTGCTATAACATTTTCTGTATAGATTTACTATGGAACAAATCTTGCCCAATACCATCTCTATTTGTGAAAGGGATGTAAATTGAAAAATAACTATTAAAAATATATAAAGTGATTTAGAGTGGTTTAGTAGGATGCACCCTTTACAGAAAATAACCAAGTCAGAATATAATGGTTTACAGTACTAGTGATCACAAATTGTTATTTAAAGTTCTTTTGTTTTTGATTAGCCAATATTACCAGTAATAAAAATGATTATCATGTTTGTTATCAGTACTGGTCAAAAAAATTCTCATATCAGTTAACCTCTAATGCAAAATGCAGCACAAATGAGGATATTCCAGAATCACATTATTCAATAACTATTGGAAACATAGCCTTAAATCCTCCCAACATTTAAATTACACCATCAAGACGACATACAACATGCCAGACATCACTGGTCAGCAGTGGAAACAAACCACCACTGCCTGTCATAAATATGCTCAACTGGACATCTAAATACAGTCATCTGTAACATTCTAAAAATGTCTGTAGTCTCACACCTGCTTCAAGCTTTATATAGAATTAATGGGGCACAATGGCACAACAATGCTATGTTGCCGGAGGCCATTTCTACATCCGTACTTTGGACTGTGATAGGCTCCTTGACTATATTTCTAAATGTCATATTGTGATAGCATGTGCATTGCATTGTCAGAGGGTGACTAGTCAGGAGCCATCAGTCAAAGCAATATTTGTGATATTGTACAAACAGCAATTGAATAGAAAAGCAAATAAATAATTACAATCCTTGAACTGGATTTATATAACAAATAATCAGTTTGGAATATTTTAGAAATATATATATAACCACTTGCTCATTTTGAAATTGATCCCTGTCACACTTGGAATTTGGAAGAGAGTCTATTTAGGACAAGGCCATTTTGAAACGACTTTTATGTGCAAGGTGATGTAAGCCTCTTTCCCAAGTGGTTTGGAATATCTTGTTTTTTTGTTTTTTTTTTTGGTGAGGACTTAATTAAGGGAAAAAAAATGTGACTGGTCAACTTCAACACACTCACACTTGTATTTACTCCCACTGGATTCCCTCCAGACACTGCAAAGCACTATGGGACAGAACAGCTATTTTTGGGAGCTTGCTGTAAGGGAGCCTTAGCCTACGTGAACAGGAGCTTGGAAGGTCCTCAATAAACCTGACACACTCAAATATGAGTTCACTTTGCTTTGAAATCCCATTCTAGTACTTCCTCCTTTTATAATCTATGAACACAATAATAATTTAATATAATTAAAAGCAACAACACTGTATTTATAGTCTAAGGAACTTTATATTTAAATGTTTAAAAGGCAATGTTCATCAGTGTAAAGTGATTTTCCCCATATAATGCCTGGTTTCATGGATACAAATATGGATAGCCTGGTAACACACTGCAAAATAAACATTTTACCATTAAAACACCAGAATTAGGCATTATGTGGGTCTGTAAATAAATGGCCTTCATGAAAACAGATAGGAATATTGGTGACTGAAATAACCTTGGCATTGATATTAATAATAAAAAAAAAACTGTCACTTACTTCACATGTGTTGTAGTCCTCTGAATCCAGCAGCAAACAAAGTTTGGGCAGAAGCTCTGGCCAGTTCTGTAGTTCTCCTTTAGAGGCTATTGTTGTGATGAGTATACCTGTAGAAAAATGATTCTCAACTTTGATAACTCTTACAAGTTTGGGTGATACATTCCACTCCATAAATATTTACAGTTCTGAAATATAACTGATATATTTTACGACACGTTTTGTTTAAAATAATACAAATATACACTGTGCATATTGTAGTTAACATTTACTACAGCAACTTAAATAGCAGCAAAAAGCCAAAGAAAAATACATATTTTTGACCATTTCTGGTAAGAGAAGCTGCCATAAAATTGCCACTTTTGCTTACAATTTAGCATTCTTTCAATTTGCATTATGTACATTAATGAAAACTGTGTTATGATCATGCTCAGGAACCTTAAAAATATAATATCATAACGCATGGAAAAAAGACCATAAATAGAGAAAGAACAAAGTATGCTCCACAGTAAGATTAATGATCTAGACTCATATACTATCTACCATGAAGGTAGATATTTGTATTAGGCACTGATTAACATAAAATTTCTGGGACAATTGTCATTATCCACTATACTGTCAAATTTAAACCATCAGAAATATGCAAAGTAGCAGAACTCAAATGACAACATATTATCAGTTACAATTACATTTTAAGACAAATAAAAACAATTACTTGCATCCAGTCATTAATAATGTATAAGCTGCCAATATATGGCAGCCTTAACCAGGCTGCTGAGGGAGTTAGGTGTGTGTAAAGTAATCAGTGTTCTGCAAGAACATGGACTGTTGTGATGCTGTTACTCTACTCACCCACAGTGGCTCTTATGAGAGGTGAAGAGTCTCCAATGTTCTGCAAGCACTCATTTTTGATGAACTCAGAAACTCCATTTGGAAAGTTCTGGTAATGGGCTTTTACATTGTTCTTCAAGATCAGTCCACTAAGGGAGCGAGTGGGCTCGTCTGCAACATGAGTGCACAGAAGGGAAAATGATGGAATAAGAAATATTACCTCTTTGATGAACAATGGATTCACTTTACTAAACTCTCATTTTACAGCAACAATTTTCCAACATTCAAACATTACAAGACAAACTAATATAGCTATATCTAAAAAACATATACACTATATTATATATATATATATATATATATATATATATATATATATATATATATAAATAATAAATAATATATAATAAATGGTCCCCAAAAATGTTTTAACATTTTACTATGTGCAACATTGCATTTAATGACAAGTGTTCATTGGTCAAATTAAATTACAACTAAACTGCAATATGTAGATAAACATTGTAAACACTGCTTTACATTACCACCATTTCCCAACAGATAACTAATTACAAATAATATGTTCACATTTCAGCATTTAAATTTTTTCCTAGCAAAATTCACACAGAGTACAATGAGAAATCCCTTTTGAAAAACAACTGCACTCTGAAACCACAGAAATTATATAGGTACACGCAGCAATCAGACACAGTCAAAATGGGCCTAGTTGGATCGAAATGTACTAATCTTAAGAAACAGTGTCCTGAAGACAGGCGATTTAAATGTGAAGAGAATCAGAGATTTAAAATTAGAGTGACCCATATTCTCAAGCAGTTTATTCCTGTAGAGGAATCCCTACTGTACCAAAGCTCTTACATCTGGTTAGTTTCTTCCATATTAGACAATGCAGTTTTATTTTGGAAACATTATCTGCTAGCACATCACAAAAACTGCAAGTCTTCACTAGGCTAACTGACTCTATATTAACAGTGGAAGATGAAGAGAGAGTGAGTAAAATAACATGATTTAGTGAATTACAGTTTACTCAGCATAGTTTTTATAAGAAGGCAGGCCATACAATTTAACAAAGAATGTCACTGCTGATCTCTTGAATTTACGTATTTACTGATATTTCAAAAAACAAAGTTAACTTCATAACGCTCCCATTAAAAAGATGATCATATATATTTATACAGCACAGAATACTCTTACCTTCTGACTTCAGCTTTGTGAGCACAAATATCAAGTAATTATTGAAGTCTGGAAACTGATTGAGCTGTTCAAGTTTCTGCAAAATATGTTAAGGAGACTCATTCTAAGTGATACATTAGATTAAGAGGGTAAAACAGTGGAAAAAAAAAAGATTTAGCATCATTTTTGTTTGTGATCACTTAACATGCGCGTATTATACATTTACTGTGTGCAGGTGAAGCCTTCAACAACACCAGATAATAATCCTGGGGAAATTAAAGACACCCAACTGATACAGCTTTGCAAGCAGTTTTCAAAAATTCTTAAAAGTCAAAGTTGGAGAGTTTTAATTACTATATTATGATAGTGTGGTTTTAGGTGGGAGAAATGACTGCATGTTACCCATGTCACTGGTACTAATACACCCCCATTACAGACCATGTTTTTTTCCCTTTTCTTCTTTGGTCTTACAATCAAAACATCCATTATTTTTAATAAACTAATTCTGAGA
Source organism: Hoplias malabaricus (assembly GCF_029633855.1). Classification (NCBI taxonomy): domain Eukaryota; kingdom Metazoa; phylum Chordata; class Actinopteri; order Characiformes; family Erythrinidae; genus Hoplias; species Hoplias malabaricus. Next base: position 30,126,997 of record NC_089801.1, on the reverse strand, counting down.
CTCATAAGACCTCAGCACAGGTATCCAGTGCACATATGTCCATTTCAGATAGCCTAGAGTGCCAAAGACATCAGACATTGTGAATGCAGTCACGTACTGTAATGTTACAGAGCCACACAGAAGAACATTTAGCTTATAAACTGTATGTTTAAACATGAACAGGGCACTTGAAAATGTATTGGATGTTAAAATATATAAATTAGCCCATTTCATTCTTTCTAGTCCATTTATAGCTTTATATTTGCATACGTATTGTTAATTGTCTAACATATTTACTCTTACATTTACGCTCATAGTAGGATTATTTTCTTCATGCCAACGGTGCGGCAGGCTTGCTACTGTCGCGAGTCCCTAGGAGGATGTTAATCCTCTATAAAACGATATGATGTTTTCTTAGAAATGTATAACCTAATGACATTACCTACAATGTCTGATAGTGTGCGATAAGGTCGTCTAAAGTTATATGTAGTGAACCTACAAGCTACCTACAAAAGATGCCGGTTCTTATTAGTTAGCTTCTCACGCGATTTTTTCCCCATTCCACCTTAAAAGCTGCCGCACTTACTGCAAAATTTAAGGTGGAGCGGAAAATTCTAATAGGAAGCCTCGTGTAAACGGAAAACCACAGGTAAACAGCCTGCAGCTTAGTCAGCATTCGCCGGCTATATTACGTTATTAAAACTAGCTTTCACCGTCTAGCAATGCAAACTCCATTCTGTCCATTTTAATAAGGTTACATCGTTATGTTGTCAATTCAAACGTAAACAGAAGTCTGAAGAAAAACGTCCAAATATGAGTAGAAACAGGCTCACTCAGTCAAGTTAACGTTAGCAATGGGAGCTAACATTACGTTAACGTACAGGCAACGAATCGTGACTCTCGCCACTGTTGGTCGGTGTTATGCGAGATTCAGAAGTTATAGCGTAAAAACGTGAAGGATACTTGTTGGACGGATCTCTGGGTGCTTGTATCTGGAGATTGGGACTCTTTGAGAAGCTGTAATATCTGCTGAAGTCCCTGCTCGTCGGGCTTCCACTGACACTCCATCTTGACTCTGCCCACTGCCTGTGATGGTAACCGAACGTCAGTCACAGGATTTTCTCCACTCAAATAATAAAAACACCCCCTTCCTCTTCAGCTTAGTCCGCTCAGTGTCCGTTTTTGACCCTCGAATCCTTTTCAAACGAACCCCTTCTCGAATATGAAATCGAAATAAATCACATGCATAGGCCCAAAAGGGCAGGACATTCCTCTTCTGCTCCAGACTCCAGTCACAGAGCGTATATACTCGGATAAAGCTCCGGGCTTTGCTCTGGGTCCTAGAACCTGTCTTGTTTATACACTTACACATCGTTAAACACAGCTTGTTTATACACTTACACAGTTATGAACATAAAACCTTATATAAAACTCAAATTATATAATTGCAGCAGAATGTCCAAATATATCTTCGAATATATTAATTTTAGACTATAAATCCAGACATATATTTATCTGCAGTATTTGACAAATGGAATTACTACAAAGATCAAAGATACCCTCCAGTTGAAACTTTTATTTTACATTATTTATATGTATTCATGTATTCAACCTATTTAAGGTGTGGTATCTTTTATAAGACAATAGAAATATGCGCAAAATAAGCAGCCAGTATCATAGCTGAGCATTTTCACTTTGAAAACAGTCTCAAACTGGTACATTCACAGAGTCAGGGCTTAATAATCTTAAAGAACAAATCTTTCGAGGTTTAGGTGAGCAGGGCAGAGATTATCTGAAATATAGGCGGAGACTCGTTGTTTATTCCTTAGGGTGACCAGACGTCCTCTTTTACCCGGACATGTCCTCTTTTTTAGACTTAAAAGAATGTCCGGGCAGAATTTCACAAACGTCCGGGATTTTGTTTTTCTACAGTTTTCATAGAACTTCGAGAAGCGTTTCACAAACTAGTCCCGCCTTCCCCTACTCCGATTGGTTGGCTTGAGTATGAAGGGGGCGTGGTGAAGTAACCTAAATCTTCTGATTGGACGGTCTGATTGTAGAGCTACCGTTATTGGTCGATAACCTTCTCTGTAAACATTTAATTGGTCAGTCTGCACGTCAGTAGTCGTCCACCCCCCCAGAGACTTGTCCATCTCAGATCTGGGCACCCTAGTATTCCTAGATTTATGAAAAATAAGTTGAAGCTTTAATTTCAACATCTAAGTTTCAAGTTTTTAGGGGGTTTATAACTGATGACCAGAAGGGGCATTTCTGAAATATATATACGCAGTGCAGCACATGAAACGTTGAATTACAAATTATAGCATTATTGATAAAAAACTCAATAGCACCCATTCTTGGAGCAGTATTTATTCTTTGGTATTTAAAAAAAAATCATTGTGGTACAGTTCATAACAGTGAGTTGCAAGTCAGTTTCATGAGGTGCTCTGCATCTAAAAATACTAGGTAAGTTGTTTTTTGTTTTTTGCTTTTGGGGCTTCCCCTAGTGTAATTCATTTTTACAGAACTGTGCTAAATTCAGTGGGGAGGGTGGTTTCCTGACCTCCTCAAAAATTATATAGTGATGTTTCTGCAGTGCTAAACCCAGAGTAGCAAAGAGAGGCACTATTCTCGCTCTCATTGGTCAGTGGAGCATCCCAATTATTTTGAAGCTGTGATTCTAAATGTAAAATATGTTATGTAGTGTTCCTTTAAGTACATTCATTTTCTTGTCATAATAGACCAACACATTTTAAATTTATTATCAGCAAAATCCAAATGTCAGTCAATAACAGACTATGACAACACTGATAATTAACTAACGTTTATTCAGTCTGTAACAAATACATTTTCGTCAGAAGATTGTCTGAAACAAAAATGATTGAGCCAAAATTTCAAACAGCTCGGTATCTTTGAACTTTATCATCAGTAATGATGAAATTCCTTTTCAGCATGTGAAAACACATTATTCCCAGCCTTTTCCATGTCCAAACCTTTGTTGCAGTCTTAGAAATGTTATAATATTACCAGCCTATGAGGCCACAAGTGGATCCATGTTATAGACATGCCCTCAATTTGAGGATCATTTAAAACTTACACACCCAAGTCCTGTTTTTTGCAGTGTTTTCTGGACATACCATAATCAAGATGGTCACCAGTTCTTATTCTGCTTCCAATTTGTCACCCAGAATTTTAGTTCCAGTCACAGACTTGTTGAGAACTGTGGATTTCAGCAGTGGCTGTGATCATCACTGCGTGTTTCTGCAGTCAATCTGAAAGCAAGTTGGACCGAAGAGGTCTCATAGTCCTTCGGCTGTTGAAACTCCTCCTGCCCTCATCCAGAATATTCAGAGGTCTCCTCTTCACAGAGGGGGTGTGGCACAATAACTCATCCACGCTCTGTGATGTCACCTGACCTGCCTCCTGCAGTCGCCTCAGCACTTGCTCCACCTGTACCTCCCATGGCCCATCTGCACTTCTCTCCCTCAGTGCATCAACCTGAAAACACAGGGAAGAGAGAAAGAAAGGTGTCAGCAACAATAAACACAAGTGATCTATAATCCAAATCAGAGTTCCTGTTATCTCAAATTATTTAATCCGATGTAAAACAAATCTAACTTTATTATAAGATAACTGCAGGAATCAGAATATGTTCACATCTGAGGTTTCCTACATCACTGGATGAACAGAGAGCAGAAATTCAGTCCTTACAATCTCTCCATAAGTTCCCATGAATTTTAAAATATAACATGCTATAAATGCATTTATTTACCAAAAACTTTGCAAAAGCATAAGTAAAAGTAAAGGAAAAACAACAACGAAGCCCTCACAACAACAAATACTTCACTTCATCTGGATAGAGGAAGCTATTTTATTGCGCTTATTCTATGTGAACAAAGAGATTTGGATATATCAACAGTGTAGAGGTGCCTTTCAAATTAACAGCTGGTGTGTGGGTGCAGACACTGTGGCTTTGCTGGTAAAGTATCTCACCACTTCTTGTGAGAATTCCAGCTTCCTTACAAACATCGAACTCTTGCACAATAGAGCTGCCATGAGGACCCCAACTGCATCCTTCATTGACCCTGCCTTAACCAACATCAGCACCTAGAAACACAAAAGGCATAAAAAAAGTGAAAACATTGTCTTGGTTTCACTTAAATACAAACACAAACAGCGTAACTTACCCTCAGGCTCTGGCATAATCTGCTGTCTGTGTTCATGATCTGAGAGTAGATAAGGTGCGCTTGCTCAGTGTCGTTCTGCATTAAAAACAACATAACAGTGTAAATACAGTTGTAGTTAAGGCTGACAATAATTAAATATCAATATATGATGCAATATAAAATGTTTCAATAACAATATGATTTTTATACACATTTTAAATATTTGAATACCACATTATTTACAGTATCTGTCACTGACTGATTGTCATTAGTTCATCACACTCATTGTAAAGTTAGTTTAAAAATATTAATATTGGCAAAGCCAAGATTTTTTTTATGCTGAGGTCATGTTGCTTTCACTTCTTGGCAGTTATTCTGTGGCTTTTTAATTGTTCATATCGATATCGGAATTAAATCACATTGACCGGAATTAAGAAATATATTGTGGTATAAATTTTGGCCATATCGTCCAGCTCTAGTTGTAGTCCATGGTTTGTTTTAGTAAGTTAAAAGCCTATTCAGTCTATTGAAGTTTACTCTGAATGGAAACAGAGTAGCTGCCTTGTTAAACATCATTTCAGTTTAACTTACATAACAATCCTTAAAATCTGCAGTCAATTAATTTTCACAAATTAATTTTGTTAACAAAATAAATATTTATCTCAGACATAATTTAAAGTGTTCAAAATCACTGTTACATGTCTCAAGCTATTTAATATGGCCAGTGCAATCATCCCATCTATACCTGCAGAAGTGTGCAAAATGATTTCACTGGCCATATTAAATCGTTTGATTCAACCACTCTTCATGTTAAAGTAAAAGAAATAATTTAAAACATTTCTGAGGAGAATTGATATGATAATGACAAAAAGAACAACCAAAAAATATCCCACAAAAAGGGCTTCCAAAACTCCTGATAGACACAGAAACAAACATGATTCATAACAACCTGTAAGACCCTTCAGATATGAATAAAATGTATTTATAATTCTTCCACTATGAAAAGGCATTTCAAAACTATGGGCCTTAAAGGATGTGGGTGTTAAGCATACATTAACATTAGAAGGAAACAGACAGAGTCTGTCTATTCAAACACTGAAAATACTCATGTTTTAGAACAATGGACTGGCTTCTGCAATGGTGAAAAAAGAACAAAACAAAAAAATCTTGAATCATTTGTCGTTTGTAAACGCATAAAATTGGCACGACTACACCAAAGGCATGTACTCATTTCACAACCTTAGGGGAAAAAGAAGCAAACAGTAGCTGCTGATGGATGACTAAAAAAGAATGGCATCTTTTTCTTAACTGAAGATTGATTACCAGGATATAATTATTGTATACATGTATTGCAGCACACATGTTTAATCTAAGGTTTTAATATATTATTTGCTGCCTCTTGTTCAGTATGTCTTCATAAAATACTGTTATATCTCAGATAATGGAAACTGAAAATGTGTTTTGTCTATTTGCATCCAGCAACCTAACATTTGCAAAACAATGACATCAGGTTAATAGGGTATATCAGTTGGTTACAAATGAAATCAAACACTTACTTGTTTGAGAGCAAGGGCAACTGCACAGCAATAAGCGTGTCTGGGGATGAGAGCCCCTTTAGTCTGGCCCTCTTCCATCAGAGCCAAGCAGATACGATACGATTTAGGAGTGTTCTATCAAAGACAATACGCAGAACGTTACGGAATCCTGTCAGTAGTGTCCTACACATGACACACTAGTATTTTCACGAAGTGCTATTATATAATAAACTATATTAATTTACAGACTTGTACACATTCCACACTCATGAAGCACAAGATTTATTTTCTTCAACTTAAAGAGAATCAGCAGGCAGTTGATTATAATCCAAAAGTTTCAGTCACATAAAAAGTAAAAGAAGCTGTTCCATTACAAGAGGAATAGCTTTATACTGACACCAATTTCTATTTAATTCTGTTTTAAATCATGGCCACACGCGGGGGACCCATTCTATGTAGAATAAACTGGTTCATTTCATGCAGTGACTCATACTAGTTTATAGCAGGTAGCGAAGGCCACTGTGAAGGTGTCCTTGTTGAACGGTACACCTTGGCTTTTCATCTCTCCCACCACTTCCAGCGCACCTGTAACAACAAAGACACACATTCATTTCAGGACCACTCAGTGACCTTGGCAACAGACATTCCAGGCCGACCAAGAGCAAGTCTGAAAAATTATTGCTATAGCTGTCCTATGTACATACACGAGCCTGACAGAACAAGTTTGATCTAAAAATGTTAAGTGTGAACACAATAGAATTATAATCTTAATATGTCCTTTATTTACAACATAACAATAACAACAGCAATATTTGACTTTGTAAATTAAGAAACAAAGACGATACCTTCATAATATTCTTTGGTGAAAAGCATATCAATGGCAATGTTGAAAGATGTACAATCTGAAAAGAATCCCTTTAGTGTCTAAGAGAAAAAGAAATAAAACCAGGACTTACATTAATAAAGTTGTCAATGAATTAAAAAAATAAACATTAAGCTGTAGGTAATTAACCATATAGCTACTTGACACGACAAGAATCTTTTCATGACAACCGACATAAACAAGACAAGTTTATTTATATAGCACATTTAAAAGACAACAAATGTCAGCCAAAGTGCTGTACAGTAAGACAACCAACTGAAGAATAAATTATAAACTGAGACAAGGTGAGATATCCTACTCTAAAACAGAACTAAGTAATAGGCATAATTAAAATAAATGACAATGACGTGAATGACAATTTCCAGATCTTTTTTATAAAGGATATGCTTAAGTTTTGCAAGGTTTCTCAGATGGTAAAAACTGCTGTGTACAACACTATTGATTTGCTTCTCAAAAGTAAAGGCAGGATCAAAAATGATGCCAAGATATTTTGCATACGTGTGAACATTCACAGACAATAGCCACAGTGCTTTTGCTATAGTATTAGTTACAGCAGGGTTGCCGAAAAATCAATGTCACCTGTAAACCTGTATAAAAATGTATACTGTCCTATTTTAATAAGTGCAAGTGTTACAAAGTTGCTAATTCCCAGAGATATTCCTCACAGCTTGTGAGATGCCTGAGATTGCAGATATACTGCAAATGCAAAAACAGAGTACTGAAATTCATGAACAACATAAAATTACACAATAAATGACTATGGCACGATGGAGAAGAAATAAATACACTAACACAGTTTATGCAGTATATCAACATTATGCTATAGTGGTGCTTAAATGTTTGTGAACCCTGTTAAAAGTTTCTAAGTTTCTGCACACAATTGACCTAAATGTCATCAAATCTTTACAAAAGTCATAAACGTAGATAAGGAGAAACAAATCAAATAGATGAGAAAAAAATTCTCATAAACTTAAATCATCACTGTAAAATATTACTAACCTCTTGTCTTGAGAATTGGTGTATTAATATATGTTATTTTACCTGATCAGTTAGTGTAGTGACTGCCATGTCCTCCAGACCCAGCTCATAGCACAGTCTCATAAACAAAGGTCCAAACTTGAACTCTCCAAATGCTACATTCTGATTTTCTTTGTGGTACCTGTGCAGGATAATGGCAGATTAATTCTGTTATAAAACAACAAGGATGATATGCTTAATATTATAAGGCCGGAGGAAGAAATATAATATCCTTTGGAATTTCTTTCATAACTTTCAGTCTACAGCTTATCTGCTATCAAAGTAGGTATGGGCGATATCAATATTTAACCATTTTCTGAAAACACAGTATGTTTCATAATATTATAACACAAAGTCTCAATGCAACAATAGTGATTAAAAGAATAAATTAAATATCTTCATTTAACACTTCACACATTGTAATGCAGTAAATCCAACTGAACACCACTACGCATGCTGGCTGTGTAATAAAACACAGTTGGTGATTTTTTTTTTAATATAAATAAAGTGAGACTTTAGCCTACCGATAGATTGCATCTCTAGCCGTAACCATGTCCTCGTGTGTCTGGCAGAGATGGAGAAGCAGCTTCAGTTCATCCTTCAGGATCAACTCATTCTTTTCCAATTTCTGATTTATTGCATCAAAATAATGACCTGACAGTTTAAAAGGACAGACTGGATATGTTTGAGCATTCCAAGTATTGTACATGGTTAATCAGCATATATAGACTGACTATTGATTAACATACATTTTGATCCAGACACTTGATGAGCCACAGCAAGTTTCCTCTGCTGGAAATCTTGTAGCTTCACCACGTCCTCTGACAGCAAATGGCGTTTGGCTGAAATGAATCATATGTAAGCACAACTGAACTGGAGCAGTGAAGTTAAATGCATACTGCTGTGGTCTTTGTGCTGGCCTATTTTGAAAAAGGGCAGATAAATGACCAAAGTAATATTCACATTAATTATAACAAGGTCCACAATGGTTACAGAGTGCACTTGTGGTACAGCCCTTCCTAAATGTGGAATAAATTAACTGACATCATTATTTAATAACCTAAGGCATTCAGCATTAATTATTCAAAAACTAAATAATATCATTTATTCAAATTGTTAATATTAAGAGCTAGAATGATTTTATTGTTAATTTGTCTACTACTGTGTTTATTGTTGTTGTTATCCATTTTATGAACTTATATGTGCAATTATGTTTATAAATATTAGATAACAAACAAAACTATTACCTGTAAAATTTAGAGGTATACAGGTAGCTTGGAAATTCCTTGAGTCAATAAATATGATGGTGCATTGTTTTTTGAAAAATATTGCACCTCTCAAAAAGAATATGCACTAATTCTACACTAATCTTTTCTACACTAAGCATTAAAGAGTCCAGCATCAATGCTGTGTCTGATCCACTTGTACCAGTAACACACACTACTATGTCATCATCTCAGTGTCATTGCAGCACTGTGAACAACCCACCAAACAAATAATACCTGCAATATGGAGGTCCTGACCATTTAAGAGCAGGATGATGGGGCAAACTCTGTACACAGAGGTCTGTATATGATAGATCAAACAAGTGCACCTATATGGTCAGTGGGCTGGTCAAACTAAGGTGTGCAGAATATATATACGCTGGGCAACGTAGATTTCACTTCTTTTAACTGTCAGTAGGCCATTGTACAGCATGACATGAGTATTAGAACTGTCCCTGCTGGAGGGAACCTGGGGACCATATTGGTAGCTACTTTATTTGTAGTAAATATGAACTATGTAGATTCTGTCCCCCTTGGGTATTTTAATGGACATAATGAACATATAGAGAACAATTTAAGAATTGTCCCAATAGTTCTTCTTAAATAGTGAAACAATTTAACAACTGTACTCGTTTTCCACAGAAGCTCCAGACTTGATTGCTAAGCTTTAGTACGAGACTTTTTGAGAATTTAAAACAAACAAGACCGGGATAACACTGTTAAATATTGGGAACACACCTCCAGCTCTGCATTTAAAGCAGTCCGCCTGTATTTGTCCGCGGAGAAGGGCGAGTTCATGCTGAAGGACCAAACGAGAACAGCAGCTTAAAACCCGGAGCGCCATCTTCTCTCAGTGGACTGTACCAACAGCAACCGGCCGACAACACTTCACCTTCACACTGCACCCATTTAGTCATATAAAAACTGGACAGCGCTAAATTCAATCTATCTTTTAAAAGTGTATTTGACTAGAGAATATACACTGTCTATTATAAAATCGGCAAATAATCAGAAGCATAAATATGCTACGCTGTATTGTATCACATCATACCTATTCCTCGCTGTTACTTAAACTATTCCAACATGCCTCTGCAGAGTAGCGGTCAGTGTTTACCTTGTCGACAATACTCAGACTTGCCTTTTACCGTTGAGGCGGTTGTTACAAACAGGTTTAATTGAAGTAGATACAGTTTTAGTTAATGTAAAATAATGTTCGTGGGGGGAATAATATTTTATTTAGATGAATTTCATTTGAATCAATAGAGGGCGCTATATTCCGATAAATCCACAGCAGCTATAGACACCATCCAGCTGCAGCCCCGCAGACCAAGCTTTTTTCGTCCCGTCAGTGCCCTGTAAAGAAAAACGTAAAGTAAAGATTTTTAAAAAATCCTTTTTTATCCTAATTGACATAAATAAAAATTAAAATATATGTGCGCTGTCAAATGTGTTTGTATATTTTAATTATGAATACATTTGTTTGCTTGTTTTATATTTTAAAAGTGATGCTTGCAACACGCTAGAAATGTTGAGACATAGGCAGAATAAGAATGATTGTACAGAAGTTACAAGTTACAGCGTTTTGAAACATCCCACTATAAGCAGGTGAATTTTGAAAGCAGACAACTTTGGCCAATAATTGTGAGAGAATCATCCTACAGTTTAAAAGCATATTTATTAATTCAGTATTGCAAAGAGTCATGAAATTTGAAGAAAGTTAATTTGGGGCAAGGCCTGAAACTGCTGTTGAATGTGCAAGACCTTTAAGCACTGCAGGTGAAAATGTACTTTGATAAATGTAGCCATGGGTTCTGAAGTACTATGAAAAGCCCAAAACAAATACACTGTTATGTAAGGAGACTGCACTACATGAATCCTGTGCAGAAACCCTTCCAAGTTCTATGGGCCCAAGGTCAGAGACAGTCTGACAGTCCATCCTTCAGTTGTTTAAAGGTCATGGACATGTGTTCTTTTGAGATTCAAGACATTTACATTTACATTTATGCATTTGGCAGACGCTTTTATCCAAAGTGACTTACAAAAGAGGATCTAACATTCAAACTACAGCACAAATTATACAAAATACCTTACATTAAGTGCAATATGCCAGGAAGTAATAAGTGCATTAAAGAAAGACTTTCAGTGCAAGAAATACTCTCGGAAGAGCTGGGTTTTCAAGGATTTCTTGAATGCAGAGAGGGTTTCTGTTGCTCTGATAGTGCTTGGAAGCTCGTTCCACCAGCGTGGTACCAGAGATGAGAATAGCCTCGACTGACCTATACGGGGGGTTGGTCGTGTTAGTTGGCGCTCCTTTGAGGAACGGAGAGGGAGGACGCTAACATATGGTTTTAAGAGTCTATTGAGGTAGATGGGAGCAGAACCAGTGAATGCTCTGAAGGCCATCATTAGTGATTTAAATTTGATGCGAGCAGCTAAGGGTAGCCAATGCAGCTAAACTAATAGGGGTGTGACATGTGCTCTTTTAGGCTGGTTGAAAACCAGGTGTGCTGCAGCATTCTGGATCATCTGTAGCGTTCTCACAGCACAGGCCGGAAGACCTGTCAGGAGGGCGTTGCAATAGTCAAGACAGGAGATTACTAACGTCTGAACAAGGAGCTGTGTTGCATGTTGAGTTAGGTATGGCCTAATCTTCCTTATGTTGAATAGGGAGAAGCAGCATGATCGAGCTACAGCGGTAACGTGATCTGCGAAGGTCAGTTGGTCATCAACCATGACACCCAGGTTTCTTACAACCTTGGTGGGAGCCACTGATAGGGACTCTATCATATCATACTATCATACTAATGCTGATGTTGTGGAGAATAGCTTGCTTGGCTGGGAGGACCAGCAGTTCAGTTTTGGATAAATTCAATTGGAGGTGATGTTCCTTCATCCATGCAGATATGTCAGAGAGACAGTAAGAGATTCGAGTTGCACAAGAGGATAAATTTGTTGCCATCAAGGAAACATTTTCTAAGAAAGTCCATGGTTATTTCAGAAAGACTAGGTCATTCTGCATATGCTACAACAGCATGGCTTTGTAAACAGTGCATGTGCTTGCCTGCAGTCCAGATCTATTATGGTCAGGTGCAGTACAGTGCTTTAAAAAAAGAGTATCAGACAAAGGTGACCACGGTTTGCTGAGCAGTGCTGAAATCTTGTATCAAGAATAAATTATAAATTTGTTCATATTTAGAAAACACAAGTTGCCCAGTGAATACACTGGAAATATTTTCTTTGTACATTTGTCACTTGAAAATTTTTCAAGAGAAAGAATAAAGCAAAGATTCTTTTTAATTGCATTTTACACAAACTCACAGCTTTCTCTGGAAATTAAGTTTGTATTACAAATCTGGCTTATTTTTCATAGTATCATATTCCTCCAACATATTCTTCTGATGCTCACAAATATGGAAATATATCTGGCAACTAAAGCTCTGTGCTGTCGGGAAAACAAGAGAAAATGCTCCTGTGAAGAAGTATTGTGGAATGTATTTGTGACTATGCACTGAATATGGTATGCCAGCTTATACGAATACTAATTTTAGCTTGCTGATTTATTTACGTGGTTCTATAAATTATGCATGAGCTGCAGAACATGTGTGAAGCGGAAGAAGCAGGAATCAGTGTCAAGTCCCAAGATCTACACAAAATAATTAAACATATAGCAACAAGACAAAGAATTAAAGTTATAATAGAATAAGGTACAATAAGGTTCCCTATCTATTTGGTACCACCACATTTACAGTTTTTTTTCTGATAGTGTAGGGGTATCCCAGAGGGGGGGAAATCCCTTATGGTCTACATTTGTGGGAAAACCAGAAGAACAGGTTTAAAATAAAAATTGAATAGCTCTTGATGAATGTTACATATTTCTTTATAAATAAATAAATAAGTAAAGTAATTTTTTATCTTACTGAGGCTAAAGGTTATTTTATATATGAGAGGATAGCAGGATGGATGGATGGGCAGATAACTAGATGAAAGATGGATGGATGGAAACAGGTATCTAGAGAGAGTTAAGTCACTAAATACAATCTTCAAAATGCTTAAGTAAAGAAATGCTTCTCTATTCTTATTTACCATGCCCTGCAATATTGATACTGCAGGAGCAAATCCTCTTATTGTCAAAATGCAAACCTTACAGATGGAAAACCTTAATTCTTGAAATCTATCAAACCAATGATTCTGATGGATACAATAATTTCCTAAAGAATATTAGTACTTGGTACAAATTGGTTGTCTATGGTTTATAATGCAGTATAATGGCCGTTTCATATTTGATTTTAAAGAATTATTTTGTAATTGCACTTGTATCATATTGTAGCGGAATTGTTGTAAAATAATTATTTAATTGTTTCTGTTTCTGACCTGTCCTGGTCAGTTATGGTGTGATTTACAGACAGATTTACAGCATCTCACTTTGACGATAACATCAGTTCTCACTGCTTTATGCTTCATCCAAGCAAGGAACTGAACCCTAGTCATTGGGTCTAACTAATTTATTTACCTGAGCAAGGAATTGAACCACAATCATTAGTGTTCTTACTAATCTGTGCTCAGCTGAATTAGAATTTTAACCCACTTCTACAAAAGTTTGCTGTGCTAATAAACTTTATTATTGTGGGGTTGATGTTATTACCTGATATGGGATGCAGTAAGTGAGAAATAAGATAAAAAAAGTGAATTTGTGTTTTACAGTTCTAACACTGCAGTTATATACTGTCACTTCAGAACAGGTCAGAAAAAAGAAGAAACAAGTGAATAAGTATTTTCCACTAAGGCCAATTACTGAATAAATAAATACTAAATAATTACTTACTAGTTGTGGGCAAACACATCTTGTTATCGTGATATTATCTTATTATTCTTCACATATTACCCATCTATAAATTAAACTGCCACAGGACATTATAAAACATCAGTAATAACATCTGCAATATGAATTTAAATCCCAAATGACCCTGCTTTAAGAAAGTTTGATAGATTTAGCTGAAGTAACACCTTTCTTCTGAAGACCCATGGAAAGATCAAAAAGACTTCTCTTAGTACTGAAACTTTAGCCTTACACCAAGGGCCTTTTCCCTTTTCCAGCATCCCAGAAGTAATCACCCATATTTCTTTCATGTCTCAGTCCCTTCCTCAAGAGCAGGTTAAGCCTCAGGCCTAACAGAAACTCTGAAAGATGAAGTCACAGAGAATCTTTAATAAGCCCCATGTCTATTTTCTGCTTACACTGCACAAACAGAGCTAGCATTAGCTCCTGGCTGCAGGCCGTAGGATTCTGATTCACTGATTCATGGACATGAGGGCTTTCTTAAGGAGTGAAGCTGTGGTTTGCAGTGTTCTCTGAGAAAAGTGCTGTTCATGTAGTACAAGCTGTCCTCATGGGGATGGATATCATCATAACTCATCCTATAAGATCAATGTTTCCTTGCCTTGGAAAACACAGGAATGTTCAACATAAACACAATGAGAAACTCTCCATGCAGAGAGATATGGGAGGAAAAGTAATACATGCTCTCCATCATCCATACCTGACCTAACCCATTACATTGTGGCTGGATGCCATCAAATATTTGCAGAAATGTTACAGATTCTAGGGTAAAGCCTACTCAAAGGATTATAAGACGACTTCACTGCAGCCACTGGGGACAAAGTGCCCTTCAGTTTCACAAGGGTACTTTGTTCACAAGCTTGGGATCGTAGAGTATATGGCAAAATATATGTGAACATAATGGTGGATTTATAGCAGTTTTCCATGGAAAACAGCACCCACTCCCACTCCTGCATTGTGTGGGAGTTAAATATATTGGCATCTTTTTGACAAGGACTAATGTGAACTAATGAGCATTAAAGACTACTTTCATTAGACACTCTAATAATACAAAATGAAGATAGTGATGGAGGCATCACAAAGCATTCATGTATCTCACTTTTCTGCAAGCACAGTGTAATAGACTCATTTGTGGGGAGCTTTGTCATCCCAGTGAGATTTAGATAGACTCTGTGAGTAACTCCTAGCCGTCAAAAAACAATTCATCTTGTGCCTTTTAGTTCAGGAAGATAAAATTTACTGATTTTGATGATGTAAAGCATCCATATGTGATTAAAGCAACAATAAGTGGTACCTTTAATTCTTTTATTGACCTGTAATAAGCTAGGTACTGCAGAAACTGCACTGTGCAACATATTTACAATACGTAACCACGTAACAACCCTACCCCCTTCTGATTTTAGGATAGTGCTGTAAAAATAAATTGAACTCTGCAACTCAAGCGTGAGGGTCAGCAGGGTGACTGTCTGTGAGGAGTTTTTTGTGTTCTCCCCATGTCTGAGTGGGTTTCCTCTGGGTGCTCCGGTTTCCTGCATACACACGTTGGTAGGTGGATTGGTGACTCAAAAGTGTCCATAGGTGTGAGTGAATGTGTGAGTGTGTGTCACCCTGCAAAGGACTGGCACCCCCTCCAGGGTTATTCCCACATTGCACCCAGTGATTCCAGGTAGGCTCCGGACCCACCGCGCCCCTGAACTGGATAAGCGGTTACAGACATGCAATACGATTGGGATAAGAACTAATCAGACAAAATGACTATCTGACCTCATTAATATTTCAGCGGCTGAATGCTATCAATTCCTCACAGCAAGTTTCCTACATCTGCTGCAAATACTTTCCAAAGCAGAAGCCTGTTGTATGAGGCAAGTAGGGGACAATCTACCTAATAATACCCTTGATCTGAACGAGCCCACTCTGTACTGCCCTGAATGATTACTGGACAGAATTCATCTAAGGACAGTTTAGACTCTGTGACCAGCTGGGACCTCCATTGATTAGCCCACTGCTACGAGTACATACATAAAAGTAATCAGACACTGTGATCCAGACGCCTCCTTTGGACTACTGCCAAAGTTATTTCCCAAGCCCTTTGCCGCCAGAGTTTTCCACTTGGGTCTATTGCTGCAGTTCACTCTGGGTTTGGAAAATGCCTGCAGTCAGGACTCATAATTAGTTAATGCCCTCACTGGCATGAGGCGCTCTGCACTGTGGGCAGTTGGATTAGTCCCAAAGCAAAGGGCTTTAGTCGGATGTCAGTAGAAGTCAGAAACAAAACGTTTACTGAATATTTAAGCTTAGTTTCCTAGGCAGGGATTAGTCCTAGTCCTGGATTACTCTTTTTGAGTAATTATTATAAGATAAGTAAGATTATTTCATTAATCTTAATGAAATTATGTAGACCCCCTCGCAGGTTTTTGAGAAGTTGCTCTCCCACCTGTATCTTATATAAACTCGTCAATATGCAAAGAAGAGGGGATTTATTTATAAAAATATATATTTGTAATAAAAAAATTGTTATTTTATTTGCAAAGGATTTTATTGTGTGTTAATAACTCACTAGAAGATAAAACAAAAATATAATTAAATGCAGCACATGGCAAGAATTACTGCTATTTTCTACACATGAGCAGTTCTGGGGGCTTTCTCTACTTTTCCATGAGTCTATAAACAGCCTAAACTCTGAACACCATTTCTAACACGACCCTAATTTTGACTAATTATTGTTGTAAAAATAAATCAAACCAACACCTCTAAAGCAGATAGCAACACATTTGGGCCAAATCTGAGGCAATTTTGGCACTTACGGCCTAGTTATGCCACTGTCAAGTGTTGTTTTGGCCAGAAGTGGGCCAACTTTCATGAACTGGGCTTGACTTGAGTTACAACTTGTGTTGTGTGGGCCAGATGTGTTCCAAATGGGCCACAAAACTCCTGACATCTGTCTCATATATTCTGGACCCGTGGCTGAGCTGAGGCAGCTAGACTTACCTAATTGGTATCATTCAAGGCCAAATGTAGGCCATAACAGAACTGCAGATATGTCACATTTTGCAATCATTCATTGCTAAATCAGATTGTAAAAAATAAGAAAGTGTCAAATAATATGTATATAATTTTTTTTGTCAAGCCTGCCACCAAATTCTTTTCAGATTGCTTCTATCACAATGCCACTGGACAACATGCTTGGAGGAGAATACTAGCAGCCCAGATCGGCTATGCTAGCTAACAGATAACGTTTTCCTACTCCTTTTTTGACTGAAAGCTGACAACTCACCAAGGATAGAACCAGTAGTATCCCAGTGAAGTTTCCTTTTCTAAAGGCTGTTTTGGAATGCTTATAAGTTCTTATTCTCCATTTGACAGTGAAACACACTAGATGTTTTGTATTGACAAAAACCCTCTTAGGAATCTCTGCACAAAATGTAAATGTGATCTTAAGCTTTTGGATTTGGATACCACAAAGACTAGAACAGGAAAAAAGACAGACAAGTGAAGATTTTCCACAAAATTCTTTATTGTGGATAGTTTTCAAGTTTTGCTTTTCCATTTTTTTAAATAGTGATTCCCTTTACATCGAACGCCCAGGAGAGAGCAGTAGGAGATATCGCACACAAACATCAGAAAAAGCACAAGTTAATACTTTCACTGGAGACTAATTCTCTACATTAGATATGGGGGTTTTGTGGGTGGGGATAAAGTAAAGAGGGAAGATGCAAGTTCACAAGGTATAGATATTTCAAACAGAGCTGCAGACATACTTATATTAACGCAGGGTTTTTTGGATTGGGGGTTTTATATTTGTGGGGTGGGTGGGTAAGGTTGAGGCAAGAGTTAAGAGGAAGGCAAGTGTTAAGATTAAGATTGTTGGTGTGTTATTGTGTACAGATCTGTGTGTGTGTGTGTTTGTAAGAGAGGAAGAGAATGAGAGAGAATGAGAGTGTAAGGGAGGTGAGTGCATAGAGGAGAGTTGGTGTATGTGTTTAGATCCAGTTAAGCAGTAAAGAGTGACATAATTGTTTCATGTAGTAGAATTGAACCTGAAAAACAATGCTGCTTTATTCATGCAAGTGGATAAAGGTCCTGTTACCATGTAAATTCTGATGTTGTTGTTATGGTTGTTGTTATTGTTGTCAATCAGAGTTGCAAGGCAACGAAGTATAATTAGTGCATTGTGACTGACAAGACCAAGAAAAAAGGCTTAGACTAAACCCTTAGTCCAGTTCACAGCTGAATTTCATGAAGGTGTTGATGTTTTTTTCTTCCTTTTGTATTGTTGAGTTATTGAAGGTTTTGTAGTGTCTTGAATTGCTCTCATAATTTAGCCACCATCTCATGTCAGTTATAATACGAGGTTGTATGTGTATGTCATGTATAATATCATAACTGTCCAAAATATTTTTTTGGATATATCTGTTTACCCATCATTTGAATCCTAGTGCTGTCTTTTACGCTGTTTTAACATTACATGACAATCGGACAAACAAAAGTGCTCTAAAATGTCTTAGAATAAAACCTCTTTGCATTAATTTACACTAAGAGTCAAGAAAATTGCAAGCATGCTTTGCCTTCTGCTGACAATTTACTGTTTTAGAGATATATGTTTTTTTTCCTTTCTGTTTTTTGAGAGTAGTGATTTTACATATTTTACCTCAACACAACTATTGCCAAATGTAAGAAACAACATTCAGAAAAGTTGTGTTGAGAGATATGTAACATGCTACCGCCAAAGTGTTGAGGTTGTTTATAATATGAAGTCAATATGAGCGTCTAAAGTACATGATGCTTAGCAACACTAAAAAGGGTTTTGGCCATGGGTGCTTTTTTTTGGTGATTCCGTACAAGAGTGAATGACAAGATTTGATGCACTTTTTTAGTGTTCAAACTGTCTCATATTGTACAATACAAATTAAATATATTATTAAGTTTAATGTGGCTGGTTGATAAGTGCCATTTTGTGACCACTTTCTATATATGCTGTATCACTCTATTTTGCAGGAGATTCAGAGTAATCAGAGAGTGCCCATAAACAAATCGAAATGAATGGACATGTATACACTAATAGCCCTAAACTATTAATTTACATAAGAATTAAAACTAGTGCGTTGCTGGCAGTTGAAAGTACATTTCCTTCTTATTAAAAAAGCAGTGTTCCATATTTTACAGCACCCATGCAAATATTAAATTACTCATCTTATTGGAATGTAAGCAAAGCATATGCTAGAAAATGGTGTCACTACGGGTCAGAAACAGAAGTTCAGGAGTTGTCAACTCTCAGAAGTGTGCCTCAGTCAAGAAGGCTCTGTCAACAATAGTGCGTAAAAACATGAATCAATAGAAACAAACTGCATACAGAATGTAACACATCCAGCACCTCAGGTTAAAAAGACATCCCGTTCTATCGCTTGAACAAAGCAAATATAAAAACAGCTTTGACACACATCTGATTAATCCTAGTCTTAATCCGACTACAGAGGAATGTCAAGCTAATCTCACATTGTCAAAATGAACTCATTCAACTAACAATATTTTCCTGGAAAGAAAACATACTGTTTGTAAAAAGGACAGGTTCAAGTACACAAAAGTGCAAATAATAAATAGTGCAAATATGACATAATGCTGGGTGAGCAAATAAAAGTTATGATTTGCAATAAATAATGCTTACTTCAAATGGTGGTCCAACTTGCTCTGCCAAAGCAGATGTCAATCCATACAATGAATAGTGCGAGATGACTTTAAAATATGTGTCTGTGACTTAAATGGAACACTAAAGATAGTAAGGGTAGCTCAGGGGCTCTTTAAGCTGGTTACATCTCACTGATTCAAGCTTAAGCCTCTCATTCAGTCTTTTTGTGTTTTGCACTTTTTTTACATTGAACATATTCTGCACTGTGTCCCCAAAATTGTGTTTGTGATCCAATAATTTACACACCTTATAACTTCACAGACTAAGTGCATCACATGTGTTGTACATTCAGTTTACATTCTAAGGCATTTTTAAAAAATAATCCTTCATACTTTGGTGTATAGATTATTTCTGATGTTGGTTTCTGTTTTGTTAATATTTTGTGTCATAAGCTGTATTTTTGTGGTCGATTTGATAAAAGTTGGAAAATTAATCCATCTTGGCTATGGACTTGCATGTGTATATTTCATAAGCTGTTAATATATTGCTATACACAAATGAGTTAGAACTCATACATATGGTGAGTACTAAAGACTTTTTAAAGAATTTTTAAAGACTGTTTGAACAACAGATCTGACATTTGTCTATGGGAAGCATTGGTATGTTATTATCTGCACATAGCATTTTCTTAAGTAAAGGCATGTTCCTACTGGAAGCTTTTGTTCCATGTTCTCAGCATTTTATACTTTTTGATCCACTGATTCATAACTAATTATTCCTCATGTAGTTCACAGCTCAATTTTACATGCAGGAAACGATTCATCTTGCATAACCACAGTGCTGCTGCTAGCCAAAACCATGATATTCATGTCTTGCTGCTTCTCATGGGTCTCCTGATACCACTCCCTCATTACGTCCGAATCATGGGTTGGAATAAGGGTCACCTGTAATTTCAGCAAACAAATGCAAATCGAATGAGTATCAAAAAAGATAAAGAAAATTTGTTACACTTGGAACATTGATAGTAAACGTTATAAGGACTACCTGTATGTTATTTTCCCACTGTGCCTTCCCCTCTAACAGAGCGTCTAGGACAGCCTTACTGGGTTCCTGTGCCGTCGGATCATTGCCACTGACAACATAGTATGAAGCTCGGACTCTCTTGAAGAACTCTGCATCCACATTCTTGGCACTGCAGTGATTAGGGATATAAACTAGGTCCATGTACATTGGAGGGCAGTTTGGTACTGACTGTCCACTGTTGGCTTTACTGCTTCCTGAGAAACAAGTAAAGGAAAATGTAATAAAGCAAGCATTTTTAAATATCCAACAGTATAATTTAAATTAAATATGTTAAAATGTAAAACAGTGCTTACCTGTGTTTTTCACACCTCTTGATGCAGAGGTGTTTGTTGCATTTTTGGCATCTTTGTCTTCTGTAGTCTTCTTTGGAGAGGCAGTTTTTGACTCCTTGACTCCATTTGTTTTAGACAGAACATTCTTCTTGGCAGGTGAAGAAGGTTTAGTTTTGCTAACAGATTTCTTCTTTTTTGGCTTCTCTGCCTCATCCTTTTTAGACTCCTTTAGTTGGTTATCCTCCTCAGCTTTAAGGACTTCTGGGTCCACCATACAGACATCAGGATAGGGTGGCGCAGGAGCGGAGTCCCTTGATGTAACTGGAGGAGGATCTGCATGACGGTATGTGAGGGTCCTGTCTGTTGGTAGAGTTTCTGAGTCATCTTCTGAGTCTATGTTTGCATCTGCCGTTATAGAAGGACACTCTTCGGTTCCAGGAGGAACATCTGAATCTGTTTGAGAGGGTGCTGATTCACTGACAGAAGTTGGAGGGGTCTCGTCACACTGCTTACTTTGCTGCTTCCCACCAGTTGGGGGTGGTCCACCACCAGACTTAGTCAGCGGCTTTTCCTCTTGTGGAGGGTTCTCCTCATTCATGAAGTACTCAAGAGGGTTGGGGTTTATGAACGAAGGTGAAAGCTCTGTCTTTGGATGTCTGTATTCACAGGAGGTCACCAAACATAAGTCAACATTTGACCGAGACTGTGGAGAGACACTTGCTTTGGAGCTGCCTGGATCTTTTGAGCCACCAGCACACTTTAGAGAAGCTTCATCCACATAAGAGGAACTGCTATAAAACTGGGGCTCTGTTAGCTTAGGGGACTGAGGGGAAGGAGATGGTGTTTTGGGGCTGATAGGTGATTTAGTTTCAGAAGCAATTGGAATGGTTCCTTCTCCTAGATTAAGTGCAGCTGTCTGTGAGAGATAAGACAACACTGTAGGAGATGAAGGGGATGCAGCGTTTGGAAGGGTACTGTCCTCATAGAGTCTGGTGTCCTCTGTTTTTAAACTACTGCTGTCACTAGAAAACAAGGTGGGACTAGTTTTACTTTTGTATTCTGAGGTGCTGGGACCACCCAGTACAAGAGATGAGTCAGGAGACACTGGTGACTGATTGCGGGGTGATATTTTTGGCGTGACAGTTTCAGAACAAAGATCAGCATTTGGAGACATTTCCCTGGCACCACCAATCTGAGAAGGTGTTGTAACAGAGGGGGTGGACTGAGAAGCATCAGATGGAGAAGCAGAGGCAACTTGCGTGCTGTCAGGTTCTTTGAAAATCATGGGCTTCTCACCATCTCCTCCAGGTCTGCGTGATTCTCCCGACTTGAAATCAACTCCATCCGAGGGACTGTAGTCAACTTCTGTTGGGCCATTTTCAGTGAATGCCCGCTGGGACCCTCCAACAGTTGGATGTTCTGGTGATTGCTTACTGAAGTCCAGTGCAAAGGAATTGTCTGGGGATTCCTGCCCATATGACATAGTAGAAGGTTCAGGAGACTTTGTCTCTTGCTGAGGTGTCCGTGACTTGGCGGTTTTGGGAGAAACATCTGGAGAGATTGACATAGGTCGAGGACTTTCCTCCTTGGATGGTGAAACTTCAGTTTCTTGTAGTGTGGTTGGAGTTTGTACAACAGAAACAGAGAGAGAGTCATCTACTTCTGTGGAGTGAGGAGAGCCCACCTCAGCATGCAGTGATGGGGAGACGTCATCGGTTGTGGGCTCTGGTAAAGAGCTTGTTGCAAGCGATGCTGTTGAGGCAGAGGCAATGTGAGAGAATGTATCCTCAGCGACAACTTCATCAACTGGAGTGCCTGACTTATCTGATGTGGTTCCCTCAGATATAGACATTTTACTCTCCTCCTTGAATGTTGTTGAAGGAACTGTCTCAGAAGACTCCATCTTGGTTTGTGGTAGTGAGGATGAAAAAGAGGAATTGTCACAACTTTCTGGCTTTTCCACAGTTTCGGATTGATAAACAAAATCTGGCTTCCCTTCAAGCACAGAGGAGGTACTGCCACAGGAATCTGGACTACATTCTGGGGACGAAATCTTATCTGCTGGTGATATTGGAACAGCTTCATCAATGGGACTTGCCTCTCTAGGAGAATACTCTTTGTCACTTGTTACTTCAACGATTATGGGACCTTGGTTGTTCATGTCCTCTTCAGGTAGTATACCTCCATCCTTCTCTTCCACTGGTGACTGATAATAAGGTGTATGCCCCAAGGACTGAGGAGAAGAAGTGCCCTCTAGTGTTTTATCATCTGGACTGTTTGAGGAGTCCATGACTCCTTTTGAAGACAGTGTTAGTGTAGTACCCAACTCAATTGGCGAAGAAACGCCTGTATGAATGTGTTCCATGCCTATATTATGGTCTGCTGAGGGTGACCTCACAAGGGGCAAGGTTGCAGATGCAGTAGCAAACCTCTCTGAGTCGAAAGAGTATTCAGCACTCTGTTTAATGTAGAAATCCTTGCAAGACTTGTCTTCCTCTAATGAAGATGGGGGTGAAATTGTAGAGGCTGATGCATGATAGTCGTGACCTTCTGTTGCATCACTCTTTGAATGATCTAACTCAGGAACATCTTGAAGGGGTGAGAGTTTCTTTCGGTCATAGTCCCCTGCGATTCCATACCTAGCAAAGTCTTGAGAGGGAGACTCGGTATCGTCATTTGTAGTCTCGTCACTCATTATGTCCCTTGGAGTTGACATTTCATCCATGGGAGTTGGTACACTTGAGATTTCCATCGTAGACTGTGTGTGCCCAGATGTAGTGTATTCCTCTGGAGGTTCATCTCGATTCTCATCATCTGAGGCCACCTCACCTTCTGAACCAACTGGTAGTGTTTCATCATGAATGGAAGCCGTTGGTGAGACAGGAGCAGAGAGCTTTAGAGGAGTGGGCACACCTGAACTCTGCTTCTCCGGTTCTTGGTCAAGTTGTTTGCCCTCTGCTGCCTTGTTGCACTCATCCTCCACACCTGAACTCTGCTTCTCCTGTTCTTGGTCAAGGTGTTTGTCTTCTGCTACCTTGTTGCACTCATCCTCCACAGTCTGTTCTTTCACATCTACAACTTTTGCTTTCAACATAACATCTATTCCTTGATCTTGCTCATCCACTTCTTCTGTTTCTCCCTTTTCTTCGTAATCTCCTGCCTCAGATGACTCTTCAAGTCCTGTACCTTCATCTTCAAATTTCTCAGTCCCGTTTGTACCACTACTTTTTCGTTTTGGTTCTGACTCTGGGGTACCTCCACATTCTTCCTCAGCTTCTGTAGTTGTTATTCCCTCATCCACTGATTCTGCTGCTTCTGGAGAGTCTTTGCAAATGGTGATTTCTTCCT
This sequence comes from Hoplias malabaricus, assembly GCF_029633855.1. Classification (NCBI taxonomy): domain Eukaryota; kingdom Metazoa; phylum Chordata; class Actinopteri; order Characiformes; family Erythrinidae; genus Hoplias; species Hoplias malabaricus. The sequence continues at coordinate 30,102,989 of NC_089801.1, read as the reverse complement.
GCTGGATCATTACTTCTTGTTCAGAATCTTCGATTTTTGTCTGAGGTAAAGTTTCCTCATCTTCAGTTATCTCCTCAGCTTTCAGAGCCTCAAAGTCTTTAGTAAGGTCTTCTGGAGAGGACATAAGGGATCGTTCATCCTCCAAGGCTTTGGTGCCTGCCTTAGTAGGTAGAGCTGCAGATGCAGCAGCTGCAGCAGCTGCAGATGCAGCAGCTGCAGCAGCTGGCACCACTTTTACAGCCTCCTTTTTAATGGGCTTGCCCTTTTCTTTAGATTTTGCAGGGCTGCTGGGGGTCTTCCCTTGCATTGCTACTTTTGGTTTCAGTGCAGGCTTTTTCACTTCTCCAGTTCCAGGAACATTCTTCTTCAAACTAACAGGTTTCTTTGCATCTTTTTTAATCTCTTTTTCATCCTTCTTAATTTCTTTCTTCTCCTCTTTTGCCTTCAGAGGTGAGTCTTTCCTAATGTCCCGTTTTTTCACCTCTTTCTTGGGATCCTCTTTTTTGACCTTTTCCTCCTTTTTGGTTGCTGATTTCTCATCCTTTTTCCCCTCTTTTTGATCATCTGCATTCTTGTCTGCTAATTTCTTTGACTCTTTCTTGATCAACTTTTCTTTGGCTGTAATTCTTGGCTTTAAATCAGTTTTCTTTTTCTCTGGTGTGTCAGTTTTTGGTGTTTGTTCAGCTTTAGCTTTTGACTCTTTTTCTGTAGTTTTTACTTGTCGTTTCACAAGTGGCTTTTCTTTCTTCTCAACTTTCAGCGATGCTTCCTGAGTTCCTTCAGCATCAGTTTTTGCCTTTTCGGGGGTTTCTTCTTTAGACTCCTTTCTGATGGCTTTGCTTGGAGATGATTTTGGTAGGGATTTCAGACTCTCTTTGCTATCTGTTTTATGCTTCAGCTTTGCTTGCTTGAGTGCTGGTGCAATGTTTGAAGACAGGTCTTTCTCTGTGACTACAGGATGCTTCAGGAAATCCAAGTGTTTCAGTTTCTCCAAGCCTTCGAGTATGCTGTACTGTGTGGCATTACCTGGGAAAAGAACACGTACTATTTTCTCTGATGGATTAGATGGATGCCATACAATCAGCGAAGAAATTGAGGACAAGTAAGAGATTGGGAGCTCAGACTCATTTCCATTAGGCAGTAGAACTGGAGCCTTGTCCTTCTCGTTACCAGTCCACTGCTTCATAAAGTACTGCAGCTCCTTGCTGTTCTTTGAAGGGTTGAGAACATACATTTCAAGCTTACCAACACCCATTTTCTGGAACAGTATGATAGGCTCAATCGTATTCCCTACATTCCTTTGTAAAGGTTCTGGTTTCAAAGACAGCTTAGTGAGATATTGCTGAGTGAGGGCAGCTTCTTCAATGTTTCTGCGTACCTTGTTGTTTGGTTCTGGGTTCTCAAGAGTCTCAGGCAGGTTAAGGAACACAACACCAAGATCAGGTGAGATCATGTTCTTCATCCAGTCACTGTTGGCTGTGGATCCCTGTGATTGCTCCTCCTCCAGTTCTGCAATCTTTCTCTGCAGCATGCTGTTTATCCCTGGTAGGTTGTCATCACCGATGTGTGTCAAGAGGATGGAATCCACTCGGTCTAGATGACGTACCAATTTCCAAAAACAGGATTTCCTGTTAGATCCACCATTGATGAGCATGTTGAATCCGTTAACAGCAAAAAGTGCTGAATCACCTCGGCCACCTGGGAAAATGTAGCAGCATGGTTTAGATAACTTTAGGAATCCACCGGAGGTGGGAGGTTCTAGCATGTCAAAGGGAGAGGGGATTTCCACCGATTCCGAGAGGTATTCTGTGAACTCAGAGAGGCCTTCCATTTCTGGGAGGATGGTTGTAGAGTTTAGCTTTATTTTAATGAAGTCTTGTAGGCTGTGTTTATCAAGGTTGGAGTTTTTCCAGTCACCGTGCTCAGGACAGAAAAGGGTTAGGCTGGCTTTGTTGGCTGGATGTATGGTGCTTAGAAGTTCCCCAATCTGCAAGATAAAGTTAGATAAAGTTAGCTAGATTTCTTAAAGGCCTGAAATATTGTTTGGAAATCATTTCTGATAGGTTGGCAAGTGAGCATTAGAATCTCACAAATTTGTAAATGCTTTTAAACATCAGATTCCACTGAATATATATTTAACAGAATAATGTGACCACATATGCTCACCTCTTGGTCTGTGAAAATGTCTATGAAGTTGAAAAAAGAGAAGGAACCAGACTGGAGAATGAGTTCACCAGTGTTTTCAAAGCATTGTCCTGCCAGGACAAGTAGCTTGTGGCGGGCTGTGTCAGAAATCATCAAGCGAACCTAGAAACAAATAGAAGCCTCATTTGAACATTTTACATAATAATCTGAGCATGTTTGAATTAATTGAGACCTATATGACAGGGTTAATTTGGAGATTAACAGCTTTTGTTCTCTTGGGTAGGTTTTAGAACATTGCTGATTGCCAAGGATTTGATGGCATTCATCAACATATACTTTACTGAGGTCAGGCATTTATGTTGGATGATTAGAATCACAAAGATATTGGACAAAGTCCAATCAATCCATCATTCTACTGCTCCAGTGCAATACTAATGTGCGGGGAGGTGGTGGGTGGTTTATCCATATTTGCCATTATCCATATCCATATTTATCCATATCCAAATTATACAACAATGTCACCTCAAAGTCAACATTTCTTGCAAAATACTCTTGTATACAGAAAATGTATTGTTGTAATTCCTCAATGCATGTGTCAGAGTCCAATTTACACTGGCATGTAGACTTGCTGCATATCCACTAAGGAAACATATAATCAATTTCACCTGTACTAAATGCATTTATTAATTAGCTATGTGCCCCTCACCCTACCCTCCTTTCTCTCTGGTCTGCTTTCCAATTCATTGTCATTGACTTTTCTGGGCTTCTAGCCAGAGTCAAACCCACCATATTATTAATGCAAAGCTGGGCTAGCTGGACTGCAGATGGCCTGGAAAGGAGGGTGCTGGACGTGTGTATGTTCAAAAGTTCAAAAGGCAGGTTCACACATTGTGTTAATATATCAGGCATAAGGGCTAATTTTGGGACAGTAAGCACGTGCTTTTACATAAATCTTTATGTAAAAATTAGAATAAATTAACATTAGAGTTAAATCAGAAAGACTGACCTAGGAAGACAACAGTTGATGGATTGCCTCACATCAGTTGACCCAACCCTTTTTTAAAATGTAAATGTTGGAACATAGAGTGCTCCACAAGTAAGGCTAGACTTTCACTGTTAACCACTCCTTCCTTGGAGCTACCATTATGGACAAAGCAGGGCTCCATTTTTGTCTGCATTTTGTAAAAAAATTCAAAATAGCAGCTGCCCTTTAAATTCTTTAAGAATTTCATAATAAACTGAACAGTAGAAAAACCTTTTCCCAATTTCCCACAATGTCAAGCATGGTCTAGCTGGGTATGGAGCCCATAGCACTAGACTGGAATATTTTAAACTGAGTCCTCTAAAGTGATGAAGTTCAGTCCAGTATCTTTGAGATTAATTTGAGTACATGATCTTATTATGTTCTTGTGGTTGATTACCATCACATATTCTGGAAATGTTCCAATACTGTATCTACTACAAGGCCTTCCCAGAAAATAGAAGCTGTTACTGCAGCAAAACTATTAATATTTTATATTTTTAATAATGAAAATATTCATTTTAAAAGAAATGTAGGATGAGCTGTTTTTTACAAGATTTGGTGGTATAGCATATCAGAGAAGAGGAAGACTGAGAGAAACAGAAGATTACCTCTGTGCTAACAGCCTCGTCTGAAGGGTTGATCAAGACCACAGTCTCTAGTACACTGCTTTTATGATGCAAAATCTTCTGTCCTGTACCAAATAAAGAAAAGATAAAGACATTAATCAGTCTCTAATACTGAACTCTGAAACATCATGTCCTCCCAAAATTTACCACAATAAACTGTGTGATATTGAAATGTGGAATCATTTAGAAACCACAGCAACTCAGCCACAAAGTGGCAGACCATGTAAAGTTACAGAGCAGGGGTTGCCATGAGCTGGAGTGAACACAAACTTTTTTGGACGGTTGTATGCTTCCAAATTTGTGGGAACAGTTTGAGGAAGGCACAAAACAAGATAAAGGCATGGGTGGGTTTGGTGTGGAAGAACTTGACTGGTCTGCACTGATCCCTGACCTTCAATACATCGGACACTTTTGGGATGAACTAGAATAGAGATTGACGTGGCAAAATTCCCATAGGCACACTCTAAAATCATTGAAAGTCTTCCCAAAATCATGAAAGGGGTGGACCAACTACATATTAATGCCCATATATTTTGAATGAGATGATATAAAACTCCTGTAGGTGTAATGTGTAGATGTCCAAATACATTTGTCCATATGGAGCATCTAGCCTGATTTCAATATTAGAGTGCCATTATAAATAGGACTAAGTTCAGCATCTTAAAATGTCATATTTTAAAGTAGAAGACAGACAGCATGTTCCGTTCCAGGAACTAATTTTGTTGGAATTAAAATGAAACATTAAATTAAATGGAATTCGTCTAATGAATATGCAAGCTCTTTTTTCACTGGGTGACAAGATGCCCTTATAGCCTAGATTCTGAACTGTTTGTACTAATTGAGCTTGTAAATTATGCATAAAAATTCTCATTATCTGGAAGAGCTCCAAGAGGCAGAGATTAGTCTGGAGCAGAGCTGCACAAAGTTTGAGACTGGCCACTAGAGAGCTGCCTAACCCCCTACTCCCATATCTGAAAACACATATTAATATACAATCTATTTTCATATATATATCTTTTTTTTTCTCTCTAAAAGGAACTCTGCTTAATTGTGTACTAAACACCAGTATCAACATTCAACACCAATTTCCCATTCTATTTAAACAGAAATAATTCAGTTTTAAAGAAGCAAACCATATTTTGGATAGTAATTATTAAATAATTAAAAAATATTTCTATAAATTGCAGTTTACATGAGAGGTTGAATCAAATTGCTTTGCATTGTCTGAACTAACCAGTTAGTTCTCCATAGCATGGGTCCCACACATTGCATGGTCATGGTTAAAATACAGTTATATATATAATATATTATTATAATATAATATATTGCAATATAAAATGTTTTAATAACAATGTTGTGAATTTTAAACACCTTTTCAATATATATTATTTACCACATTTACCACATATTATTTATCACTGACTGACATTCATTATAGGGCACTTCCATTAGTTCAGCGCTCAATAAAAAATTTAGTTTAAAAATATTAATATTGACAAAGCCAATAAATTTTTGTTTGATAGTGATGTCAAGTTTCATGTATGTACTTGGAAGTTTGTAGTGGATTTTATACTGTTCATACCGATATCGGGATTATATTGTATTGACCAAAATTAATAAAAATATTGTCCAGCCCTACAATGACGACACAGGAGCATTCTTTAGTTCTACAGCGGTAGTCCATCTGTTGCTCTACCTATTTTGTTTGCCCCCTTTTACTCTTTTGTTTAATGGTCAGAATATAGTTATGTCAGACATATAGTTTGGCCAAAGCTACGTTGACTCCAATTTTCCTGCTCTTAGAACAAGCCAAGTTTCATCTGCAGTATAAAAAGGATTTGAGTGACATTTCCCTCTTCACCTCTATGTGGACAAAACCATACAACTCTATATTTCTCAAGCCACTCAGAGCATGAATTTTGATCCACTGCAAGCAACTGTCTCCTCTGTTGCTGGCACAGAAATTAGCCTTGGAGCTTGAGGTGTTCCCAGAACTCAAGGTCTGTTCCTTCTCTCAAAATCTCAACCACTGCAGGTGCATTGTTTAATCAATAAGTTTGTTTTCAAGACCTGATGGTTTTCTGTAACCTAGCAACAATACAAGCGAGGTAAAAGCCCACATGTTCATTAGCAGAGAACTGGCTCAGCTTTCCAGCTGTTGAAATGTGGTAAAATGGCAGATATAAATAAAATACTGGTACTGGTAAATACTGGTATGAATTTTATACTGCTCACACACACAAAATATATATATATATATATATATATATATATATATATATATATATATATATATATATATATATATATATATATATATATGAATCGTCTTACAGCATTCAATTTAATGTATTTTTGAATACATTTGAAAGATTATTTGATTTCAAGGAAATAACACAGTCTTTGTGCACAGCAGGGCATATTTAGCCCTCATTGCTCACTAGTAGCTTGAGGTCACATCACACACTTATGTCTTACAGTATACATTTGTGTTCTTCTTAAATAAACTGCTAATACTGACTGCTGAGACAACTATACAGTGCATGATATGTTCATCCTCATAAAATACTGCTCTGCTTTCAGAACATGACAACATGAGAAAAAGCATCTAATGAACATCTAATGAAAAATATCATACAACTGACATAAGTGTGGGCTGCTGAACAATGCCCTGTTCAAAGCCAGGTGTATGTGTGTGTGTGTGTGTGTGTGTGTGTGTGTATTCAGGTGGTCTGATCATGCAGTGAATGTAATTACAGTGTCATTTTACACCTGCTGAGGCATCATTAATCAAACGGATTTATTTTGTTTCACCTCCCCCCACTCTTCATACACTCCTTCCTTTTCTGTTACATGCTATATATATATATATATATATATATATGGAGACCTGGAGAGGCCTACAAGCAAGAGTGTCAGTAAGGCTGGAATCAGGCAGATTTGTCTTTGTGACAGACACATAAATCAAGCCACTTAAAAATTGTGCTGGAAAACTTGTTTCTTTCTGCTCTGACAGTGTTCCCCAACTCTGATGACTGGCTTTTTCAACATTACAATGCTCCATGTCACACAGCCAGGTCAATCAATGTGTGGATGAGGGACCACCAGATCAAGACCCTATCATGGCCAGCCCAATCTCCAGACCTGAACCCCATTGAAAACCTCTGGAATGTGATCAAGATCAGTTATAGTCTCCATACAAAAGCATGAAATAAAATGAAGTTCTGGAGCAGCTGTACATGAGCTGTAAAAGGTCACCCAACTCACTACCAAGCCTTGGCAAGAGGAGTATAAAACCTTGCACAAGAGCATCACTGTATACCTTTGGGATGTCATCCAATATCAGCACCTTTATTTACTAAAACTCTGACAGCAACATCCACCTCAGATCCTCACAACAGTGCTCCACGTAGAAAAAGGTCTTTCCAAATATGTAGAGGCTGTCACTTCAGAAGAGCTTTACCCCATTGTGGATGTGGAATATTGACATAGTTGCATTATACCATGTGCAAAATGGTCGCTGAATCTCCTCTTTGAAATGGTAATAGTCCCTTCTCATGTAGAGCAACACCTGACTGATCAGGCTTCTGCGAGCCTCCTTTGTTCTTGTGTCTAAGTCCTCTTTGTTGTTAATTTAATGCATTTTTTTTCGTATCCCAAGTGCTGTTGCACAACAACACAAGTGAGTTTTCATGTCCTGATCAGAAGCTGCTAAAGGCATAGCCCTTTTGAGGGCAACCCTCTACAAGAGACAAAGAAGGAGGGATAGATGTCTAGTCTAGTCCTATTTTTGGTTAACTTTTTACATTGGATTAATGCAGTTACGTGGTTTTACACAGTTTATATGGATAGTATATGGTTTTAAATAGTAACAGTACACTAAATAATTTAATTAATTGTTAACTTGTGTTTAATGTTATTGAAACATTACACAGGAGAGACCCCTGTGGCTTTGAAACATTTGTACCTTACACTAACGTTTAAGGTTAGGTTTAGGGTAATGGTTTAGGATGAGTAGCCTTCACAAATATGTACGTGATCAAAGGGCAAAATTTATTTAGTACACATTGCACAAATCCTGGGAATATTATTTTAGTCAAATATGCTAATATTCAGACCAAAGTGTAAAGAAAGGCAACAACAGCATTAAGAAGTCACATAACTAAAGAAGAAGAGTAGAGTTATGTTGTTATATTCATGCTGTCTCTAAAATATTAAATTAGCAGGGTAAGGCAAAATGATTTTTTAAATATGAATGTACATCAATATAAAGAGCTTTTATTCCATTTTTAAGCAATTGTAACTTTTATTTTGAAATTTCATATAGTGTAAAGAGCAGCACTTTTTTTTATTTATTTTATTTTTATTTTTATTTAAAAGACAGCCTTGACTGGAACTACACCCTAATAAGATCCCAACCTCAAAGTGACCCTCTATCATTCAGCTGGGAAACAGCATCATTACCCAGTGGCCTCACAGAAAAAGGAGTCTTCATTTCAAATAGGAAAAAAAGGATTCCCCAGAGAAAGGAAGAAAAGATCTGTTCCCCACAATTACTCTGGCTCAATAGCAGGGCCTTATCCCCAGCACTATACCGCAGACTGAGTGGGATAGCTGTCGCTAACCATTATCCACATGACTGGCCAAAGTAAATCCTATAAAGTCACTTTATAAAGCTGACCATGCCCAGATTATCCTGACCTCAACTTGTCCAGACTGCGATATGTTTGTATGAGGAAATGAACCATGATAGAATTCTCATGTGTCCTGTCTTTCAATATGAAGAACATATTCATGTTGAATGAGAGAAACCGCCCCAAAACAGCCCACAGTAAAAGATTGTTTCCATTGAATTTACTCTTCTCATGTTTTCTTTGTTGTCACATTTATTTGGTACGTAAAGATCAAGATCTAACAAGATCTAACAAGATCCAAGATCTAAGCTATTCTTGGGTGACACACCATTTCGAGTAAGCAGATATGAATAGTAAAAAACTAAAAGCAGAAGCACACATTCATAATATTTCTACCTCATGATTATTTATGAGATATAACTAAATAAAACAGTAAGCTCTTGTCCACTAGAGGCACTGTTTCACAAAATGCATACAAACTCTCTTATGTTAATCAGTGATACACTGCTGTAAACACTAAAGCAAGAAAGTTAGACAGGGTTTTGCTGAGGCTTAGATTTAGGTTTTGGTGTTATGGTTATATACCACTGGTATATAGGGTTGGGTGTTTGTTATATACAGTGAAACCTCTACCTACGAACTTGATCCGTTCCGTGACCCGGTTCGTAAGTGGAAAAATTTGTTTCTCGAGTCAATTTTCCCCATTTAAAATAATGGAAAAGCAATTAATGTGTAAACCCTGAAAGTCACCCTTTTTGCACTGATATATGTTTACAACACTCTCAAATTAGTAAAAAAAATACATGTAGCATTACTAAAAATAACAAAGAAATAAAAAAGTTTTAAGTGGTTCCATATCGCTACCTTGAAGACGACGACTGGCTGGAGGAGTAACACAGGCGCTGGCTGTATGACGGGAGGTGGGGGCTGGGTGGAATAACGGAGAGTAGGTGGGTGAATGTGGGGAGACGAAGCGTAGATACGGCTTAACTTAGCACGAATTTCGATGTCTGCTATTTACACTTATGCTAAATTGCTAAAGCTACAATTTGCTAATCTTAAAAGCTCACTCAAGTCTGGGCGCGCTGGGAGACTCTCCGCTTAGGGTCAGTGGCCATTTCCAGCCGCCGGCTCGGCGGAGGCTCGGGTTCGTTTCTAGAGTCATGGTTCGTTGGTGGAGGCAAAAAATATTAAAATGCCAGGTTCGTATCTTGGAGAGTTCGTTAGTAAAGGCGTTCGTTAGTAGAGGTTCCACTGTATATATAAATGCAGGTCGAGAGGCTGAGATTTGTGTACACACTCACTTGGAAACTGTAATAGTGCATCCAAACATAAAGGTAACATCCTGCTACTTTTATACAATGATAGAAAACACAATAACACACAGAAAGCTCCAGCTGCATATGCTGATCCAGTTTACTCTTGCTCCCACTGATTATATTAGTAAATGAGAAACATAGCAGTTATTATTGTGAATAATTGGGTCATTTTCCTCTTTCAAAAAATGCTAAATAAATCGACCCTGAGGGACCGTGACAGCCCAAGTATTTACACATATATTTTTTGATTGTAGTTGTGATGGCTGAGAATTTTGTAAGACTGTTTATTTATTTATTTATGGCCCAATACAAAATTCGAATAATATTTCTGATGTCACATATTGAGACAGAATCATGTAAACATCTAAAATGAGTGGTATATGACACATGACCTAGCCCTCAGTTTAGATTATGTTCAATTATGTAATATCACAATTATTGCTCTATCACATATCACTCGCATCATTCCAGACCATTAATTTTACTATAAATACCCGTGGTGCATGGTGACGTGCAGTTCTGCTTAAGTGCTATTGATTCCATTACAGAAGCTGGTGCTTTTTTTATTGATTCTGTACTGTCACTCTGTCTGTTTAGCTCTGTGGGGTTGATACAAGAAAAATCTCCTGATGCTTTTTAAAGGAATACTACAGGATTTTTTGGTCTCTGTCTGCTGCAAATGTAACATACAGTGCATTATCCATTATCTTGTAGTGTTTTCCCTGTATGTAGCAAAAGAACCAAATCAAAACCAGTTTCACTAACAACCATTAGGCAGATGGTGAACCCATTGCCTCCTAAATGATTTGATTTGAGTGAAATTCAAGACTCGGCTTTGGAGTATGGAAACTAGCGCCTGTCCTCATTTACCTTTTTTTTTTTTAAACGTAGGACACACCCAGTCTGCCTTCTTTTACTCATATTTTACATTAAGCACATCTTAATTCATGCAAATATGTCAATTTCAGACAGAATGTGAGCCAATAGCTGTCTTTATGCCTGACTAGTAAGGTCAAGTAATCCAGAGCTTAAATACGATTATGGTGTAAAAAATTAACAAAATATGGGGGAATAAAATAATTAGACAAGATAGAGCAAAAACTAAGCACATATTTTTACAAAAAATATCACTCCAGATGGAATACTTCATTACTGATAATGAGCTTGTAATATACAATGTTAAAGGATTTTTTTAAAGAGGAGTAATTAGCTAGTAATTAACTGGTGAAATTGATAGTATAAGGTATTTTCCCGAAGAGAGAATTATCATTTCTTTTCTTATATTACTTTGTTAATTTATAGAAGATAATTGTCCCTATAATGTAAAACAAAAGAGTATGTCTGCTTTGGTACAATGATTTCTGAATGCATAGATATTAGCATCACCAGTGGTATTTTCTATGATTTAATGGATTTGTTGATATTGTCTGAAATAATACGAGAAATTATCACACACATTTCTACCAGATATGAGTTAGAGTGTACAGAGGCAGAACAGATTTTAAAGATACTGATGAAATGATTCATTAAATACTGGAAGAAGAATTTGTGCACACCCATTTTGTCACATGCAACGTACAAGGCCCCATGTGTTTTTCTTTTCTTTTCTTTTCTGAAAACAGTGAATTTATTGCCTGTGCTATTCAACCATGCTTCAGATGCAGTAGATTATGAGATAGAGATAATATTGGAAAACACTAGAGTATTCCTTTAAGGCTAATTAACATGCCATATGATCCATCACTGGAGACCAATATATGAGGCTCTGAAGACTTGAATCTTCAGGACATCTTCATTTTCCTGTTCCCCACCTCCTTCGTTTGTCTCCCCCCCCCAGCCCACACACATACACACACACACACACACACACATTCTGAGTCTTTCCCCACTCCCTGCTTCTCTCTCTCCCTCTTTGTTCTCCCACAGCTCCTTCATTTGTGTTTATTTCTGTCGCTCCCTCGCTTCCACTGCTTGCTTTATCTTTTGTCTGTTTTTTTCAGTGACCTCCTAAATCTTCTTTTCTTCACTCTCTCTCTCTCTCTCTCGTGAATGGAAGTTTTTCACTCCATTTTGCAGTTTGAGTGCTTTACACGTCCCAGTTTTGTCATCATCATTGTTTCATACTTTCCAATATTTGAAGTAATAACTCAGGCCCAGCTTTAAAGATGAATGAAAGATAGGGACTAAAAATTAGTGTGATGTCATATACATCATGCTAATTAGTAGGTATTCATATTCATTCAAACATTTTATAAATAAAAATGCATCCATAGTTCCAGGCTCTGTAAAAATATAAACTGGTAAATAATCTGGTGCACAAACTGAACCAGACAGGGTGTGGTCTGCTCTCGCCTTATTCATAAAACACAATGGGCAGGAAACATGCATAAGGTGAACGTGTTATTCAATTAGCATTTTAATCTTTCCTGTTCAAAACACCTGTTTGTGTGTGAAGCTTCTCCCAAGATTCTCCTGCATGGAATAAATGTGGCATATTTATGGTAATTCACACGTACACTTACTATTTATTTGCATAGATTTAAAAATGTAATAATTTCTTGCAGGTGCACAATTTTGTGGCCTGTTTGGCAAAAAAATAAAATAAAAATGCAAAACAGCCCCCAAATGTTGCCTTTATAAAATAAGAGCACATTTTGCTGAAATATTATTCATAAAAGCCACTGAAAATGTGAGGATTTTCATCAGCAAGCCTTGAGATAAATGCCAGTAAAAGGCAGGAGATCGTTGAACAGACAGCTAAATTGATGTCATTGCGTGTTTTGTTGTGTGTGTGTGTGTGTGTGTGTGTGTGTGTGTGTGTGTGTGAGGAGCAATCAGCCTCCTCCTTCAACCTCCACCCAGCTATCACCCAGACATTTCTCTCTCTCTGTCTCTCTCTCTCTCACACACACACACACACACACACACACACATCATGTTTCCTTTCCTCACTGCATGGTCAGCAGCAATAACTAAAAGTGTTTAACCAGGTAACACATAAATACGACTTTACCAAAAATATAACTTTAAAACCTAATTACAATAACAATAATAACAATCAAATACGGGTAAAATATTATGTTAAAAATCTTAGACTGGATGATTTAAAAAAGATAATCAAAAAAAGTATTAAACTAAAATGCATTTACAGAGATGGAGATATTGGGGCTATTACACATGATTTCCAAAATATTTTCAAGATTTCTTTATATACAGATGCTCTGGATAGTTGTGAAAGTCCCACCAGTAATGCACCAACACTGCTTTGAAGCCTTTTGATTCATAATTGAAACGAAGAGAGCAACACCACCAGTCCTCCTAGGATTTTAATGGCCTCATGTTCTTATATCACTCTTCAAAGTCACAGCATAACTGATAATCACCAGCTGCTCACCTTCATTACAGCAAAACATGCTGAACTGAGAATCTGGAACATCACGGTGCACTTAACATCAGCATATAACCTTCTTTCTAACCATCCTTAACACTGGCATAATGTACACTACCTCTGCCATGAAAACAATGACATTATGATATTTTGAGTTAGAGGCCTTGTTCAAAGCTGCATAATTAAGGGTGCTCCCAAGTGGTGCAGCTGTCTAAGCATTGTCCCTGTCTTCTGAAGATCAATGATTCGATCTCCAGCAATACCTCAGCCAACCAAGGTCAGCCAACCGACTGACCTTGCCCTCTCTGGGAAGGGAGGATGGCCCTCCATCTCCTTTAATAACAAGCACAGTGCTAGCCAACATGGGCATCTATTAGATAACAGATAACAAATCCGGACGCTTTACTTTGTGATAGCAGCAGTTAGAAAATAAGTGCTTGTAACTTAAAATTGGGCCTGAATGTCCATGTCATAATAGTAAAATTACCAAATCTACATATCAACCACATGATAAGGTTTGTCTTAATGAGGGCTTCATAAACGTAGCCAACAATAGCCATTTTTCATATTTTCATATTTTCTTACAAACTGTATTCACAGGAGGGGTGTATTAAAGAGGGGTGAATCCAATCATTAAAATTGGTGTCTTCAACATTTTGGACTTGGCTTTAAGGGACATTCAGTGCTTAATTATGTAATAAGTTCTAATGCATTAAATTGGCTTCAGAGTAATCAGTAAATGAAAAAGTCTGGGTAGTGGACAGTCAATGGAGTCTAGACTGCTTCCTAAACTAACCCCCACAGTCAAGGTCATAAAAATGATGACCACACAACACACTGCTCTGAATTTGTGCGATGTATGTGTGTGTTACTGAGATTCAGTTTCACTGATTGATCATCAGGGAGTGTTGAGTCCTCTCTGACCAGATTTAGATTGAGAGAGAGAGAGAGAGAATGAGAGTGATAACGAGAGTGATAATAAGAGAATGTGAAAGAGAAGAGAAAGTGTGAGCAAATTTTGAACAAGCTAAAGTGAGGTTGAAAAAACGACAAAGCAAAGAGAAAATGAAACTACAACGTAAAAGGGAGAGCTAAACAGACAGAAGGTGGATAAGAAGACAGATTATATGAGAGATAACAGAGAGACATCAAAAAACATAAGAGAAATAAAAATACAGGTGAGATGAAAATAAAGATATTGCACTTGATAAGACAGATAACAAAAGAGACAAAGGAAATGACAAATACACAGGTGCAAAGGATTTAATAGGGACAAATAAATATAACAAGACAGATGGTGAAAGAAAAATAGAAAATAAACTAGAGATCATCTAGGGAAAGAAGAAAGTTAAGGGGAGAAAGAGAGCTAATGTAAGAAAAGAAAATGAGAGAGAGATGAAGAAAGGGAGGTGAAGGGAGATGAAATAGTTGTTTGAGCTGTCAAGGTAAATTTTACAAACCCACCAGTCACAGTGGCAGGAGACAAAACAATTCATTTGCAGCTTTAAAAAATGCCAAGGAGGTCAGTTATGGTCACATGTTTGATGGACTGTGAACTATCTACTGAAGCGAAAATGATACAAGCTGCAAAAGAGCTCCTAAGGAATTGCTGTCTCTTTTTACAGAAGTGTCATTATTTCACTGTAATCAGTGAAAATCAGCTTTGAATCTAAAATATCATCCGCCTTCTTTAGTGAGGCCTAAGGGTTAATTTTCTGGGTGTAACCAAGCAACCTCAGGCTCATGACTGCAGACAAAACCCAGTGGGGAATTTCAGAGCTAATTATCCAGAGGTTTCTCTGAGAGAGAGGGAGACAACAGGAGATGGGACTGGGGCGGGGTTAGAGGAGGACAACAGAGGAAACAGGGACGTGATCACAGAGCAGAGCCAGACACAGCTCCAGGCAGACGCACTCCACTGCCTGCACTGTTGAATATGCTAATTTAAAGGAGCATTCACTCATTTTACCAGCATAAATCATCAAATAACGGCTCTAAATTTCTTTTTTCACAGTTTATCTAATTGTAGAATACAACTGATATGAGATAAAGCATCAAACTGCATTGCACCTTTTAAAAGAACAAATATAGGCTCCATAGAGTGGGTCCCTCATGGGGGCATTCATTATTAAAACAGATTTATATCCAGACCATTAGATGTCAGTATAATAACCTTTCCAGCTGGAGGAATTTGTGATAACCTGTCATCCATCATACCTTTTTTTAATATCATTCAGCCACACACACCCATAGACACTGAACTTAGCACTATCACTCCACAGCAAATAAATTTACATCTCCACAGCAGTGCCGATGGGCTTATTCTCCCTCCAGCCAAAGCATGACATCGGGTATGGTAGCGTTCATTGAACTGAGCTTATGTGCAGCTGCTCCAAAGCTTTCAATTAATTCTAGCTATCAAAGTTCAGCTTCATCTTTTCAACTTGTGTGCAAAGTTGACGTCTTGCTTAAGTGCATTATATTGCATACATTGATCCAGCTAGGTAATCTAGCTTTAAATATTTGATAACCATTCCTCATAAACTGCCCTGCAAAGGTATACGAAGGATACAATGTCAGGCACTCATATTCAGCTTACCTCGCACATCTGCAGAAAACCTGGCTGAGTGTCGAGAAACAAAAAGCTTCAGCTCCTGGTCCAAGTTGCAGTCAATGAGATTTGTGTCCCATGAACGGATCCCTGCAGTAAATCAGAAAAACATGGCATTTGCTCTCAAAACTCCCTGAAATTTAGTGTAATCAGTAATAATTAAATGAGTATTGGATATATGACACAATGCGCTAATTTATTCATTGCTTGATTCATAATATGATCTGAAAAATCATTCAGGCTGTGCTGGTACAATTAATCTTTTAATCACTGGCTTTAAAACAACCCTGTACTTTACTCAAGAACAATCAATATCTGGAAATATCTACATGACTCATACTATCTAGCATTTTTCTGCTGAGTCATATTTGATTTTACATTTCTGATACTTGGTACCTATATTCACAGCTTAGATTATTTTAAACCAAGTGAAAGCAACAATATTAGGCAAAAATATAGCACCACTATTTATTTATTATTTATTTGGATTAGTTATTATAACTAATTATAGTACAAATTGCTATTTTAACCCCACATTCATCATCAAGGCAAAATGTTTGTCTCATCTTTGACATACATAAAAATAATTCAAAATATATAATCTTTAATGAATGACCTTGTTTTTGATGTGATTTAGCCTACTACATCATCCTCATCACCATCATCCTATACCACCATTTGGATTGTGAACTGGACCGGTGAAAAGTAAAAAATATTTGCAAATCAGGAGGATCTAACCTGAATAATATCAATCATTAGTTCAACAGAAATGGCAGCTAATAGAGAGGATAATCCTGAACCATTAGCATACAGCAAAAGGACAGATATTCAGAGGACAGTTGGACAGAGGACAGATACTTAAACACTTAAATAATAGTTACTTCCTGTGTCTAAACTTAGAAACAAGTGTCAACAAACAAAGTGCAGCTAAGAGCTAAGCTAATACAAAATTGTCAGAATGTCAAATAATATTAATAGCTAAATTTTGTTTCTTGTTTCCAACTGCCAAAATCAACTGACTACATTGACACAAACACGATTTTATTCCATTACACAACACCTGTGTATTTATATCTCATTGTCAGTTTGGAAATTATTGCTGTCAGCTGCACATTTGCTATGAGAAGTATCTGCCAAAATATGCACTTCCTTGCTTCCCCAAGCAATACTGCACAGTCATTCATGCATTCAAGCTTCTCTTAAAGGCCTTGTACATGGCTGTGCTTTAAAGTAGGCCTACAAAATAAACAAAATTGAATGCACACACATTTGTCCTCTTTGTAGGTTGCTAGTATTACACTATTTGAGGCTGTCCAGAGATGCTAAATATTGGTAATGCTTTACTTTATCATTAGCCCACTCCACAGAGTAATTTATTAACAGTAAAACAGCTTCTTTGTCATTTGTCACTGACTATATATTTGTGAATCTGGGTCTATTGACCATTTTGGTTTTGTTTTGATTTATTTCCATTTTCCTTTTTTTAATAATTAACTTCTCTACACAACAGACTTGTCATTATTTGTTAAATAACCAGTATTCTTCTTTTACACTCTATTTCACTTGCTACCTGAAAATGCACTTCAAATAAGAAATAAAAACGCGAAACGCCCTTTTTTCCCGGCCAGAAGAAAGTCCCTTCTAAGTTTCCGTAGGGACCGCAGTGCGGACCGCGCCACGCCTACAAGCCGGTGCTGAGGAGGGAGAAGATGAGAGAAATGGCCGTTTTTTAGCCGATTACTTTTCAAGCTTAAGCTTTATCTTCTTTAAGGGGTGGGCTGAAACTTTAATAAGGCCTTGCCATGTTTTCAAATCCAGCAAGACTTTCTCAGCTTTCATTTCACAATGTTAAATAGTTGTTTACGTCCGTAAACACGTCTCGAGCGGATGAGAATTCATATAATGGCTCAACTCAAAAACAGGAGACATACAAGCAACGCTGCGGACTTGAGGTGTTGCTCTGTGGCTGTCTGTGTCAGTCATAGTCTGAGTTTGTGTCTCAAATGGCCCCCTAGCTCCCCACGTAGTGCACTACTGAAACGATTAAACCAAAACAGTGTCTCAAAACTATGTGCTCAATGTCAAGCCATCCACATTCAAGTTTTAGGTGCACACCTCCTTAACGTCTATTAAGGGCACTCATTTGTTTGTTAAAGCCCTGGCGTGATTATAAATCAAGTAAGATGATATATCAGCCTCAGCCCGAGTCTCCATATAAATGCTCCTCAGACCCTAGCATAACATAAGCGTGCTGAATCACGCTAACTGTGTGCGCCCGGTTGGGAGGGGGGGGGGGTGGCTGCTGCGTACACTGCGTCACACCTGGACCACTTTTGTTGAGATGCACAGGAAAGAAATGGGAGGGGTGGTGGTGGCTGGGGGTGGCGTGATGGCCAACGCTTTGATAAAAACAGGTCCATCAGTCGAGCCCTGGAGGAAATCAGGGAGGGGCTGCGGATGGGATTCCATTAAAACACACACACACACACACACACAATGGCCAAGTCTCAGAAAAGTGATGGGGCATTTTCTCCGGACACATGGGGACCCAATTACTGCAACAAAATTAGGATTAACCTATAAATTGGCTGTGGTTATTGTCTGATCTCAAGGTTAGACTGCAGCAGACTGGACATAGTAAGGTGACAACTGACAATGATGAACTTGGTTTCAAATACAGCCTACCTGTCTACCACCATTTAAGGTGGAACTGTCCAATTTGAATAAGACGAAACTAAGAAAATGTGTGCATTCCCCGTACCAGAATCTAACTGCATCGTTTAAGGTGGAAGAGAAAATTCCAGAAAGACAACTCTAGAATTCATAAATGCATATAACTACGGCACCGTTTAAGGTGGACTGCAAAGCGAAGAGAACTTTAGTTTCACGTCACTACTGGCCATTAGCGGAGATATAAAAAGAGAGCAGCCTTTACCCTTTTCGATGTCCGCAATGGCACACTTCAACTGGTCGGTCGTCACCAGTTCCCCGACCACCACCAGCAGATAGAACCTGCCGTCGTCGAAGTGATGCGCTGAGGCCGCGGAGGGTGAGGTCATGTTGCCGGCGGTTGTGCCGCTCTCCCCGCAGAAAGTCTCCGCGGTGTCGGCCGTTGCCACAAGCGTTGCCATCCTCACACACCGTCACATTCACATCCACTGTCTCTCTGTTTCTATCACACACACATGCACGCGCTTTCTTACACACACGATCTTGCTTCCCCCGCCCACGGCGCGTGGAGATCTGCTGGTGACCAGGCGTACAGCGGAGCGCTTTAGGAGGGGTCCACGCTTTTATACCACCCACACAGACACCCCCACCCCACCCCACCCCACCCCACCCCAGTACACACATACTCAGTCACAGAAGCGAGACTGCTCGCGGATCAAGCTGATGTCATCCTCCTAAAGTCCCCACTAGCTCATCAGTGTAGGAAAGAAAGGTACTCTCTCTTCATGGTAATCACATTCTCATGCTGGACATCACTCACACACCTGTGGACAATTTCACGTATCAACATGCGTTTTTGGATTTTGGGAGTAAACCTGCACAGACACAGGGAGAACACAACTCCTCACAGACATATGACTAGAGGCTAGGCTTGATCTTGGGTGTGTAGCAGTGACTCTGCAGCACTATCAAACTGTCTGTCTGTCTCTGTTTATTTGTTCAAGTATCTATGCATAATTCCATGATTTCTAGCAATTGAATACACAACACACCACTACTACGTCAGTGTCACTGCAACGCTGAGATTGACCCAACCCCCTAATCATACCTGCTGTGTAGGGGGGTCCTGACCATTGAAGAGCAGGGTGAAATAGAGATAAGAAAGTATGCAGAGAAACATTTGGAATACAGTCTGTAGTTTTAGGACTACAAAGTGCTCATGTTTGTCAGTGAAGCTGATAAAATGGACAAACGAGGCAGGTGTTCCTAATCCAGTGATCCTGTTGTGTAGGGCAATGTCTAACTAGAAATGTTATTTATAATAGAGATCACTACCA
Source organism: Hoplias malabaricus (assembly GCF_029633855.1). NCBI lineage: Eukaryota > Metazoa > Chordata > Actinopteri > Characiformes > Erythrinidae > Hoplias > Hoplias malabaricus. Next base: position 30,083,235 of record NC_089801.1, on the reverse strand, counting down.
AAGGGACTGTATCTGAGTTCTGGTCCCCTGGCTGCAGATGTGTGGTCTGAGCATGGCACAGAGTGATTATCTGATGCCACGTCAGATAAAGATTGCATTTCTACCTGATGTGGCATCATATATATAATCTTCATAGAACTTATGGAATTATAATTTAAACGTTGGCTGGCATCTACAACACTAGGCCTGCATGGAGACTCAACTTGAGGCACTCCCAGAATACATATAAATATTTCAGGGCACTAATTTTCAAATTTAGCAATAAATAAATAAATACAGTCTTTGTTCTTCAGTACTTTACAGCAATGTTGTGAACAATAAAAAATTGGTTTATGTATTGTTGGATTTCGTAGCCTAAAGACTGGACTGAGAATGAATGAATAAAATTGATATTCTTTTTTTTTTGTGCATTGTTGCTTTTAGGTAACAACCCTCCACTAAAATGACAGCTGATACTAACTGTATAATTTTGTCAGTAAAAATGCTCTTTTAAATATTGTTGTTTAATCAATTGTTTCATTAACTGTAATTTGCTATAAAATAAATTTTTTTTAGTAAACTGCACATTTTCAATTTATTATTATAATTGCATATTGTTGCGCCAAAGTAACATAAATCGACCCCCTATTATCATCATTTCTTTTCACATTACTATTATAATTGTTCATTGCGCTCTAAGGAAGGTAACAAAATGTGTGCAAATATTTTTCATCAAAGTCGAACTGCCCTTACTTTGCCTCAACGGATCCTTTTCATTTCAACTGTGAGCGCAATGCATGATGGGTTGGGTTGTTTTCAGAAGCTCTCAAAAGATTGCTGCTGCCAGACTGCATCCAGTCAATCAGGAGAGAGCATATCCTATGCGTCACACGTAAACAGAAGCTCAACAGGAGATTTTAAGGTGGAGTGAGTGACGATAAGAAAAGGTGTTGTAGCACTTGAATTTAACTCCAGCAGAACAGAACAGTAACATAAACACAAGTAGATGAACCAACACAACAGCTAGTTTTTAAGATGGAAAGAGAGAATAAGAAGTCAACTTAGCTTTTTTATTCTCCAGCTTCCAGGTTCGTTTCACTTTAAATGGGGCAACAGTTTACATCCAGACCTCTGTAACTGCTTTATTATTTAAAGTGGAACAAAAATGTAAACTATATAGTAGTTATGTCGGATATATTGATATTGGGATCCTAATTCCAATAAACAGTAGTTATGTCAGAAATATAAGTGGGATTTCCTCCAAATTCAGGAGTACAAAGCTTACAAAGACATTCAGACATGCACACACAAACACACACGCATGTATGCTTGCTTAGGGTGGCTCACACGCGAGTTATTATACTTTCTTAACTCACAGACACACGCAGATATTAGAATTCTAAAATTAGAATATCATGAAAAAGTTGATTTATTTCTGTAATTCCATGTAAAAAGTGAAACTTGTATATTATACTCATTCATTACACACAGACTGATATATTTCAAGTGTTTATTTCTTTTAATTTGATGATTATAACTGACAAATAGTGAAAACCCCAAATTCAGTATCTGTATCAGTATCTATAATTCAGAAAATTAGAATATTGTGAAAAGGTTTAATATTGAAGACACCTGGTGCCACACTCTAATCAGCTGATGATCTAAAAACACCTGCAAAGGCCTTTAAATGGTCTCTCAGTGTAGTTCTGTAGGCTCCACAATCATGGGGAAGACTGATGACTTGACAGTTGTCCAAAAGATGACCACTGACACCTTACAAAAGCAGGGAAAGACACAAAAGGTCATTGCTAAAGAAGCTGGCTGTTCACAGACATCTATGTCCAAGCACATTAATAGAGAGGCAAAGGGAAGGAAAAGATGTGGTAGAAATAAGTGTAAACGCAATAGGGGTAACCACACCCTGGAGAGGATTGTGAAACAAAACCCATTCAAAAATGTGGGGGAGATTCACAAAGACTGGACTGCAGCTGGCGTTTGTGCTTCATGAACCACCACGCACAGACGTTTGCAAGACATGGGTTTCAGCTGTCGCATTCCTTGTGTCAAGCCACTCTTGAACAAGACACAGCATCAGAAGTGTCTCGCTTCCAAAAAGGACTGGACTGCTGCTGAGTGGTCCAAAGTTATGTTCTCTGATGAAAGTAAATTTTAAGTCCAGTGTAAAGAGCTCCACCTTGCGACCAGTGATTCTGGGTAGGCTCTGGACCCACCACGACCCTGAACTGGATAAGCGGTTTCAGACAATGAACGCATGAATGAATGAATGAAGATCTTTTATTAACTATTTTATACATTTTCTGGAATTTATAAACTGACATGTTCCAAAATATTTGTGATAAGGCAGTAGTCCAGACAGGTCTCCCACTGAAAAGGTGTTTCTCATTACAAAGCACAAAATTCAAAATCCACTAAACAGTTCCTTGTTATGGCATGACGTCCATGTTTTTAGATTGAATGGACAAACCATGTTTACAGGCTGTATCAATAAAGCAAGCCCATCCTTAACTTAGCTACTATTTACCAGTCAAAAACAAACAGACATCAGTTGTTTTGATTGTAGGAGCTCATGAGGATGTCTGAACACAGACACAATGACTCTGTATGTCATTGCACTTTTGCCTGAAGCACAGTGGAAGGCCAGCATGGTCCAGCATATCAAACATTCATATCACAGCTGGGGATATGTGGGTGTGCAAATAAATATATAATGAGCTGTCAGTCAGTTGGAGAGGATGTTATGAAATGGAGGGGGGTGTCTGTCTGTCTGTCTATCTATCTATCTATCTATCTATCTATCTATCTATCTATCTAATGCATGTCTATCTCTGTACATCTTTTTACAGTGCTGTCAGTCTGCCTATGTTAGCAGGAATAGACACACACTCACACACACAGAGAGAGAGAGAGAGAGAGAGAGAGAGAGAGAGAGAGAGAGAGAGAGAGAGAGAGGAAGGAAACAACAGCAGCATCAGTAATAATGTAGTGGGCTGTAGTGTCCGGTGAATTTTGTTGCTATGGTTTTTGTATCATTAGGGGCTTGGCTCTCCCCAGGGTATCAGCCTCAGACATTAGCATTACCATGACAATACCCAGCAATGTGACCAGCACTTAAAAAAACACTGAGGACAAAAAATCATGTTATTTTGGGGTTTTTTGGAGACTTGGGTTTGGAGATTTGGGTTTTTTAGCACTATTAGACGTAGATGAAAACATGCCAGTTAAAAGATTTGGTCTTAAGATAGCATCACACCGTTAGCATTGTTATTCAGCTTTATTTGTTAAACCTGCTGGGAATATTACACTCACTGTATGTAAGCTTTTGGACACTTATTTTTTCATCATCTGAAATGAAGGGTATTAGGCTAAAGGTAGTATGCCCTCCCTTTGCTCTTCTCCTCTGTAAACATTAGACTTAACATTAACATTTATACGAGGATTTGGTAGCATTAGCCACAAGGACCTTAGCAGTATCCAGCTACTTATGTTGATTAATTCAGAGACCACAGATTCACTACTTGATGGCAATCAGCTAATTCTTTAGGATGGTGATTTATTACAGCTGCTACATGGAGATTTTGAACCCTCCATTGGCATCTGCAACAAGTCTTTTATGCTTTTATGTGGAGATTATGTAAACTGAACATGTGTATCCACAATGAGTGTACCTAAAAGGGCACTTGTGAAGCATGTAATCTAAGACTATTCCATGTTTTTAGATATAAGCAGAGGGAAAATAAGACACTGATTTCCACAGTTTTGTGGGCTGCTAGGGACACCTCAGTTTCAAATGATCGTGCTAATGCACTTTTTTTTTTACAATAATATGCCGCTTTTCGTGTAGCAGAAATCACTAATCACAAGCAAAAAGCTTGTCTACAAATCTTTTACTGTGTACACGGTTGTCGTAAAAATAGAGCTCATGATATTGTTGTTAGTGATCTGCTGCCCTCTAGTGCTCAGAGGAGTGAAATATTGCCACAATACTCATTTCATAATGGAGAGTTAGAATTAGGTAAGGACTATTCTCTGGAGTGATTACTGTTTAGTTATTCCCTGCAGCATTCTACAAAGACTTTGGTTTGGAATAATACACTACAGGTGCCCCAATAACATGGTATACACATCAATGACTTTTGTGAATGGAAAACAGTAACACATATAATGAAGTGTTACAATATATGAAGGATATAAATCAGATGTTTATACAGCACGTGTTGTTCAGCAGTATTTCAGTGTGGTTCAGAAAATACCCATAAATGATTATAAAATTAAAACATTAATTAATTTATCTTCTATAACCACTTAAATCTTGATCGCGGTTACAGTAAGTCCATGGTCTAACTGGAATCAATAGGGAAACGGCAAGGACACATTGCCAGTTCAGCAAAGGACATCACACACATCTATGGAAAATGGAAAAACAGCCAATCCACATACCAACAAAGTTTTATTTTATTATTTTCTTTTTTGTTTCCAGGACCTAGGGCCACAGACAGAGTGTAATGTAATAATACATTCATTCATTATCTGTAAGTGCTTATCTACTTCAGGGTTGCGGTGGGTCCAGAGCCTACCAGGAATTATTGGGCGCAAGGCAGGAATACACCCTGGAGGGGGCGCCAGTCCTTCACAGGGCAACACACACCTACAGACACTTTTGAGTCGCCACACTTTTGAGTGTGTGTTTTTGGACTGTGGGAGGAAACTGGAACACCCGGAGGAAACCCAGAGCAGGAATCGAACCCACAACCTCCAGGTCCCTGGAGCTGTGTGACTGCGACACTACCTGCTGCGCCACCATGCCGCTATAATAATACAATAAATTCTAAAATACTGAAGTCCCCACAATGTGATATATAGCTTGATCACACACACATACACATACACAAGTATATGAGTCACATTATTTAACTACTGTTTTCATTTAAAAGCATTCCAAGGCCACCCACATACTGATGACTACTCTTCTATCTCTAAATGATCTCTGCTGCACTACATCATCAGGCCAAATGAACACGGTCCAGACACTAATGTTGACCGTTTCTGAAGTTCCAAGCACTTTATTTTACAATCAACCTATTCCAACTACTGCTTTTACAACCCTTTGTCTTGTTTTTCCAAAACACAGGCCAGTCTTTTATTACCAGGGTGGAAATAATTCCTGACTATCCCAGTCTGTGATCTTCCTGCAAGTGACGTTCAACTTTTCTTTGGGTTTCGGAACTATTTTTCCCAATCACAGAGGAATTTAGTGATAAAACGTATGAGTCCCTAATGGACACAGGGCTTAGAAATACTGCCCAAAATGTGTCCTCATACACTGCTCACCCACAAGATTCAAACCACTGACAGGTGAGTAACACTCATTTCTACCTCATTACAGCAGCACACAAAAATAGATGACTGTAAGGATCTGAATGACTTTGACCTAGGGTCTAGGGCCTAATTGTGATAATCATATTGCAAAATCACAAGCCTTGTAGGGAGTTCCTGATACGCAGTGATTAGTACCTAATGGGGTGCCCATGAACCTGTAAGTGGTGTCTTTTATTATATTAATATGAAGAGTTCCTTTAAATCTAAACCAAACAGAGTAAGCGATTGGAGCAAAACCATATTCTCCACCAGGTGGTGGTGTGATACTGCTTCACACACTAATTTTAACTCTAGGTGTATCTTACTGATTTGAGATCCGTTTGGAGTCAAGTGAAGGTTAGTGTACAAGTCCTACTGATTCTAGGCCTATAGCATTTGCTGAAGTTCAGTTCTAAGAGGATTCTCTTCTCAGTGAGGAACAAATGCATGTCTGAACACACTGGGTTTGTATAGAAGGGGTGTGTCATGACTCATCACTCATACATAGTTAATGGTAGTCAAGCTGAATAAAAGACAAAACACACCTCTCAAGTTAGGTATGTGTAATTTATGATCTGGGAAAGCACAAAGCACCAGCACAACCTTGTATGTCTTCATAAGTGAATGGAGAATGAGAACATTATGACATTCTAATGTATGGATTAGCAGTGAGCTTCTACTTCAAGTCCACCCGTTGCTCCGCATACGTTGTTAACCACAGGATCACCACAGAGCAGGTATTATTTGGATGATGAATCATTCCCAGAGCTGCATTAATATTGTTAGTGTGTGATGCGCTAGGATAAGTGGATCTGACACATCAGTGCTGCTGGAGTTTTTTAAACACCACAGTGTCACTGCTGGACTGAGAACTGGCCACCAACCAAAAATATCTCATTAACACCATGCAGGGAGGCTGTTCACAAACACAAACTGTACAGCAACAGATGAGCTACACTCTCTGACTTTACATCTACAAGGTGAATCAACAAAGTAGGTGTGTCTAATAGAGTGAAAAGTGAGTGGGCACAGTGTTTAAAAACTCCAGCAGCACTGCAGTGTCTGATCCACTTGTAGTGCCCAACACACTAACGCACCACCACAAGAGCAGTGTCACTGCATTGCTGATTATGATTCACTTCCCAAGGAATACATTAATAAATGAGCAGAGGGTAGAAACAAGGAAGTGTATATATTGTTATGATTAATGGGTATTTGTGCCTTACGCAGAATGAAGTACAGCGTTTCCTTTTATAAATAAAGGTTTAAGTTGTGACTGGTCTGACTTTGTGACGCAACCATATGCTTGTGTCTCAAGAGTGTCTGGTGATTCATTGTAATGAAGATGTACCATTAACTAAGTATTTCCTTCTGGGGCAGCACCCACATCAGATATATATCCCCACACAGACACACTGATAGCATGATGAATGGCCCACTGCTGTAAATGCTGACCCCAGACCAGTATTTTCCAGTTATCTACAGGTTTTGTGGCCACTCCTTACAGAAGACAATATGATGACGATAGAAAACATTGATTTCATAGAGGAAGATAATTAATCTCCTGAAAAAAAGTGCAACAAATGACAACCCTAGCCCAAGCTCCTTCTGCTGTGTTTACTACTCTTGGGTTCTCTTGCTGATGTCTTATACTCAAGGACTGGGCCTTTGATGGAGACTGAAACTGATGGTTAAGGCAAAAGTACATTGTGGGAATGCAGCCACTAACTGTCAGCATATGAAACCAAAGGAGGAAGGAAGAAAAAAAATGTTTTTCATATGGTTAAAAATAAAAAAAATTTGGGGGCTGTGCAAAAAACTTACATTAGTTGTATGACATTTCACATTTTCCCCTTAATGGTCAGGACCCCCCACAGAACCACCAAGATTCATCATTCTTAGTATTGCAGTGACACTGACATGGTGGCGTGTTAATATGTGTTGCGCTGGTACAAGTGGATCAGACACAGCAGTGCTGTTGGAGTTTTCAACACTGTGCCCACTCACTGTCCACTTAGACACATCAACCTTGTTGATCCACTTTGTATATGCAGGTAGAAGACACACTAAAACAGCACCACCATGTCAGGATCAATGCGGTGCTGAGAATGATCCAGAATCCAAATAATACCTGCTCTGCTGAGGTTCTGTTTGGCTCCTGAGCATTGGAGGATCAGGTAAAAGAAGTAAATAAGGTATGCAGAGCAACAAGTGGATTACAGTCTGTAATTTAAGAAATAAAAGGTGCATATGTGATCACTGGAGTGGATAAAAAGGAAAATGTGTCACCCTGTGAAGGACTGGTGTCCCCTCCAAGGTTTGTTGAATGAATGAATGAATGAATGAAAGTTTTTTGTTCACCATAAAAACGTAATTATAGAAAATTATAAAAAATACAAGGGAGATAAGACTTATAACAACCATGCAATTCTTGGTAGACTGCCAAAACTTTCAGGGTGGTTTCCCAGACAGGGATTAAGCTTATTCCTGGACTATATTCTCCTTTCAGCTGAAAATCACAATTTAAAATGCTGTGTAGCCTAGGACTAGGCTTAACCACTGTATGGGGAACCACCCCATTATCTTTAAAAGACAAGCCCTGGCTGTAGATCTGAAAAATCCACTGGTGTTTTTTGTATGTGCTTCCACTGGGAAAGGACAACTCAACTACATGGGTCTGAATGGATATGTAGCAAAAAGGAACCCAATACCAAGACATTATTATATAAAATCAAAAAGAAAAAATCTAGCAAAAAAAACGGCTCATGTTTTCAGGACATTAGACGACACAACCCAGAGCCCAAACCTCATCATCGCCAAATGAGCTTGGGATAACTTGGAGAAGCAGTTTTTGAGAAGCAGAAATGGCAAACAACTTCTCAGATATCTTGCACTTTGCATGAATGCGATGATGAACGGGGCCAGACAAAAATCACTCATCTTTTTTTAATACATTGTCATTCAGGATTATAACACTAAGCTGTTTGCTCTGCCACAGAGCCATGGCTGAGTTGCCAGTTCTCTGGGATTTGTCTTGAGACTCAGAAAACTGTCTGTGGCTGTCTGGAATTTTACAAATTCCCCCAGGGGGATTTGATGTGTTTTTTGTGGTTTTCAGTATTAAAGGGACCATGTATCTAATTTTTCTTGGATTTTTTTCCCCAAGGAGGTCCACCAATGACATTTTATTTAAAATGATCTACATCCATATTTGCATGACTTCTCTTTATTCTTTATACACACAAAGATATATATATTTTTTAACTGCACTTTTAAGACCTTAAGGTTTGATCAATGCTCTGATTGGCATCTGTATGTTTGCTGCCAGACTGAAACACTGATTATATCTTCAGTGTAAAAGGATGGGGCTAAACTGCTGTAAGCCTAATAGGCTGAAATATGTGTGTGGGCAAAGTTTGGGTTACCCAATCAAATGTAGTACATGTTGTTTTACTAAGAGGTGGCATGATGGAGCACCAGGTAATATGTCTTGACTTGAGGAGTTTGGTGTGTTCTCCCCGTGTCTGTGTGGGTTTCCTCTGATACTCTGTTTCCCTGAAACTGATAACACTAGCTAGCTTTTTCAACTATTCTCAATGGAGACTGTGTTGTAGAATCGAAGTGGCAGCTAATGACAATCAAATAAGCCTCCAAGCTGTCAACGCTAACCCAAGCCAATGCCCTATTACTAATACTCTCTTTGCACCATTAAGTAATGCTCTATGAGGAAATGCAGAAACACTTTATTTCAATGCTGCCTACATTGAGACAGTCTCTGACTTTACAAAGTGGTCCAACAAGTAAGATGGGCCAGTGAGTGGGCACTTTGTTTAAAAATACTACTGAAGTGCTGAAAATGATATAAACATGAACAATCATTGAAGGCTGCCTACATAGAGAACTTAGAACACTTGTGTTAGCATTAAATGCTACACATATGCATTCATAGCAACTTTTTAAAACATGCTCCATAAACATTGCATGCTGTATGTAGAGGGACTTTATAACACTTTTATTATCATTAAATAGCTATGGAGGGACTTGCATAGGAAGCAAATGCATAGGGATTGCATGCTGTCTACAAAGGCATGCTGTCTAAACTGACTTTAAATGCTTAAAAATATTACTGTTATTTACGCATAATTGGCTGTTAACATAATGCACCAGAAGGAGGCCCAAAAAGGAAAGAGAAATATAGCCTACAGTACATTTTTCTGTGAAATAGAAATAATTTCCAACCAAGGGCCTTATGCATTATGTTCTCCGAGCAAGTACAATGAGCTTTTAATGGCTTCTGATAAATTACAATTACAACAGTTGCTGCGTCATTTATGGGTATTTATAAAATAGAAAATGAATGTTGTAATTTATTACTCATATATTTGGATGGACGCCATTAGCAGGGTACCCTCATTATTCATGGATTGCAACTGTTTGCTTTGCAGTATCACCATATATGACTTTGTAAGGTAACACACACACACACACACACTCAGACACACACACACACACATGGACAAGGACTAGAAGACAACTATATTATTGTCACTGCAGTATTGCGACGGATTAACTACCCAAAATAGATTTGGTGGTTTTCCTGGGGTCCTGACCATTGGGTGAAAGAGTCAAACAAAGTATGCAGAGCAACATATATGCAACACTCTGTAATTGTAGAACTCCAAAGTGAACCTGTAATTGTCAATGGAGGTGAAACAATGGACAATGAGCATAGAAACAAGGATATGGCTTCATTTTTATGGCTGACTAATTAATTTTTGACTAATAAATATATACAACCGCACTCAAAACCCCTACAACACCCTGCCCCCACCCACTTCAGAATCATCGTCTGAACCATGACTAACTTTTACGTAATGGTTATTAGTTGATTAATATAGAATTATTATTAAAATATATATTAAATAAGAAAGACCAGAGTGGAAATATTATATAATATATAATATTATATAATTATATAATTATTATATAATAATATTAATATATATAATATTCGCAGGCCAGTGAAAGGAAAACAATACAACAGGGACAGGTCTGGATAAAGTATAAGCTAAAATACCCCCCCCGCAAACACACACACACAAACACCCATTAGATCACTGCAAATGTCGTTAGATGTGGTTGTGGTTAGAGTTACATATCTAGGTCAATGTAAAAACCCCATTAAAGTCATTAAAACATTAAAACAACCACATTGTTTCTACACTCATTGTCCATTTTATCAGCTTTGCTCTATGTAGTTATACAGTTTCAAACTGTATTTTGTCAGACTCCTTTTACCCTATTCTTTATTGCCCAGGACCCACAGGGGGGGTGTGGTGTGTGTGGAACTATTACACACGGATCAGACACAGCAGTGCTCCTGATGTTTTTAAACCCCCTCAGGCACTGCTGGAGTATTGTCCACCAACAAAATATTCTCAGCCAACAGGGTCCTGTGGGGGCGTCCTATGTCCACTGACGAAAGACTAGAGGACAACCAACACAAATTGTGCAGCAACAGATCAGAGCTACTGTCTCTGACTTTACAAAGTGGACCAATAAATTAAGTGTGTCTGTGCACTGTCATCGCTGTGTCAGATCGACTCATTCTAGCGCACCACAAGTAATAGGTCTGGTCATCAGTGTCACTTTGCACACCACACGTAATACCTTTTCCACTAACATAGAAGGACTTAGAAAGGTTAGTTCTAAGGAATTAAAAGTGTCTGTGTTTACTGCTTGGGGATATTTTTAAGTTTGATTATCACTTTATTCACATTAGGAATATTCTAAAATGAAGGAAACATATGACACTTTTCAAACATTTCAATGTATAAGAAATATCCTTAAATATGTACTAAAAGTACATTTAAAGTACATGTTTGTTTTCTGTGTTAAATATATGTGCAAAAAAAGACAAATGTAATAAATACAAGTATATATCTTACCTCAGTATTGCTATATTAAGTGCACTAAATTGTAATAATATTATTAAAATACATTTAAATGTTTCATGCTATTGGCAGACACAAACTCTTACAAAAGTGAACACAACAATGTAGACTTGATTTAAGCACATTTAGTATGTATTATGTTTATTATACTTAATATATTTATGAATATATTTAGAGCATATGTATTTAGATGATTTATTGTTTTATTGAATTATAAAGTATGTCCAAGTTGAAACAATGTATATGTTTGAAAAATACACTTAGTCATTTTTAATAACTCTGACAATATAAATGAAGCTAATGTATTAACTAAATACATACTAAATGCTGTAAATGTAAATGTAACTAGAATAGTTGCACATGGTTCAATTTCATGACAAAAATGAATTAGGGTAGAAAATATACTTCATGAACATTATTATTTGTTCTCATCTGGCTAGTACTATGGTACTTCCAATGTATGATAAAGGGGACATATTCTACCAATTGTTCTACAAGTGAACACAGTTCCATGGTCTTAATGAAATGTCTGTGAAATGCTTTGGCCAAAATAACACAAGGATGAAAGACTACAGCAGCATTGTCCCCCTGTCCAAACAGTCCTGTTCAGAATGGCTGGTGTCAGCCCCTGTTCCTTTAAATGAGAATGAGCCACAGCTCAGTTCAGCGTAGGAGCCCAGGAGTGAGAAGCGAAGAGCAGAAGCTCTGGTTTTTAGGACTTATTTCTCTGTGCTTGTTGAATGAGAGGAAATATTTGTAAGATTTAGTTATTGAATTGTGTAAAATAAAAGTACATAATACTAGCCCTGAAGATAAAATGGGACATATAAAATCAACACATCTTTAAAATCTCCATTAATAATTCAATAAAGCATAATTATATTCCCTAAATCAAGGCAAGGCAAAGCAAGTTTACTTATAGAGCACCTTTCATATAAGAGCAATTCAAAGTGCTTTACAGAAAAAAAAGTGAAATTAAAAGTCAATTAAAGCAATTAAAATAGTGCAATAAAAGGAAATGAATAAAACATGATAAAATGATTAAAACAATTTAAAATGATACAATAAAGAAAATAACTAATGTGCCGTTACTGAATAAGAAGTGCAGAGTATTTTAAACTGAGCTGTAAGATGCTCAAAAAGGAATGTTTTAAGTCTTTATTTACAAGTGTCTAAAGTTGGGGCTCTTCTAATATTCTCAGCAGGTTCCATTTAAGAGTGGCATAGTAGCTAAACGCTGTTTCTCCGTGTTTAGTTATCACCTGAGGTAGGACTAACTGACTAGTTCCTAAAGATCTGACAGCTCGGCTCATATCTCTGTAGCAGATCTGATAAATACGCAGGTCCTACACCATTAAGACATTTATAGACCAGTAATAAGACCTTAAAGTCTATTCTGTAACAGACTGGTATCCAGTATAAGGTACTGAATATGCACCCTACCACAGTGACAGCAAAAGATACCACCACAGTGACAATTTTTCTGATAGTTTACCTCAGCTACACAAATGAATGTGCACAGGAATTGAACAAGCATTTTCCATAATATGTTTGCCAAGCCAATGCAGGGCATTTCTATTGGTCCAATCATCATACAGGGCTGCCAACAATAGAAAAACAGAACCTCTGAAATAAGATGCTTTGTTTTGACTGAAGTGAAATACATAATTATCTTCAACAATCACCCAAAAGCCTGACTATTGCCCTGTGCTGCCAAAGTAAACAGGAGTTAGCAGCACTTGAAACAGCAGATGGTACGCTGCGCACATATTTTGATTCCAACCTTTCAGTACTGTTATACTGTGTCCTTGTGTTTTGCGATGGCTGTATTGTCTACGTATGTTAGCTTTGGCTTTGTCTTGGCCTTCAACAGCAACAGTGTTTTGTACGAACAGTAATATTTCTTCTGCTAAAAGGCATTCAGAGCTGCTGTTCTTCAAGGACGGCTTTAATATGATTTCATTTTGCTTTGAAATCCTTTCCATGTTTTGAGCTGTATGTGTATGTATATATATATATATATATATATATATATATATATATATATATATATATATATATATAATCAATTCATTGGCTACTTGTGATATGTATTAATTTACTGTTCATTACTGTTAATTTACATTCATTCAGCCATCTTCTGCGTAATCATGTTTAGTGTGTCCAGAGCCAGCCTAGACTCACTTCACTGTGTGCAAGGCAGGACAGTTTCACAGCCTACCAACGTGTGTTTTGGACTGTTGAAGTAAACCGGAGCACCTGTAGAAATCCCACACAGACACAGGGAGAACACCCCAAATTCCTCACAGGCAGTGACCCGAGGTGAGACAAGGACCATGGACTCCGGGGTTTGGGAGACCGCTCCAGTGACTCCTCATCATTTTATGTGCAGTTAATTAACTCCATCCATCCATCCATTTTCCACCACTTATCCGGGTCCAGGTCGCGTTCCCAGGCCACTCGAGACATGTAGTCTCTCCAGTGTGTTCTTGGTCTAGCCCTGAGGCCTCCTCCCCTTTGGACATGCCTGGAACACATCACCAGGAAGGCATCCAGGAGGCTTCCGGACCAGATGCCCGAACCACCTCAACTGGCTCCTCTCAACATGGAGGAGTACCGGCTCCACTCCGAGTCTGCCCCGGATGTCCAAGCTCCTAACCCTGTCTCTAAGGGAGAGTCCAGACACCGTGCTGAGGAAACTCATTTCAGCCGCTTGTACCCGCGATCTCATTCTTTCGGTCACTACCTTAAGCTTGTGACCATAGGTGAAACCAGCCATACTAACTTACTGCCAGCCATACAAACCAGACTCCTGCAATGTTTACACCGGGAATTGATGGCTCACAGCAAAGAGACCAGTACCCCATACTCCCCGTGCACCCCCCACAGAATATCCCGAGGGACATGGTTTAATGCCTTCTCCAGATCTACAAAACCCAAGTAGACTGGTTGAGCAAACTCCCACGCACCCTCCAGGATCCTAGCGAGGTTAGAGAGCTGGTCCTGTGTTCCACGACTGGGACGGAATCCACATTGTTCCTCCTGGATCCGAGGTTCAGCCTATCAGTCGGACTCTCTTCTCCAGTACCCCCACATAAACCTTACCGGGGAGGCTGAGGAGTGTGATCCCCCTATAGTTGGAACACACCCTCCGATCCCCCTTCTTAAAAAGGGGTACCACCAACCCACTCTGCCAATCCAGAGGCACTGCCCCTGATGTCCACACGACATCACAAAGACGTGCCAGCCAGGACAACCCCACAACATCCAGAGACTTGAGGAACCCGGGGCAAACTTCATCCACCCCCGGGGCCCTACCGCCCTGGGCAACTCCAGACTGAAAGAGCATGCAGCCCCTCTCAAAAAAGAGCACCAGCTCAGTCTCTTTTCCCAACAGAGAGGTTATGTTTCATGTTCCAAGAGCCAGTTTCAGTAACCACAGATTAGAACGTCAGGGCTGCCACCCAATCCACAATGCACCAGACTTGGATTACTAATTTTTGCATATCTACAGACCCATACACCACAGTTCACAATAATGAAAATATGAATTGCATGAAAGGGGCTGATTCACAGCAATCCCGAGCTGTAGATTAACTCTGTTTGTGATTCCCTGTCTAATGGGATGTGATATATCACACATGGTTTAACAGTTCTTAGACTTGTTATTTCGGCTCAATTTAGCCAGTTTAGACATAACTGTGACTCTCAGATCTGCCTCCCTGAAGTGTGCATTAGGTTGTGCGTTTGGCGGAAAGGCCTAGTTCTGAAATCTGATTGGCAAAATGGGAAATCTGATAGGCTGTGTCTAAACCTGAGTCATACTCAAATTAACTTTGTTTACACTGGGATTCCAATAGAGTCAAATAGTGTGTATGCCGGTACATGGCAGTGCTTTAACTATAGCTTCATAAGAAGCATGTACTTTCCTGATTGACATCATTGCAAATTTTCTTTAGATAATGGAGATGATAAAGTGCAGTACTGCTGTGAACTGTGAGGCAGCCGCAGGCTATTGTTTGGAGAAGCGAGCTTAGGACCAGAAGGTCGCTAGTTTAATCCTGTCAGCTCTTGACAATTAGGTCACCCAAAAATATCAACTGCTGTTTCTCTAAAAAGGGCAGGTCACTTAATTCAGTCGCAATCATTCAGATATATCAAATATAGCCCTTCAAGAGCTGCATCATTTTGATCAGTATTTTAACCTCTGTCTATGTGTCTGAATATGGCTAACAGGGAACTATACAAAGTAAAATCCAGTTAGCCTCATGCTAAATGGCTACATAATAGTGTAAAAAATTTTTAATAAGTAAAACTGGCTAAACATTTATAGTAATAATGAATCTAGAACATATCAATCTATAACTTGATATTTATAATAGGATTGCTTAGGATTGTAATAACCCTCTCATTTCATAGTTATGATTTGGTTTGTAAAAAATGGCTAAATTTTTAAATTACCCACCATTTAGTTTATTTTTGCATTTACAGCAGATACAGCCATGTGCTCCCCAACCTTTGGGCCTACAGGTGTTGAACTGTAACATTTCAGATTAACTTCTGATTAACTTAGGAATTCAGGACGGACCCAAACAATATGTTTTGATTTTAAGTGACCTCCTTTACATAATGCTATCTTCAACACTGCATTGTTTTTAGTCTTGAAGCCATTGTGTTCATGCAGATGTGTTTGAATTTGTTGGTAGCAACAGGTTGCTTCTATCAGGACTTTACTCTTGAGAAATCAGATTTTATTGGACACAGAGGACTCTTAAGTGTCCTTTGGAATTGGGAGCAACATCTGGCTAATGTATTCCTGAAAGCAGCTGCCTGTTCCTAAGGCAGATGCCAGGTCAGGTCTGTGAGGCTGGCAGCTGGATTGCCTACTGAAACCACTGCATTTTTGGGGCAGCAATTTTTATTTAATATATTTAATTTATTTAATTAACTTAATTTTGTTTTTTATGCAGTAGTCAGGGGCCAAACTCCCATTCCATGGGACTGATATTCTACTGCTTGGGAAGACGTTTTAGATGTTGTTTGGACAAAATCCCAAGCAAGGTTTGTTTTGTTTTGTTTGGTTTATGTGCTAAACCAGAAAAGCTTATTTTTTTATTTCATGGGAAAAGTGCTGATTTGTAAAGCTGCAAACCCCAAATCTGCTTTCTTCAGCTCTGATAGTCACATGTCAGTGTAATTTTATAATTTATTTATTTTTCTCTGGTTTACTTGTTTTCCTTTCATACGGGAGTTTTGAGAATCTACCATTTCTAGTTAATTTCCTCTTGATCATCATAACAGCCCAAGGATGAAGCCACAAGAAGTGCCAGGAAATGCTTCATTTCCTTACATGCAATACTTTAGTTTTGCAGTAGCTTTCCAAGTGAATGCTGTAGATTACTCTAAATTCACATGCTCCAAGATCACGTACACCATTGTGGAGGAAAAAGACCAGATTTAGCAAACACATAAAACAAAATCAGGGCAAGTCTACTGAGCAATATGACAGCAAACATACATTTACACAGACATTTAAAAAATATTATTAGAACACGTAGATCTGTAGTAATGTAATCCAATAAATATCTGACTCTAATAAGTGTATAATACAGCCATCAGTCATTACATTAAAATATCCTTATTGTTTCTACACTCTTTTTTCATTTAATCAGCTCCACTGACCATATAGCTACACCTTGGATTTCTACATGCTGTAATCTTTTGTTCTGCACACTTAGTTAACCCTTTTAACTCTTAACAGATTATGCAGAGCAACAGGTGGACTACAGTCTGTAACTCTGTAATAACAAAGTGCACCTGTATGGACAGTGGAGCTGGGAGAATGGACAATAACTGCAGAAGCAAGGAGGTCTTTTAATATTGTAGCTAATCTGTGTATTTTACCTATAGTGTAGTTCAAAATACAGGATCCACTATTCATATATTTTATTTCCAATTATTTTAATTCCAAATGAAAGGGGAATACAAGTAAAAAATACAGGGGCCGGAATTCATAACACAAAGCAAAAGATCAAGAGTAAATGGGACAACAATGCAAGCTCTGGTAGACCACCAGAAAGGTATGGAAAATGTTATATTTAAAGCATAATGACATGAGAGTAATTGTTCTATATTCTCACCCTTTGTTAAGTATTTTAAGAGCAGTTTGTCCTGACACTTCTTAAACTGGCTGTGGCTGGTATTTCCTTTTTTACAAACTGTCCTTCAAGCTAATGCTTAGTAATGTGGCAGATAAGCATTGACAGTGTAAAGAAGAATTCATTTGATTGTTCATTCATTCATACATTTTGGCGGTCATAGTTGGCCCCTCCTTCTCCTTTTTTTTTCTCTGTTCATACTCTTGGGTTTTCCCTTTCTAATACCTTTAGTTTTCCTTGGTGTTTCTCTGTCCGTGTCTCCCATGTCCTTAGCGTCTGTGTTTGTTTATTGTACCTAGTTCTAGTGTCTGCCTTCCTGCAATCTCTTTGGTATTTATTTTATATTATAGTCTACATTCCCTAGGTTGCATTATGTTCTCTCTCTCTCTCGCTCTCTCTTTCTCTCTCTCTCTCTCTCTCTCTCTCTCTCTCTCTCTCTCTCTCTATCTATCTATTTTTAGGTATTTCTCTGTATATGCTTGGTGTTAGTTTTTTCATTGCCCATGTCTTTGTTTTTACTTTTAGTTCCTTCGTTTCTCTGTCAGCAGTTCTGTGTGATTGGCTCTAGGTTTAGTTTACATAATTTTATTTTAATATTATTTCCTGGTATTTCTCTTCCATTTCCATTTTAGTTTTGCATCTGTTTATGCTTTATGTATAATATATATTGCATCTTGCATTTACATTGAATTTACAACTGACTATTTGTTCCCTTGCACCCTATAGCCTGACACAGTATTGTTAAAATCCAGTTGTGTTCCCTAAAGATACATTGCATTCTCTTCTCCAGAAGGAGAGGTGAGAGGAGAGTTCTTTATAGAACTGTGTAAAATAAAATAATTAAATATATGAAAGATGAAATTGGGTGTATGAAGTCAACAGAACATTACATTGTAAAACTTTAATTAATACAGAGTATGATTCAGTTTCCACCACACTGACAGTGGTGTGCATAGGCAAATTAATGTGAGTGCGTTTGTGTTTGACTCTGACTGACACCAGTAATTCATAGGTCAAACCACGACAGACCAATGCAGAGGTTATCAATGGGTCATATCCTCTTGTTCCCATGGAAAAACAATCAAGTACTTCAAAAATGATCTTAGAAAAATTCCTTGGAATACTCCCTCAGCATCCAATCAGAACCACTTAATGGTTAACAAGGAAATAACATGTGCCCATTTGGACAGAAGCAGTGGGTGGTACATAACACTGTCCATTCCCTCAGCTCCACTGACCACACAGAAGCACTTTGTAGTTCTACATTTGGCTGTGCATACTTTACTTGTTCCCTATTACTCCATGAACAGGACCCTCAGAGGGCAGGTATTTTTCACTCCCAACTGCCATGAGACCATGAACCTAGGACCAAGACACTGCATCACTGTGTCTATGATTCTACCTGCTGCATCACCTTGCCACCACATACCAGAAGTTTCCCCAAACAAACAAACAAACAAACAAACAAACAAAAACATAAGTAAATAAAAACACTGGCTCATGATTTTCAGGGAGGGGTAAATTGTGAAAGGAGAATCAGGTGGGGGAGATGAGATGTTAAGAGTGCCGAGAAGATCTGCTGTCTGAAACCAGGAGTACCACTCACAGTTCATTCTGAGCATGCAGCTGGAAAATGAAGGGTAATGATGCGCCTTTATTGGGCTGCAAATCACGCACAATATGTTTTCCATTAGTGCCCTGCACTACCATTTGTTATACACGGGACAGTATGTGTGAGACCCTTTGCATCAAAACATGGGTATTAGGCTGGTAAATGCACAGTCCCCAAGTCAGTCATTTTGAGCTTCTAACCATGACGATATGGGTAACCACGGAGACATGTCAGTGATTCACTCAATTAAATGAATTATTACCATGACTTAAGGGCTTAGCCATGGAATATGGCCTCTCCCTCTTTCTAACATACACATAAGAGCAAACACATACACACACACACACACACACACACACACACACACACACAGCAAACTCATTCACACACACACACCCTTACACAGTGTGTGTCCTATTCCTGTTAGACTGTAAGGCACCAATGGAAAGAAAGACAGAGACCGTCATGCCTCATTTTAATACGCATACATTTTTCTTCTCTTTCTATTTCTTTATCTCTCTCTCTCTCTCTCTCTCTTTCTCTCTCTCTCTCTCTCTCTCTCTCTGTCTTTCTGTGTTTCCTTCTGAGTATTTATTCAGATGTGTCGGCTGCATCTGTTCTATGCTGACACATAAGCAAAATAATAATAACAAGAAAAAAGCAAAGAACTATGCAACTTAAAGGCCCTATAACAAAAAGAATAACATTTTCCTTGCCTTTCTTCAAAATAAAAATTAATATTTGATGTGTCACATAAAGAATCAGTTTAAAAAGTCCATAGAAACAAAGCTGAGAATATTGATTTCTCGGTTTGTGTACAAAAAAAAAAATCTCAATATGCATTTGTACATAATTTATTAAAACAGCATTCTCAGGATAAGTACTGTGTGTGCCATTTGTGGATGTGTAGGTTAATTTCTGATTGCTTTAAGCCTGCACTAAACTCTTAAACTCTAGCCATAACCTTAATCCTTAACATCTTTCATTTGAAGAGAATAAGATATTGGACTATGCTAGTGGACAAGTCTACGGGTTACATCTGTAGACTTGCAGCTTTTCAGTCCATTGGCTATATTTCATTAAAGTGCACATAGTCCGGAGATCCTTAATTTCAGTTTAGACCAGTGGTGGACAGTAACAAAGTAGCTAAATATAATTAGTTACTGTACTTAAGTACTTTTTTGTGTATCTCTACTTTACTTAAATATTTCCATTTTGGGTGACTTTTATTTTAACTCCACTACATTTCAAAGTAAAATATTTTACATTTTACTCCACTACATTGTGAAAATCTGCCGCTACTTTTGGTCTATGTGTGAATAAAACAGTAAAGTGTCTGAAGAAATCTCCCTGCTTCAAACAGCTCTCCGTGCAACACACAGCGTCGTTGTTGCTAGGAGATCAATAAACACAGTCGCCAATAATACCATACCAATAATAATAATACCAAAGGCATACTACAGAACAATCACAGTTGTTGTGGTCTTCGTAGATGCCATGACATTTCTGGATACGTGCACTACTTATGGCATAAGTTCAACACAGAAGCATAAATTGGTCTTAATGCACTGGAGACAGCAACCTCTGTTGGGTTGGAGGGGCAGCACCTTGGATGTATGTAATAGTTAATATATCATCATTCATTGTATTTAATCTTTGGCCATTTCTGCAGTGTTCATCCATGTCAGACTAAAAAATGACTTTTTATTAAAAGACTGGGGAACCAAGAGTGACACTAATCTTTTCACCTACAATGTGTTAAGCATGAGTCTTATTACAAAAATTATAATAGGACATTAGAGCCATAATACATCATGGTAATTTTACTTTTGATACTTTTACTCAAGTGGAGATCTACAATGAGGACTTCTACTTTTATTGGAGCAATCCTTTACCTTGAATATCTGTACTTTTACTCAAGTTTGTGTACATTGTCCACCACTGGTTTAGAGTAAGTGGCCAGTATCTGGAAAGTGTGCTAATTCAGAATGTAATGTTCTTCTTTTACTCTGAACTGATTCACTTCAATTTCATTTGTCTTCATTGTTGTGATGTCATGTATTATTTAGATTGCTCCAGCTTGTCTTATTCTTTCGGAGAAATTTCAGGATTTTTTAACCTGATTTAGACAACACGCCAATTCACCAGGGATTTTGGTGGGAATTGTAATCTTCCCATGAAGCAGGATTCAAGGACGTGAAAAAAAAATAAACAAATACAATCTGTATACTGTTGATAATGAAGCCTGAACTGAGAAATATCCCCACACAGGATTTGGGTGATGCCAGTAAGAGTTCCTTGGAAATACACAAAACTAATTCATGACACATGGGTGCATAGACCCCTATAAATATCCCATTCAGCTGTAAAATGTTCAGTGGGGGTACAAGACATAATATAGTCAGATGTAAAGCATGATTTAAAAAACTGTGACACATCTGTTGGTTTAGTGAAACAATGCACATGTTTTAAACAAAGAAAAAACCTTGTATATGACCAAAAGTAGTGATATCCATGTTTCTTTGAAAACACTGACGGATATTGATCAATCTGGGCCTGTAAAACATATGTAGGTGGCCATGTGATAATTCACCATAAACACAAGAACACAGCAATGGCATATGTTTATCGGCTATACTCCTGAAGTCTCATGTGACAAGAGCCTCCTTTCCATTATTATTTGACCAAAAACTATTTAACGAAACTATTTAACGATTGGCCATGAACCTCTGAGGACCTCCAAGTAACCCAAAAGAGACTTGAGCTATCAGACCATCAGACGTCAACCGCAGGTTTGTAGCATTTGGAGAGGGATTAAGCGTCCCAGAAGAGGTCAGTTCCAGGAGAGGAAGGGAAATACTTCATATCTCTGAATGGCCACTGGAGATGTTGAAATCTGGTCTCTGGAAAGGAGATTAATCTGCAATTCTGAGGAAAATTACAGTGCTTATGTCTAAATGTAGCTCTCAGGTATGTTAGCACAACTGAAAGTTGTGGTTCTGGGTGTGCAATCATGGACCACGTTTTTATTACCATTCCAGGCAAAACAGACATTAAAGTCATAAAAAAAACCTAGTGCACAATAGTTATTAAATGCATTTCTGGGTCCTGGGATTCAACTTTGGGGCAGCCATGACTTAAAAGTTAGAGGTTGGAGAAGTGGGTTTGTGAGTGGAAGACCACCAATGCGATTGCCTTGACCAGCAGAGAAAAATGGGGGCAGGTGGAGTGAAGGAATTCACAGCTGAGGTGGCTTTGAGCAAGGCAACTAATCCCCAACTTTGTGTTTTGTTCTTTTCTTCCTTCGCTTGGTTTTTGACAGTTACATGTTCTTTCAGACCCATAGTGTTTAGCCATCTTCTCATAGTGTACTGTAAACCCTAATGTTCAAAGTAATTAACTGGATTGAGTGATCCTAACTGAAGATTTATTGAAACGTTTCACTCAATTAGACGATTAAATTCATTTCAACAATTTCTTCATTTTGAGTAAAAGTTTGATTTAGCAGAGCCTTGTTTGTGGTTTTAAGTAAAAATAGCTGGATATGAGAGATTTAACTGAACTTAAATGTTATGAGTTTATGAAGTCCGAAGTAACAGACATTTTCAGCCGAGATGGTGGATAGTCTTGGGTTCACTGCTTTCAGTGAATGTGGACAGCTTCATGTGTTTATTTCAGTGCAAGGGGCAATGGCACAACAGGTAGAATCGTTGTCACATAGCTCCAGAGTCCTGGGGTCGTGGGTTTGAGACCCGCATTAGATCACTACCCTGAGAAGTTTGGTGTATTCTCCCAACATGCAAACACACAAGCTGGTATGTGGACTGGCCGTGTAAGAGTATGTTTACAGTGTGGGCAGATGGTGGACTATCAGTTCTTGTGTGTTTGCACTGTTTATTGACAAACATTTGAGTTCAGTGCCTCTTAATTAACTAATGAAGATGAATTAAGAGATAATGTATTTGTAAGCGTAGATGTGTCCCCAAACTGGGGAAAACTGTGATTTTATGGGTAAAAACATGACTGAATAAAAACGATACTCACAATAATACCTCCCAATGGGACTAAGCAAGAATCGACCTCCTTACATCTCCCAGATTCCCAGATAAGATGCCTGAACCCAGGCCAACTCCCCAAGCATCTGACATCTGATGAGTATAGACCTTAAATCCACCCAGAGCTAATAAACATACACAAGCAAGAAGCTGAGTTCAGGCAGGGATGAGAGCGAGACTTTTTCCCAAGAAAATATACGATTGCTAGATTTCCCATTCATTTGGTTCAACTCTTTAATTATTGTGCTTTCCGTTGACGTCTGTATACAGAGTGGTGTCCAGAATGATGTTTTGCACGGTAACATTGGGCTGTCTGTGAGATTAAATTTGAGTAAATATGAGTGAAATTGGAAAGAGATGTAGATGTAGGGTAACATAGGCATCTTAATATATGACTGCAATGAAACTGTACTTTTTATATTAAAGAACTGTTTTGTTTACAATATGATGATATATGGGGTTTTTACAGTGTAAAAAACCCCATAGTTAACCCAGAACAAACCCTAAAAATCATACCAAATATGGAGCTGCTCGGCATGCTGGGAGCTCCCCCATGAGTCCCAACCTACCCAAGTCCTTGGCCACATGTATTATTTTACAATTGTTTGTTTATTTAACAGTGATAAAATGTAAGTTCCAGGTATTCTGAAGTTACAAATGACACATCATCCCATTCCAGAGAACACAATTTTACTGCTTTATTATACGCCTCTGCTTCACTCCACTTTCTACTGCTTTATCAGCTGCTTCACATTGACCATAAGCTCATGGGCAGCTGCTCTATAGCAATCATTTTAGTTGCATACTTATCTGTGGACATCATACAAGATGTGTCTGCTCAGCTGAACATCTGTCTCCAAGATGGGTGCACCTTCACATAACTGAATATGCTAACATTAAGGAGTTGTCTGTGTCCAAATGTATGACCATTCGTGCTGCTCAGTATGTGGGCTGGGACTCATCATTGCATGCTTCTGCATTCTGCCAAAATGCATTTAGAATTTTTCATTTTTTCTATATGTCAATGTTTATGGAATTATTTATTTAATGATTCATTTACATTTTTTAATAAATATGTCAACTTTCAATCCAGGTTCAAGGGCTACATCAACCATAATATACATTTCCATTCCAGACATCTTGGCTTGAAATTTGATTTATCTGACTTACTGCCCAGATTTGGATCTTATTTTCCTCTCAAATGCTTTCAACCAGCACTTTCATTGCTACTTATCTTATCTACCTTTCAAAATATGCACTACTTTCCTGCAGGATGGGGAATTTCTTGGCAGCTCTAAAAACAATGAAAGAGTTTAAGATATAAACCTATCTACTTCTCTGTAATGGTTTTTCCCAGATTTACATTTTCTGAACACTGGAGTTAATGTAGGCTGGACTGCAGTTTAAAAAGTATCTTATGTTTAAAAGCATTTTTTCTAATTAAAGATATTTGTTGGTTTACCTTGGAATTCAGACATTAACCTCAAAGCTCAGGCACACAAATGCTCAATGGGGGCTCACGAGTGGTGTAGTTGACTATACTTATGTCTTTTCATTGTGTAATAGTGATATAATTTCCAATGGGTGATTTCTGGTATTGAAGAGAAACAGCCAACAATGATATATGTCTTTAGAGACCTGATTAAAGATCTGGTACAAAACCCAGGGATATTACAAAATTATTATACAGTTACTAATGGTATAATACTATGTTATTACTATGAACATATTTTGAAAAAAAAAAATGAAATGTGCATGGCTTTAATTGTTTACTACCAGAGCCATCCACAATGTACACTCTATGTCAAAAAGTATGGTCTAGACAAATATAAAGCCCCCCGCACTGGGATCTGAGGCAGTGGAACTTAAATAAAAATATACACTAGATGTGTTGGTGTTTACAAATGCTCAGACAAATATACCAAATGGTACTCACCAGACCATCAGCTAGACTTTTGTAATTTGTCAGTATCATTGTGTTCTCTCTTTATCGTGGTCAGTAGAATCATGATTGCTTGTTTGTAGGACAATGTGACATTGAAATACAGCCGTCTTTATATAGCCTTCTCTCAGTGCGTTAATAAGTTGACACCTAGGTTTCAAAAGCCATTCAATAAACAGCTTTGTATAGGCCATAACCTAAAGAGCAAGTGCATTTTACATGTCCACTGCACACCCAAGGCCAAGGGTCATCAACTCTGGTCATGCAAGGACCAGCACACTTCAATGTTTTCCAGCTCAAACATTGAGTCAACTTTTCAGTTAAATTAAGCTGTGTTTGAGCTGGGAGTTAAAGAAAATGTGCAGACTTTCAGGATAATTATTAATGACAATGACCACTCCCTTAGAATACAAAGCACTGCATCATAATGTTATTACCCACAAATCTCCTCTTCTCAAATCACATTTTATTGATTGTAAAAAATGTATTAGTGTCTATAAATATAACACACTGAGGGAAAAACTTGAAACCCTTTCTATGAAAACTATGTATGTAACTCTATATAAACACAACAATAAAATGTTATAAAAATGTATAAGGCATTAAAGACAATGATACAACTATTGACAAAAATTCCATGCTAATCATGGATTATGGGATTCATCATTAATTATTTTCATAATATTAACAGGTATTTCTCTCAGTGATGATATGAATAACCCAATGTGCATGTACTATATATCAGTGTATTTACCATGTCCTTAATAATGTTGCTCATTTGACTTATTCACCTCAATTTTCACCTCAGAATGTGAGCTTTTTTTGTGTGTGGGCTGCTTCCCATTACAGTCAGATGAACTGCACTTCACTGGAAACATACTGCAGTTAACATCAGTGGAAACTACAGGCAATATCTTCCAGTTACAGAGAGTGATTGGAAACTGAGCCATAACCTGTGAATTCCATGTGAACCTGTTCATTTCATAGGACTTTTTAACCACCCCTTATAAATAATGTGACGTCCCCCTGCAGTGTCTTCACAGACAACAAATTGAAAATCAATGCTGCATCTCTTTCTAATTCAAGTCTTCGAGTCTATATATTGATTACATCTTGATGAAAAATGACTTTGGGTTTGCATTCACAGTGGCATGTCAGGGTCACGCAGACCTACTCTTCCAGCCTTCTTTAAAACTGTACCCTCATACAGTGTTGCAATAACTGTTACTCAAAATAAGTGCAACTCTACAGACAGAATTTCTGGCACAGTAACTCAGCATTAGGAAACAGGATATAGGCAAGAGCACTGTTTCTTAGAGGAAAAGGAAACTTATCTCAGACACGTGTTATTTAATGGCTTGATCAAACTCCAGTCATCCATATACAACAAGTCAAGGTACAACGTAATTAAAAGATGTAATGAATCAAGTGCTATTGGATTTAAATTACAGCTTCAAACATTATTGTGATGCTCCACTTAGCTGTATTACAGAGAACAGAGCCTTTGTCATTGATACTCTGGGCTCAGTACTCCAGAAACTGCACTATGTAACTTTTGGAGGAGGGAAGAAAACCACAACCCTCCCTCCCCCTCCCCGTTGATTTCAGTACAGTGCTGTAAAAATGAATTACACTAGGGGGAGCCCCAAGAGCATAAACCCAAATCTTACAAAATGTTCCTCTATAGATTCTATACTTTAATTGCTAACTTTTTTTACATTTCTATTATTTTATTTGACTGATTTTTTTCTCATTTTTAAATGTTTTTTATGAGGTTCATTTTCTGTCTAATTTTTCTAACCAAGGACCTCTGTTACATCTTTTAACCGATATATGACGTTGACCACTTGTTTTCATGCAAGACAAAACAAACTTACACAACGGTTTTCTCAGTATAGGTCTCTGAGACAGTGTGTGTAACCAGTCACTGATCCACAGGGCAAAGATTTGTCTGAAAATGTCTGACACCAGACAATAAAAATGCACAAAGATGGAAAAGCCATAAAACTGCATAAGCCAAAACACAGCTAGCTCTCTGTGAGTGCTATGTGAGTCCACTGCATATTGCATGTAGCCAACATCATGCGTGAAGGGAAGATTACTCAATGGCATCATCAAATTCTCACCATAATCCTATATAAAATATTTGGTAAAAAGGAATGAAAATGACCTTAAACACAATTATCCTTGAAAAGCACACAGACATTTCTAAAGAGGAAGAAGAAGAAAATAGAAATACATCACCTGGTCAATATCAACGGAATCCTATTGAATGCCCTTGGGAAACCTTACATTGGAAAGAGCAACACTAGCACTCAAGCTCAAAAAAAAAAAAAAAAAAAACAGCAGGAACTTATCATCAGTGAAGAATGCCAGATTAGCTTTCCAAAGATTTATAATACATTCTTCAGCTAAATATCATGAAAGTTGGTATTTGCTGTGTAATTATATATTATAATTATAAAAATATAACATTATAAATACAATGTCATATTATATGGATTTCATTTTCTTAGTATGTTACTACATTTGCAGAATACTATCATATATGTACAGTTGTTACCTATGTTATTTCATTCTTTCTTTATATTTCATATATATATATATATATGTTATAGACATTTGAGTTACTAAATGGAAATAGTTTTCTTGGAGTTAGTCTAAATTGACAGCATATTTAAATTCCTAAGCCTTGCACTTATTTTGCACACACCCTAGGCCAGGCACCAGTCCATTACACATTTACACAATCACTCACACTCTCACGCACTTTCAAACATTCACACAGCCTTTTAGAAACTCCTTTGGACAGTGTCACAAGGTAATCCGCCGCCCAACGTATATTTGGACTGTGGAAGAATGTCACTATAATGTCACTCCTGATGTCACTATATTTTCCTTACTTTCCTTTCTGTGCACATGAGTGGGCCTGCTGTAACAGTGAAAATGTACAGAAACACAGCTGCTGCTGTCCATGTGCTGTCTATGGCTTCTGTTTCTCACCAGCACCCCTGCATTTATCACCCTTTTCTTTTCATCATCCACCACTTTCCCTCCACATTTGCTCTGTCCTCGCATGGAAAAAGACAGGCACTGAATTTACCTTAAATGTTTTCATTGGCTCAATATGAATTAAATATTACTATTTTACAGTATAGTTCCTATTTTTAAAAACACGGTACTATACTGCACAGTCAATCAAGACCTGAGATAAGGTCTGAGATTATTTTCTCTTTTATTTTACATAATATTAAAAAATCACTTTGTCAGTGCATGTGCACATTAATGTCAGCATCTGGAGTCTACAAACCTGCAGACTGTGAAACAAGATCACCAGCTAGACGCCAAATCTGACGCGCACCTCTCAGAAATGTAACTGCGCGTCGCGTCGACGCAGACCGCAACGACGATTGGTCAGAAGTCGGACGGATATTGTTAATGCCGGAGAAGTACAGAAACAATAGCGATAACTCCTCTTCTCCACACACAGAGACGCAGACAGCAGCACGTTCATAGCGAGAGATGTCCTCAGACATGGTGTGGGCTTCAGGGATGAATATAAATTTTGAAACAAGGAAAAATGCGGAGGTCTCCGGGGGATTAAAAAAATAACTCAACGAGAAGCGATACCACGCGGGAAAAACGTGCCGACTTTGTATTCATTACTTTCCTGGCACCTCAAACAAACTCTGATCTATCCCAAATAACGACCTACTCCGCAAATAGTTCACTTTAAAAATGTATAAAAAGTAGTTCTACTGCACCACTACACTGTGTGCTACATATAGCAAAATGTTTGAGATTCAGCCCTAGTGGTGTGGTGGTGTAATTGCTGAGCGACGCAGACACCATCTTGCGTAGGCTTTGCGTCGAGTCAACAGAAGAATAAATCGGGTTTAAGTCTCTCCAATCACAGATCTGAACCCACGTTCATGTGAAAGTGCAAAGATGAGGGTAAACTGAGCAAAACAACACAGCGAGTGTGGAGAAATGAGTACTGGTTAAATATTGAGAAAAAGGCAAAAGTCCCTCGCTCCTCCTGGACTCGCTCTGAGCTGAGATGTGGATAATTCTCATTTAAAGGAACAGGTGCTGAAACCGGAAGTTCTGAACAGGGCTGTTTAGACTTGTGTTAAATCTTGACCAAAGCAAGTCACAGTGGGGGTCATGACCTTTAAGAACAGTGTGAAAGGAGCAAACAAATGATAAAGAGTAACAGCTGGACAACAGACTGTAATTGTAGAACTACAATGTACTCCTCTATGGCCATAGGTCCTGAGGGAATAGAGAGTAAGTCAATAAACAAAGAGGTGGTCATAAATAAAT
Organism: Hoplias malabaricus; assembly: GCF_029633855.1. Taxonomy (NCBI): domain Eukaryota; kingdom Metazoa; phylum Chordata; class Actinopteri; order Characiformes; family Erythrinidae; genus Hoplias; species Hoplias malabaricus. The sequence goes on along the minus strand of NC_089801.1, from coordinate 30,053,833 downwards.
AAATAAGAGAAGCAGCACACACAAATTGTACTTAAAACTACAGTCATACAGAATTTTGGAATATGTTTTGATGTAAACAAACTTTGAAATGAAATATGTCTAGGATATTATTTGTTCATAAGAAAAGTGCAGAAAATCCTGGTGCTTTCACCTGTTTTGTGGCATTGAGTGCCTCACAATTTAAAGCAGTTTTCTGTATCGAAAGAAACAGCAGATAATTGAAATCCTCCATTAAGCTGAAGTGGATTGTTTGTGGTGCCTTGAAGGGTTCAGAGCCCTTTAAAAGTGTCATCTCCTCAATGTACTACATTATCTGTCCTTTTGAAATTTCCTAAATGACAGAGGATAAGAGCTCCCTGAAGGCCACATGTATGTCTGATGAGAGAGTCCAGCAAATATATGCCCTGACAATGCGGCTGAAATTAACATTCAATTTAAGCCCTAATCACACACCTTGCACACCCCTCTGCCTACTAATTTTGAGGAGCAAGTCTTAAAAGGCCTCAACAGGTTCAGTTACAAAGAGACACTGCTGTTTATGTGTGAAGTTCTTTCCACCTAAATATCAGATCAGACATCAGATGTGGTATAATTTTCCAATTGTAATTGGAGAAATTAAGTATAAGAATGTTAACAGATTATAAATTGCAAGGCAAACTCTGAAAAGTTCGGAAATATTTGATTGTAATTCTATTAAAGCAATGTTGAAACACTGTTGAAATAAAAACGATCCATCCATCCATCTAGCATCCATTCTTCTGTTTCATCCTGACGAAGGCTTCTGTGAGTCCAGAAGCTAGCTGAGTGCAAGGTAGGAACACACCCTGAAGTGGGCACCAGTCTCTTACAGGGCAGCACATACACATACAGTCTCTCTACAGGTGTAAGTGTGTGAAATACTGTTATTATGTTATAACAGTGTCAAAGTACTTTTGCAATAGTCACATTCAACAGAGGAATTTGTAATAGCCAGCTAATAAAACATGACCTTGAAAAATTAAAGCTTATTCCTGCCATGTCTGAAGAGACAATGTCCACATTGTGTACCATTAAGTCAAAATAAGGACTTAATTTTACAAACCTCTACTGTATATCACAATCACAGAAGTCGCTTAAAATCAGAGTTTGGATTCTTCAATATTATCAAGTCTTGCCTAATGACACTTAATGGAAGAGCAAAGTGATAAAATCCCCCGAGCTGCGAATCAAAACCCAGTCAGGTGGCGGGTAGCTGTATTTTTGTTTTTTTCAACAAAATATTTTCAATTCAATTTATAAAAGTGATTTGACAAGTCAGCAATAAAGGAAACCAGTGACAAAATTGAGAAATATCAGCAAATGTTTCAATCAAAAATCACAACAAAATGTCTTCAGGATATTGTCCTCTTCTTGACTAAATGCCTGGAATGACAGACCAGACATGTAATATGTAAATGTATTCAAATGCATTTAAAAGCATGACTATAAAGTCTAATGTATGTGCACTTATCATGGAATTAATTATAAAGCTATTTCACATTGCCAGTTGGACAGAGCAGACAGAGAGTATTAAAGGCCTAGCCATTTTCAGCACACATTAAAGTTAAATAATAAAAAAGACTATTCATGTATCTGAAATATGTATTACATATTTATTAAATAGCTAGCACAACATAAATACATTATTAGTGCATAATTAATACATTCACATTTGTGTGTTGTCTTATTATTAAATCATATTTTGAAGTTTCTGTGAAGTTTCTGTTTGGAAGTGAAACCATAAAAACAACTTATCTTTAAGCCACAGCCAGGAACTGTAGCAGCAGCAGGCTATTTTTAACTTTTAATACAGCTGCAAAAGTTTTTTTCATTACAAATACACATCTACATTTCCTGTACAGTCAAAGCTGATTCTTTCTTAAGACTATAGTCAATAAACATATTTTTAATTATTGGCACTTGGACCAGTGATGTTAATTTGTCTATTTTCTAAAAACTCTAACTGCATGAATCCCACCCCCTGAAAATCTTGCAATGTTTTTAATGTTTCTAAAGAATTATTATAGATATATTATCTTATAGATAACAAAGTTAGATCTGACTCCATAATATGATCAGATGAGAAGCATTCAACCCCTGCTGTAATCATAGTAACTTAACAGTTAAGAGTTTTCTACCACTGCACATACAAAAACATATAATGATATAGATATTATTAATAATATTAATAATATAAGACCTTAAACTCATTTCGTGAAAATTTGAAGGCCACTAAAAGGAAACCAGACTTGGAAATCAATTCCAAACCTATAGCTTCTCTTAAGTAAATCCCCCCCAGGTAGCTGTGATAGCAAAATAAACAAAATAACTTTAATTTGTCAGAAAGGTACAGAGCATCCCCACCTTGAGTCACTGACTGTGATGAGCTGGTTTCTTCCCACAGCAACCTATGTTGCTAGGTGGATGGGATTTGCAACAGTTGTGAGAGTATGAGTGACTGGGTGAGTGTGTGATCGTGATGGACTGACACCTTGGCCAGGGTGTGTTCCTGCCCAATGTTTCATGGTAGGCTCTGGACACAGTGTGGCACTGAACAGGAATTACAAGCAATAGCAATTACATAAGATTAAGTGATTCTGGATAACGCGTAGGTGTGGGAAGGCTTACAACCTGGTGAATTCAGGCTTATTTGCAGCCATCCTATTAAAAAAGATATTGTGCTGGTGCAGATGATTTTTGGAGGAACTGATGATTAAGTGGTTATCAGACCAAGTCCAGAAGGCTCTCAAAATTTATATCAGATGCTGCATTTCCTTTAGAACAAACAGCTTGGAAAAAAGAGCCATGTCAGAGTCCAGTTGAATTTTTCTGTTAATGTGGAACAGGAACATGATGCCAGTTCCTCACACCCACAGCACTCTCTAATGTTAATTTAATGAGTGAGGCATGCTCCATGTTTAATATTTAACCATCAAGACATTCCCTGAATGAGTAGTCATTGACTGCCTCAGTTTTGTTAATGTTAATGTAGAGCCTGTACGTGTGTTCATGTTTTTTAGAAAGTGTGTGTAATTAAAATTCAAAGTCTTAAGATACTCACAAAGTGTTCAATGCTCAACCAAGCCTTTTGGAAAGCTGAGGCAATATTAATTTTTAAAACTAATGGATTGTCATATTTTCTAGGTCAAACAACACAAAAAATCATCTAGGACTCTGTTTCCGTAAGTATCCTAGCACAAAGATGATTTGATTACAGAGTGAGTAATGCTGAACATCTTCTCTAGCAACTAACCTAATAATCTTGATGACACTACGATGCTTTGTGGAAACTGAGTCTAGTCTATTACCAGCATAAATTTAAAAAGCTGAAGGGTCTTTGATGGTATTTTGGTTAATGCTGAAATATATCTTTGAATATTTTTAATATTTTGGAGCAAGACATTCTGCCTTCTAAATGATGTCTTTTTCAGGGACATGCCTGTTTGAACATGATAGGGGCAAGTCATATTCTTCACATGTTACAACATCATAGCTTTTTATCCAGAGACTTTCATTTCCAGTTGCGATATGTCTCCCATTCAGAATATTTTTCAGCATTATGAAGCACAAACTACAACAGCAAAACAAAATGGCCCGTTTATTAAGTACACTTATTGCTTGTACATTCACCGCCATTGGTTCACTTTGTTTGTTTGGTAATATTACAGATTCTAGCCCAGTTGTTGCAACACAATGGGCCCATAAGAAAAGACTAGATATCTGTATGTATTTCTTAACATTTGCAAACTGTTTGCTAAACTTGGAGCTTTAGAACAAAGATTAAGTTCAGTCAATTTCAAAATTGATTATATTCAAACAGTTTACTTGTCTGGATTATTTATGAATTACAACTGACAGTCACTGACATTTTCCAGAAAGTGATTTCCTTCTAAACGCAACCTGAAAGGATCTTCACACATTTTACACTGGTTATAATTGCGTCCATTTCTTAAATGATATCAGTATAATTAGAAAAGTGAGATGTAAACAGTTATTCAGAGTTGTCTGATGTGTGAAATATACAGACCTAGACTTCTTTACAATGTTGGTGACAGAACAAAACGAACATAGCCATTTTATTTACTCTCTAGTCTCTCTAGTCTCTAGTCATGGCAACAACTAAACTGGCAGATAAAATGCTTCTGCAACTAGAACTGGGATTATTTTAGATTCAAATAGATTCAGAGCTGAGATTTATTTATCTTCTGTTTTGTCACAGTTGATGTTAGAATCTCTGAAAGCTGATCTCATAAACTTCGGCTTAACTTGGCCTTTCACTGTTCTAAAATGGGAAATAAGTTATGCAGTGTCACCATTTGTCCATTATTTATGCAAATACATATTTTACCAATATTATCCTGTTTCACAAATGTGTAAAGACAAACACCTCTTTCTTCTCAGCAGAAAAAGCTGATATTAATTGGATGAACTATAGAAAGTACAATGTGTCTGTCAGACACAACCTGTAATTGATTTGCCTGATGGAACTGAGGTTCCTCTGCAATGGCTGGCGTATCTATTAATAGATATGATATAGTGTCCTATCTTTAACCTTTCCAGGGTAGAAACTGCTTTAGTGGTAACTGAAAACCTCCCAGGAGCACAGCAGATTGCATCTCAACTGGAGTGACTGAAGCACATCAAATACAGTGAATGTCCTAGGCCAATTAGACAAAAATCCTTCCACCTGTAAGTGTTTGTGTTTTAAAAAAATGTTTAAATAAATATAAATTTGTTCAGTATAAACAAAAGTATGTACTGGCTAAAAAAAAATAACCAATAAAATTCAAAGTTTGTACAAGCTACTTATGATGTTGGGGTAAATCTGATACATTAGGACTTCAGTTCAGCTCCTGACGGCCTAGTTAAGGCAAGAGTTTTGGCGTCATAAATGTCTATATAAATCCTACAATTTCAGGGCTGTCCACTCTTATTGTAACAAGATCACACACCGAACAATCACTGGATTACAATCACCTTGTATCTACACTTATTGTCCCTTATATTGGTTCCACTGACCATACAGGAGCACTTTGTGCTTCTACAATAACAGAAATGAGATTTCCTGTTTCTTTGTAAACTTCCCTTTCCCAATTTCACTCTCCTCCTTAGTGTTCAGGACCCCACAGGACCATCACAGAGCATGCATTATTTGGGTTTTGGGCCATACTCTGCCTTGCAGTTACACTGATGTGGTGGACGTGTGTTAATATGTATGTTGTTATATGAGTGGATGAGACACAACAGAGTTTTTAAAGCCTTAAGTGCCACTGCTGGATTAAGAATAGGCACTAAACCAAAAATATTCAGCCAACAGCATCCTGTGCCCACTGATGAAAGACTAGGGGATGACCAACGCAAACAGTGCAGGAACAGATGAGCTACTGTTTCTGATTTTTCATCTACAAGGTGGACCAACAAGATAGGTGTGTCCAACACTGTGGGTAAAAACAGTGAGTAACAGTGAGTAAACACAGTCTTTAAAAACATCCTGGAGCACTGCTGTGTCTGATCCACTCATACATATGCTAACACACCACCATGTCAGTGTCACTGCACTGCTGAGAATGATCCACTACTCAAATCATTCCTGCTCTGTGGAGGTCCTGACCATTGAAGAGCAGGGTGAAATGTGGGTAAGAACGTATGCAGAGAAACAGGTGGACTACAGTGTGTAATTGTAGAACTACAAAGTGCTTGGTCAGTGGAGCTGACAAAATGGATAATGAGTGTAGATATAAGGTAGGTGTTTCTCATCAAATGATCCTTTAGTGTATATTACAACTTGTACATAATGGTAAACTAATCCCAAATACATCAGCAGTGAAAGGGTGAACATGAAAGCTGGATATTCCAGTAAATATTGGCTTAATGGTTAAATTGATTAAATCCCCATTAGATATAAAACATCCGTGGAAAGAAATCCACTCCATCTGTAGTGAAACTCTCATTTGACGCAGCTCGTTCATAAGTTACCATTCAGTTTAGGCCTCTGACCTATGACCTTCTGATCCTAAGTTAGGTTCAATGGACCACAGTAAAGGGGAAAAACATGTTCATCTTTAGGGGGATCCCAAAAAGTCATTCATTTACCATAAGTATCATCTGGGTGAGAGAGACTGTACTGGGAGGGTGACATTGAGAAGTACATCTCTTAATCTGAGTCATAATGTGTTTTCTGTTTGTTATTCTGTTAGAAGAGCTGTGAAAGATTTTTCCCACTCATTTTGAATTAACCAGAAAAGATTAAACTTGCTAAATCACAATTAATCACAGCTGACCAGGGGTGCTGCAAGAAGTCCTTTGCTCCATAAAAGATTACAATTTTGCAACACCGCCCCCCCCCTTCCCCACATTACTTCCCTTGGCTTGGCATTGGTTAGTTCTCAAGCTCAGCAGGATGGCTCAGAGTGAGTCTTTGTGGTGGGGAGACATTTTGTGGTCTTAGTGTGTTTATAAAACTCCATATAGCTGTGCACAACTTCATGTGTTTTACTCTAACCAGTTACAGTGAATAAATAAGTAATTGTAATTCTTAAAATTAACAAAATGTTCTTGGTCTTCTTTGATCTTTGGTGGTAGAACATCTAGTATTTATCTTTAAAAAAAATGAAGAAAAACACTGATGCCAATGTTATATATTATGATCACAACTTTGTGCTCCTTTCCTTCATTTATTACCTGCCCCCCATATTTTCTGTACAACACACTCACATAACAATAAACACATGTAAACAAAGAAACACCTCTGTGACAAAGACTAAATGGCCAATGGCAGTCTGGCAAAACTAGGCTTGCCTAATTTCTTGTTTTTGTGGAAAATTTAATTGTAAATTAATATAATGAATGCAGTAAGGATTCCAGTGATAAATACACTTTTCTTGCTTGTCAATATTTAACTACTTAATTATTAGGTTAATGAATGTAGAATAAAACGACAATTGTCATTTTAAATACTATATTTATACTATGGTCTTATTTAAACCTAATAATTTAAAATGTGCAAAACATTGAAAGTTTTAAAACTCTGTCTCAGAAAGACATTAGGTGTTTCTATAGGCCTATTTGTCAGCTGGGTCAGGTTAGCACCACCAAAATAAATACAAAGATTCCTGGAAATCTACAATATATCAGGACACAATACCAGTTGGGCATGTTTGTTTTAACAAGAAATAATGACTCACTGGAGTTTTGTGAAGTCATTAACAATGTAGTGAAAGATGATTCTGCACTTAATTTTCATATAAAAGTAAATCCAACATAATTGTTCCACACTATACAGGCCCTCAGTAAAAAAGTGCCTAAACATGTATTAACTGATTCACTTGGCCACAATCAGCTTACATGAAGAATAGATGCCAGATAGTTCCACTGAAGGACTTATCTGTTGTCAGAATAGATTCATAGATGTCAGTTGGACAAAGGCCAAAGTCTTGGTTTTGTGTTAGTGTATCTGATAGATACAGCTGAATAACAGTTACAGAAGATAAGCGGTGTCATTAGTGTAGTTTTGCCGGATCCCCCTTTAGCAGTTCTCAGTTCAGACAGTCTATTAATTTATTTGGTGTACAAATAATTTTAAAGTGGTTTATATACATACATTCATTATCTGTAACCGCTTATCGAGTTCAGGGTCACGGTGGGTCCAGAGCCTACATGGAGTCATTGGGCACAAGGCAGGAATACACCCTGGAGGGGGCACCAGTCCTTCACAGGGCAACACAGACACATTCACACCTACGGACACTTTTGAGTCACCAATCCACCTACTAACGTGGACTGTCACCTACGCAGACAACACACCAACTCCTCACAGACAGTCGCCCGGAGCAGAAATCGAACCCACAACCTTCAGGTCCCTGGACCTGATGTGACTGCGACACTACCTGCTTAAAAATCACATTTGTCATTTAACTTAAAAAATAGAGATATAAATAAAGATAATTATTAATACATAGGTTCACGATCACAAACATTGAAATCACCATCTTTAAAATATCTTAACCAAAACTCACAGGTAAACCCTCTATTTGTAATTATTATTATTATAAAACGTATTTATCCCCCTAACTTTACACTGAAACATTGCAAGCACACCAGAATACAAACTATGTAGTCATTAACAATATGTCATATTTCAATGTGTGACATATCATTTAAGGTTTTTAAGTTTCCAGCCTTCAGTTACAGATCCATCCACTGCTCCAACCTCAGTGTCCCATGTGTCTCCCACTGTACCGCTCCACCCTTTGATCTTCCTCAGGTTTGTGAGCCACAACCACATCATTCCACTTTTCAGCCAAACTGGGCGACTATCTATTACAGATATTATGGCATGAGCTTCTTAAAGAATAACTGGAAAGGCTGAAAAGACCTAGTCTGTGATTATTACGAATGATAAAGACTGTATATCCAAATCTCCATGTAATTGAGGGTGAGGTTTTTTGTACCTGGAAATCATTCACTGCTCAAGCAAGGATAAACAAGGATGAATGAAAAACAACCTACTGCTGTATCAACTGGGGGCTGAAATATTGTTACTCTGTGACTGTGTATAGCAGGAAAAGAAGGCAAGATAAAGACGATAACTCAATAGATGGTTTACAATACAGACAATGCATTAAAATGAGTACAATCCACCTTTTCACACATAGCATGAAGACATCAGAAAGGGCACAAGTATAAAGCAACTCAGCCAGGAACGGCCCTTTTTATTAGGAAGCTGGTGTGGCAGCACACTTCCAAGAGCTTATGTCTAATGGTGTATGTCTAATGGAATGCTTCCTTGCCAGTGTTGATAAGAAGTGTTGACGTCTGTTAAATTTCTTTAAAAGTGTTGATTCACCAAAACACAGAAGACAAGTATTGGATGCTCTTATTAACTTTCACAATGACAGACGCCAACTGGATGTTTGCCTAGGAGATATCATACAGATGGTAGTACTTTTACTGGCATGATTTGGCAAGGAGAACCTGTTCCATTACGTTGGTAAGATATATTTACTAAGGAAAATTATCCTGTGTATGTGTATGTACTTTTTCTTGGAAAGGTGTTTGCTAGATTTTGTAATGGTACTTGCTCAATATTTAGTATCATTGAGGTTATTGTTTTTAAATTATAATATAAAATATATGCAAGATGAATACATTTTCAAAGCTGTTAGCTATGTTGAGCTAATTGAAAACATCTGTTTGCACTCTGAAGCTTCCTAAATTTATTGAATTGTTTGAGCAATCTGAAATCTGCAGCCAATTACTCAGAAGCATCAAGTTGAACGATTACACTGAGCACTGAATTTATTCATTTATTCATTTATTTTGTTCCTTGTATTATCTAAAAAGCATGCTTTTATTTTATCATTAAAATATTTAAAAAATATTTTACTTTGTATGTAATTATTCAGTCATGCATTAATGGGATTTTAGAAAGACTTAGAAAGACTGTCTTATTATCAAAAGTCATTGAAATGTGAAAGAAAAATTCCAGCACTCATAAATGTGTGCTGACTAATACTTATACTGTATAGGACGGAGCCCACAGTATCTCACTGTTAAACAGCGTTGTTGTATTTATGTTATATATATATATATTTATATTTTACATTACAGTTATATAGATAGTGTAACTTCATTAACTAACACAGTTAACAGTGAGACACATTGATTAATGGTCAAACCACCCTATATCCATATTAAATGTGGAATTATTACATTGGACTGTTTCATTATAAAATATGGTCAAAACATTACTGCAGTATTTTACATTACAGTCTTATTTTATGACAAAAGAATATATATATTTTTATAGAATTTTCATGTATGGCAAAATCAACAGTTTCTATATTTTTTATTGTAATATTAGAAACAAATTTATTATAGGTCTCACAACCACATTGTTTCTGTACATACTATTTTATTACTGTTTTAACATTTATTTTTAAATAAAAAAAATTATTTTAAACAAACAGGTATTGAATATTAAATGTAATATCTTACAAAGAATATTAAATGTATATCTTACAATATATTTTATTGTGAAAGATTTGGGATTTTTTAAATTAATGAATTAAAATATTATAAAAAATATTTCTATATCGAACTCATACTTCTAAACAGAACCATTGTCTTTTATCAAGAACCAATGAGGCAATATGTTTTTAAGAGTGGGCTTAAAATTATTAAGCTGTAGAGGAAACAATATATGTCTGGAACAATGTGTTGCAAAATGTTATATTTTAGTTCTGTAATAAAGTGTTTGTGTGATTATAGGCCAGCATAAAAAGTAAATATATAATGTTAGCTTAAAATGAGTAATTCTAATTCAGTGCTAAATCTTAGAGTGCATAGACTTTAGAACTGTCTTTCCTCCTAGTCTGAGTCACTCCAAATACAGCACTGGACACGTGTTTATGTGAAAGTGCAATAACATGGTTAAATGGAGCAAAATAAATGCAAAGTATGCAGAGATATTAGCTGATTAAAGAAAACCTGATCAAAGAAAAAAACTGGAGTAAAAATTCTAGAGTTTCTGCTCCTCACTCTTCACTCTCTCTAACTGAACTGAGCTATGTCTCATTCTCATTTAAAGGAACCGGTGCTGAAACTAATCATTCTGAAAAGGGCTGCTTAGATGGAGAGAACGCTGCTATGCTGTTTGATCCATGTAGTATTTTGATCAAAGCATGTCCCAGATACAGTCATGGCTGAAAGTGTCAGCACCCCTGAAAATGGCACATCCAGAAAATGATATATTTCTCCCAGAAAATAATTGAAATGACATGTTTTGTTATACACATGTTTATTTTCTTTGTGTGTATGGGAACAACACAAAAAGCCAAAATTGATATCAGTTTTCAAGCAAAACTCCAAAAGTTGGCCAGACAAAATGAGTGGTAAATGTGGGTAAATAACATTGTTTCACGTATATATTGCTTTATTAATATATTACGTATATATTATATAAAAATAACACCTGAAACTAAATAAAAAAGAGGGAAGTCTTTGTATTGTGCGTCTGTGTGTGCCACACTAAGCATGGAGACCAGAAAAAGGAGAAAAGAACTGTTCGAGGACATGAGAACCAAAACTGTGGAAAAATATCTACAATCTCAAGGTCACAAGTCCATCTCCAGAAATCCTGATGTTCCTTTGTACATGATGCACAACATATTCAAGGAGCTTATAACCCATGTCACTGTAGCTAATCCCCCTGGACATGGACGGAAGAGAAAGATTGATGGAAGTTTGCAATGCAGGATAGTCAGGATGGTGGATAAGCAGCCCCAATCAAGTTCCAAAGAAATTCAAGCTGTCTTGCAGGCTTAGTGTCAGCGTGAACTATCCGTCAACATTTGAATGAAATGAAGCACTATGGCAGGAGACCCAGGAGGACACCACTGCGGACACAGAGACATAAAAAAGGTAAACTGCAGTTTGCCAAAATGTACGTAAGCCAATGTAATATAATGTAAGCCAAAAATCCTTCTGGGGAAAATGTCTTGTTGACAGATGAGACCAATATAGGGCTTTTTGGTGAAGCACATCATTCTACTGTTTGCCAAAAACAAAAAGAAAAGAACACAGTGCCTACAGTCAAATATGGTGGAGGTTCAAAGATGTTTTGGGGTTGTTTTGCTGCCTTGACTGTGTTCAAGGTATCATTAAATCTGAAGATCAGCAAAGGATTTTGGGTTGCAATGTAGGGCCTTGTCTCAGAAAGCTGCGTTTGCGTCCTGGGTCATAGGTCTTCCAGCAGGACAATGACCCCAAACGTTCTTCAAAAAGCATCCAGGAATGAATGGAAACAAAGCACTGGAGAGTTCTGACATGGCCAGCAATTAATCTGGATCTAAATCTTAAAATTGCTGTTGGGAGAAGGCATCCTTCAAATATGAGAGACCTGGCGCAGTTATAGGAAGCAATTGAATTCAGTTTTCTTTTCCAATGGGTGTGCAACCAAATATTAAATTAAGAGTGTGTGAAATTATATCAATTTTGGCTTTTTTATGTTGTTCCAATAAACACAAATTAAATAAACATGTAAAACAAAACATGTGTAATTGCAATAGTTTTTCTGGGAGAAATACTTCACTTTATGGAAAAATTTCAGATGTGCTAATACTTTCAACCATGACTGCATTTGATTAAGACCTTAGAATCGTGTTAACATTAGGAAAGGGGTTGAATATTTCCCATTTAATGCATCAATTATTTTTTTTCTGTTTGGAATTTTATAAGTGGTCATAAAAGCTTAAAAGATGTGCAAACACAGACATTTCAGCAAATATATAAACCAATTGTAAATGTAACTTAGTATAAAATTAACTGCTATTTCATGAAATTGTACAACTATACAATGGTGGCGCAGCAGGTAGTGTCGTAGTCACACAGCTCCAGGGACCTGGAGGTTGTGGGTTTGATTCCCGCTCCGGGTGACTGTCTGTGAGGAGTTGGTGTGTTCTCCCTGTGTCCACGTGGGTTTCCTCCGGGTGCTCCGGTTTCGTCCCACAGTCCAAAAACACATGTTGGTAGGTGGATCGGCAACTCAAAAGTATCCATAGGTGTGAGTGTGTGAGTGAACGTGTGAGTTGCCCTGTGAAGGACTGCCTTGCGCCCAATGACTCCAGGTAGGCTCTGGACCCATCACAACCCTGAACTGGATAAGCGGTTACAGATAATGAATGAATGAATAAGAAATTAGTAGTTTTCTCTGTAGCTCCCTGGTGGGGAAACCTCAAAATGTGTTACCATTCAAGAATTCTTGGAATATGGACTTGTGAAATTATGTACACAAGTCAGCTTGAAGAGAGAATCCAATGTGTGTGAGTGTGTGTTTATCTGAAAAATAGCATGTGTTATGTAACACACAGCCTTGTTCACATTTTAGACCTTGCAACACCTGCACACGCAAATACACATATCTCCAGCATGATAACTGTACAGGAGAAGGCTCCTGAAGGCTGAGTTTACTGCAAGTTAGCAACGAAGAAAAAAAGTATTTTTTGAAGCATTTAAATGAGTGCATTATTTTTAATATTCCCAAAAGCAGAAGCTGTGTCCAAATTATGTAGAAAAATACCATTTCAATTAAATAGACTGCTTTTGTCCAGTGAGTGACAGTTGCCTTCCTCAGGGGCAGTGAGGCTGATGACACAGTGCCAGAGAGAACATACTCACACAGAAACATCTGCTGAGGAGAGGCCTAGGAATCTGTATAAACACATAGGAATATATTTGTTCCTGTTGACTTTGCTGGAAATGCACAGACCCAGGATCCCAGCAACAGAATCGGTGTATTTCACTGTGGTAACATTTGAAGCTTTGGTCAAAATGAATGGATTTCCAGCAATGAACTTCTCACAGACAGTGGCCTGAGGTAAGGGTCAAACCCAGGAGCTGTGCGGCAGATACAGTACCTGCCACACCACCATGCGAAATGGCTATAAATATTTATTACTGAACTGAGACATTAATTAGCCATTTAGTAGCAATCACAATCCCACAGCAATGTTACTATAATGTACTTAAATTAACTGGAACATGGCAGTGCACAAATGAATAATTAAACTTTATGAAATTCATAACTTGACCCAATGTTGAACTGTTTTTTTTTTCCTGATTACCTCATGTAACAGTACAACCAGGTACTACAACCCTTCTGAACTTAGTTCCCTTTTACTGTATAGTGAACTATATAGTGAATAATAGAGCGAATAGTGAGTATAGGGCAAGGTGGCACGGTGGCGCAGCAGGTAGTGTCATAGTTATACAGCTCCAGGGACCTGCTCCGGGTGACTGTCTGTGAGGAGTGTGGTGTGTTCTCCCAGTGTCTGTGTGGGTGTCCTCCGGGTGCTCCTGTTTCCTCCAACAGGCCAAAAACACACGTTGGTAGGTGGATTGGTGACTCAAAACTGTCCATAGGTGTGAGTGGGTGTCGCCCTTGAAGAACCGGTACCCCCACCAGGGCGTGTTCCCTCAGAGCAAACTGTCAAGAACAAGCAATGCTATAACACTGTTGTAAAATGTGACAGAAAATATTATCCCTTCCCTTTTGGTGGTGCATTGCCTGATCACTCTACACCCATCCATGGTTGAAATTCACTTGTATGTATTTTTGGAATCAAAGTATTTTTATTGTATAACAGTTTCCACTTACTTCTCCAGTTTATCACAATTGTTCCCATGTTTACATCCTTGCTTGTCGAGTGTTGTTCAACATCAACAAAATCCACATCAGCTTGGTGTATTTGACTGATCGGGGCTTTTGTATGTATACTGTCTAAACACTTCTGCCTCACCAAAACATCCATGACTGACACACAGGAAATAGCCAATCTAACAGGAAGAGCTTTGTCATATTGAAGAAATATTTCCCCAAAACAAGGCTATAAACTCTTAGTTTCACTTCAGTTCTGCCAGACAATTTAATCAGTCTAAATATATATGGCAAAAAATATCAAATATTTCTGTATTCCCTAAGGCCAACTGCGTGATGTTTTAATATGGAAAACAATAGAGAGGTTTCAGAGTTGACAGGATTAAAATATAAGTCAGTATAGAGTATGTAAAACCCGATATCCATTTTTATATGCAGAAACATGATAAAAATTTCAGGTTTTGGGTTTAATATCTTGGAATTTGTTCCACCATTTGATACATATAAACATTATTGGATAGTTGCACCTGAACAGAAACTGCTGATAATTAATACTTTTTTTTGTAAATATATATATATATATATATATATATATATATTGTCATTTTTAGTGCTACAAAAATGTCAAAAGTTAGGGAGAATATTTACATTTTTAATTACAATATAATAAAAAATAAATTCTGGAGCACTTCTATTAGCCCATTCATCATGAAATGTTTACACAATGTGAAGCACAGCTGGTGTGTTCCAATTATAAAATCCCACAAAAATGGAGATACATGTTTTTGATTGGAAAGTGACAATAATCATTCATTCATTGTCTGTAATCGCTTATCCAGTTCAGGGTTGCAGTGGGTTCAGAACCTGTCCAGAATCACTGGATTTGAGTTGCCAATCCACCTATCAACGTGGGAGGAACCCGGAGCACCCGGAGGAAATCCATGTGGACGCACCAGACTCCTCACAGACAGTCACCTGGAGCAGGGCTAACATAGATAATCTGTAAATGTATAATTATAATTCTGTATGTATTTATGTTTACATGATTCAAACAAATAAAATGCTTTGTCACTGGCATTGCACTGCTCTGCTGTCCTATTGGCTGCCCACCATTCCAGGTGTGTGTGTATGTGTGTTATTGTGTGTCTGCTCACTACTCACTAGTCTGTTTGTGTGTGTGTCTCTCCTGTTTTCTGCTATGGATGAATTAAATGCAGGGTCTCATTTCTGTTTTATGTTGTTTTTCGCCTTACCTCAAAGACATGATAGTAATCCCATGCTAAATGGAGAATGCTAATGGCTAACAGAGATTACGTGGAAAAAAGGTGTTTTCTTATGTCAAAAGACAATCATTCAAAAGAACACAAGATTAACCACCACATTGTGTTGTTGTCATGCACTTATTTTTACTTTTACTGGCATTGCTTTTGAAACTGGAATCAGCAGTAATCTCTACAATATATTTCAACTATATTATTATTTAAACTCAAGACTAAAACTATTATTTTCAGCCTGTGCAGCTCTAGGAAGGTCATCTTTTTCAATTAGGGTTTAATCCCTGCCCTTTATCTCTGTTCCTCCTCTCTCAGGGTCACTAACTAGAGCAGAACCGTGATCCCACTCTTCAACAAGTGGAGACAATAAAGCTCAGAGAGGCTGAACTGAAGGGTCTCTGGAGGACTGTGTCCTTGCTCTTTGTTGTGGCTTTGTGAAAAGATTGACACTTTCCCTCACTGTTTTTACGGTTGTGTTTCCTCAGCTGAAACAACCAGGGGGAAGGGATGGAGATTGAAGAGGAAAAGAGTTTCAGCACCAGTCTGGATAGCAGGAAGCTCACCTGTGTCCAAAAGGAAACAATGCCATGTTTAAAGAGGACCTACTTTTTCACTTGATGTTATGTTTTTCTTGAAATAACAAAAGCATAACCCTACACTGAACCTCAGGCTTGTTTACCTCTTCTGAAACAAAAGAATTTGTGATGAAAACAGAAATGTGGAGGTTTCAAATAATTATTTCCCCATGTTGTTATTTTCTTCCTTTCCACTATTGTACAAATGAGGTATTTAAGTCTGATGGAACATTACTTTTCTTTCCAATCCCCTTTCTCAGCTGAGAGCATTTTGAGTATTTTAATAACTTCATGTTTCTTTGGGTAAACTAATACTTGTTGAGCCCTAACACTTACCTTGACTTAAATCATAAGCTTAAAAAAAACCCTTACCCCAACCCTAACGCTAACCCTTTCATTTGTTTTCATGTATTTTGGAGACAATACTTTGACTGATATTCTTTATTTTGAAACTTATCTATTAATTCTAACAATTACCATAGCCCTAACCCTAAATAACCCATAGTCTAACCCTAATCTGTTGTGGGTACCAGCTTGTGGATCATTATAACCAACTCAGTGGTCAAATTGTATCTCCTTTTTTGTAATAAACAAAACTCTTCCAATGTAGTGAACAAATAATTATATATAGTTATATTTTTAAAATGTGTTTTCAATAAATACACTTTAAAGTAACTTTAAATAGTTAGGATTTTATAAATACATTTATACTAATTCTACATTTTTGTATACTTTATTATATCAAAAGATGAACAATTGTTGGTGCTATACATAACTAGGTTTATAGAAACTTATCTTCACATGCATCTCCATTGCTGTTGATTTTCTTATTATTATTACTATATAATTTGATGATGGACCAATAGAAATGCTCAAAACATAATAGTTGTTCTTACACTGAAATTGTACATTTATTTGCACTGAAAGTTAAGCTTTTCTTTATCTTATAAAGTTACTATTTTGGAGATACAGGTTTTTTTTTGACAGCGCTGATATGCAAAATATTCTTGATAAACCTGAAGCCCTATTTATGTTTGCAAAGTATTGTTTCACCATGCAGTTTTTATGGAAAAATTGAGGGAGATAACATTCTGTATATTTTGTATTTGCTCCAAGAGACCAAAATATCTGGAGACTTTTCCATGTCTACTTTCAAATAAATCATACTTTGTCTCCTCACACGCATGTGACTCAGTCTAATTCACTCTCAACAACCTCTATGAACACTTCAATCCAACACTGTTCATGGTTCTAGATAGAACTATTGCCTTTACTAAAAATCCTTGAAGAATCATCTTTTTAAAGAGTATACTAAACTGCCAGATTGTTATTTGTATACATTGGTATTCTCCAGTCCTAATGAGTACCAGGCCAAATATTAAACAACCACAACCAACATCTGAATAGAATGAACAATTGCCAACTTTACTCAATACTTGTTTATTCAGCTAGACACATTCTTTGTTAACATTGTGCAATAATTCAGAGATGTCCATTTTTCTCTTATTTGGCTGTCATTGCACACTGCTTCAATATGTGTTCCATAGAGACATTTATCATCTCCAGCCTCCACATACCATGTGCAGACATGTCCACACTGCCATGGTCTGTGTAAGTTTAACACTGGCATGTGAACATTTCTGACCATCCACAGACTCTTTAAAGCAGCACTGGACAGAAATGGCCAAATCCAAAAAACTGCACCTTTAAAACCCCTTAAAAACATCCACCACAAATGGTCCAAGTAGTTATTTCTGACTTTTGGCTGAACATACATCCTGTCAGTGCTCACAGAGATAACGATGTGTGTGTTACTCATGTGGACAGTTGTTTTATTGCTATATTAGTCCTTGTTATTTTCTGTGTTTGAGTAATGCTTCCGAAACAAAAAATCGTGGTGCAAGTTCAATGGAAGACTAATAATACACAACTGTACATTGTAAACTGGTACATTGTAAACAAGAGAGAACAACACACACACACACACACACACACACACACACACACAAATATATATATGTATGTATATATACTTTGTTATCCCCAATTTCGCCCTGTTATTTATATATTTCTCTTTACTGATTACATTTTATAATCCTTTGTAAGTAATTGTGGCTTTCCATTATTACACTTTTATGTGCTAAATAACTCACTGATTTTTATTTATTATTATTTCTAAGCAGGTCAAAATACTTAAACTCTGTTTGTGGTGTCCCACAGGGATCAGATTTTGGCTCTTTTTTCATTTTAATTTGTTTATCATCCATATATCACTTCATATGATACTCAAATTTACATTCAAACCAGTTCCCCTGAAACATTGTTTCCTAACTCTTTCGTTAGATGCCCATTGATATTAACAACCCAGCAAGCTAAAATTACCTTAAATTAAATAATAATAAATTGGAACGACATTCTTTTTAAAACTACTTCAATGTTAAGAAATTTGATTAACACACACTCTCTATCATGGTTTTTATTACATGCTCTGTGGCTCAGGTCCATCACCTTGGATACTGCTCTTTCTTTGAAGGCTCAAATGAACAACATAAGGTCTTTTCCCCTTAAAAGTATTTGCAAAGTCTCTCTCTCTCTCTCTCTCTCTCTCTCTCTCTTTCTCTCTCTCTCTCTCTCTCTCTCTCTCTCTCTCTCTTTCCTCTCTCTCTCTCTCTCTCTCTCTCTCTCTCTCTGACTCTAGCTGAAATTCTTATTCATGTCTGTATTACATCCAGACTAGATTAATGCATCTCAGTACTGGTATGGCTCCCTGCAAGTTATCTATAGAAGCTCCAATATTTACAGAACTCCAATATGTACAGAACACACAACTCTTAAGTTAAAAGATCACCTACAAAAAAAAACCCTAAATTTATTTATTATGTAAATATTAAATAAATATTTTTATTTATTTATTTTTATTTTCATTTATTTATTTATTTTAAACAGGTTTGGCTCCTGATTACCTTTCACCTACTATCCTTCACATTCACTCTGGTCGACTGATAACTGTTTGCTGTTCCTCCCACCAAATTATGCACATATGGTGAAAGAATTTTCAGTGTTGCAAGTTCAACATTATGGAATTTTATCCACCTGTACATCTGTATGTGCCCATAACAATCTGTTTTAACATATGTCATTTTTACATTGCTTTATAGATTTTGATTTTAACCCTGCAATTTTTATTATATTTTCATTTCATTTTTAATTTCTCTTAGGTTATGGTTCATTGCTTAGTGTTATTTCATTATGATTATAGCCTATCTTTTATGTTTTCTTGAAAATTGATTATGATTTACACAGTGCTTCATCAAACTGGAAATGTACTTGAGTGTCCTGAAAGTAACTTTACATTAAATTATACGATTATTCATTCTGTTTTTTTTAACTACTTCTTCTACTACTATACAGTTTCTGCTAAGGAACATTTTAAGGAGCTCTCTCTCTGTCTCTCTCTCTCTGTCTCTCTCTCTCTCTCTGTCTCTCTCTCTCTCTCTCTCTCTCTCTGTCTCTCTCTCTCTCTGTCTCTCTCTGTCTCTCTCTCTCTCTCTCTCTCTCTCTCTCTCTCTCTCTCTCTCTGTCTCTCTCTCTCTCTCTCTCTCTCTTCTCTCTCTCTCTCTCTCTCTCTCTCTCTCTGTCTCTCTCTGTCTCTCTCTCTCTCTGTCTCTCTCTCTCTCTGTCCTCTCTGTCTCTCTCTCTCTCTCTTTCTCTCTCTCTCTCTCTCTCTCTCTCTCTCTCTCTCTTCTCTCTCTCTCTCTCTCTCTCTCTCTCTCTCTCTCTCAAATACACACACACACACACACCTGAGCCTTACCATGCTTGTTGTGTGTGTGTGTGTGTGTGTCTTTCAGAGGACTACCTCTCACTAGTTCAAATATAGATTTTTCCTTTTCTTCAGGGCAGTGTATTTGTTCTGAAGAATAATTGATCAAGCTGACCTCACTCCACGTTTTCCTTACGGCTTAAAAACCAGAACCTGATGTCCAGCTGCAATTTACCTTGAATCAGCTTTTTAAATATTAACCAGGATCACGAATGCTGTCAATTCTCTGTGAGGGCTCAGACACAATGTTAAGGGGAACTGAAGAAACAAGGGTGGGATACAAGGCAAAAATATTGTGACACATTTTCACATGACCATAGAATATGAATTAGAATATTGGAGTTGAATTGGGGCCACTTTCAAAGACATGATTATGATGCTTATATGTATTATTTTATTGTTATTATTAACAGTAGTAGTAATAGCTATTAAAATGTGCATATATCTAGTCCAAAATTTAAATAAAAATAAAAACACATTTTATTATATATATATTTTTTATAATCTTTAACAGTGCAAATTGTTATTGGCATATTACAAAAAAGTTATGAATAATTTATAAATAATTGATTTCATCATAAATTGTTAACAAAAAACCATGTGATCATTTCCAAAACACACACTGGATAATAACTCTTTGTCAATTTAAGTGTATTTAAATATAACAATTTAATTTAGATAAAAATCCAAGATATTCTGGAGCATTACTTTAGAATCTGATAGAGTGTGT